>NC_088298.1:14533291-15133291 GCF_032854445.1 Liolophura sinensis | reverse complement strand
TGTGGGAAACCTTAACATGCTAATCATTAGTTGGTTATATTTCGTGGAAATTAAAGAGATAGTATCATGAAACACATGTTGGTAAAGGGCAATTTTGGGAGCATGTGCTATAGTACATTAAGTATTGATCACTAAAGCTTGATTACAATATATATTTTACGCCTATTAAGTCAGTGATTTTAGTGTCTTGCAGCTACCATGATATACAAGCTGCTTGGTGAGTCATGCAGCTGCAACAATGATGTACAAACTGCTTGGTGAGTCATGCAGCTGTAACAATGATGTACAAGTTGCTTGGTTAGTCATGCAACTGTAACAGTGATACACAAGTTGCTTGGTGAGTCATGCAACTGTAACAGTGATATAAAAGGTGCTTGGTATGCCCAAGATGACAAAGTTTTGACAGCCTAATATTAGCCAATGACTAAATGAATCCCACGGACTTGTGCCCAAGATGACAAAGTTTTGACAGCCTAATATTAGCCAACGACTAAATGAATACTCCCACAGACATGTGCCCAAGATGACAAAGTTTTGACAGCCTAATATTAGCCAACGACTAAATGAATACTCCCACAGACTTGTGCCCAAGAAGACAAAGTTTTGACATCCCATTATGAGCCAATGACTAAGTGAATACTCCCACAGACTTGTGCCCAAGATGACAATGTTTTTAGATCCCGATATGAGCCAATCACCAAATGAATATTCCCACTATATATATAGTGCCCAAGATGACATCAGATTTCCGTGGGATGCTGTTGCATATTAGTGCCTCTTTCTGCCTCATGTCATATGAATTGTTTTGTTTTCTCTTTATCTGTAAAGTATGAGTTGAGTAGTTGTTCATTATGTACAGTTTGTATTGTTTTGTCCCTCACTGTGATTTCAAGTCCAGCTCATGCTGGCTTCCTCTCCGGCCGTTTGTGGGAAAGCCTGACAGCAACCTGCGGATAGTCGTGGGTTTCCCCCAGGCTCTGCCCGGTTTCTTACCACTATAATGCTGGCCGCCGTCGTATAAGTGAAATATTCTTGAGTACGGTGTAAAACATTTATTTATCAAATAAATAAATAAATATTTTGTCCCTAGTTTTTACCAGAGAGCCCCTGAACCCCCTTGCAGTCAATCATCAGGTGCTCTGTTGTCTCAGGAGATATATGGCTAAAGTCACCTATATCGTTTTTAGATTTACCAGTTTTATCAAGAAAAGCATTTGTACTTATTATCCCGTGTGAAAATCTGTAATTAAAGTTTTGTAGATAAACAGAATTAGTAGATTTAAAGGAGGTAGAAAAGACCCGCTCCCGATTAATATCTGACCTTCCTAGATAATTCTCCCATTTGGGGCATGATTTTATTTCTACACTTCCATTATTTAAGATATCATAAAGGAAGTTGTATATATCGAGAAAGCCTGATCTGACCGTATCTCTAGCTGCTGTTGGGCAAGTGCATACAAGTGGGATGCAATTGCGAGATTGTTTGTCACAGTAATTTAAATGTATGATGAGACTTAGTTTTATGCCGTGTGAAAAATAACGTGTTCTAATATCACACAGACAAGGTCGACACAGCTTTCAGTGGTCAGGAAAGCTTTGCAGAAACTTTCCATCATACATTTAGTTATAAAATGTACAGTACTCATTTTATATCTGGTGCTAGATACAGGTACATTTGAAAGTACATGCACACCGAATTGGAATCTGGGGTCCAAAAATTTATTCAGTGTAATGTAGGGACAAAAAAAAACAACAAAAAAACACAACAAAAAATGATACTATGCATGTAATTTTTTTTTACTTTCTTGATTTGTTTGATTCAATATTGTGTGATTTATTAACAAAGAAAAAAAGCCCCAAAAACCCCCACATTTTTCTCTACTATTAAATTAAACATGGAGCAGATTTTCCCCAAAAGGCTGCCTACCATTGTCTTTCTGTTCTGTTGTGGGAGATCTTTTGTAGTGGAGGGAGAATTAATACCTTTTAGTGTAGTCTGCCAGCAATTGATGGAATTGAGAACTGAACCAACTTGGCCCTTAATGGCTGTCAGTTACTAAGGAAGAGTACTGGCTCGGTAACCAGGGGAATGATTGATGGGCAACAAAAGTTGTTAAAGCTAAACTTTCCACATAAGTGGAGCATTTATTAATAAAACTGGCCAATCCACTCCCTGCTGCAGCAGGAGACCAAGAACTTCTTGAGAGATGTTTTGGGGGAATTTTTTCCTTGTTTTTTCCCCACCCTTCACCAGACTTTTTACTCTAGGCCAATTAGCAGGAGAAACATTTCGAGTAAGGATCTGCCAGGTTTTCGTTCCTCTGTGCTTTAACTCATAAACATTCTTAAGAAGCTGAGCGAATACAATTTGTTTCCAGTGGGCTAATAGTGTTTTTTGTTCCATTTCGAAATTACAAACAGTGTAAAACAAGGTAATGATCATAATAGTACTCTGTTTATCTTGATATTCTCTTTCGGAGTTCAGATGCAGCGTTTTCAGCAAGATTATTAATTATTATCCTTATGTTATCTGCCTATACCTTTGATGTTTGTGGAAGCCATAATCTTTTTAAAAATAGAAAAAGCATAGATAGCATGATACAATTATTAGCAAAAAAAAAAAAAAAATGTCGGGGGCCTCCGTGGCTGAGTTGGTTAGCGCGCTAGAGCAGCGTAATGACCCAGTTACTCTCAGCAATGCGGTCGCTGTGAGTTCAAGTCCAGCCCATGCTAGCTTCCTCTCCGGCTGTATGTGGAAAGGTCTCTCAGCAACCTGCGGATGGTCGTGGGTTTCACCCGGGCTCTGTCCGGTTTCCACCCACCATAATGTTGGCCGCCATCGTATAAGTGAAATATTCTTGAGTACGGCGTAAAAAACCAATCAAATAACTAAATAATTAATACCAAAAAAATGTGCTAATAATTTATCAAACAGATGTTTTAAAGAGTAAAAGCAATCACTCTATAAAAGAAATGGTTTAACAAAGCTTATGTGTATCAAGTTTATGGGCCCTGTGTTCATTTATTCATTGTAGCATTGTAGATTGGTGCTGATTATTGTGGTTTAGATTTGTGCCGTTCAGCTGTCAAACTATACCAGTATTACTGATTGATCGTGACTTGCTAAACGAAACTTCCTTCTCAGCCTTTAGACGGTATATGTATGCTTTTAGAAAAGACTGCTGAAATCTTATTTCAAAAACTTTCTGAAAAAAACATTTTAAAAAACATGCATATGTATGACATGGTAAATGCTTCCTGGGAACTTAACCCAGATGTTTGAATCCAAAGATTTTTTTGAATTTTTTTTTTTTTTTTTGGAAAAAATACCTTTATAATTCAAAGCAGGTTGCATTTTCCTGGTTTGGATTGTACCTGGATTATGTTCCTATATAATTACTGTACATGTCCCTATTAGAACAAGTAAAAATTTTTCTCATAGACGGACAGAGGCAGACCCACAGTAAAATATGAGACACAAAAATCAAATGTACATGGAAATAAGTTTCTTTACATAAAAAGCTGTCATCATCTCCTCTGTTTTTGCTGCAAACACGCAGCAATAGCTGACAGACAGGAAGACAGACAGACAGACAGACAGCTGACATTAGCTTTCTAACTTCTCTCAGTTGATTAGCAAATTTTCTTTTCTCTTTGGTCTGCCGGGTGGAGATGGGTGTGGAGGGGGGGGGGAATCTTGGGGATGTCAGTCATCGGCAACTGGAAGGTCTGGATTCTAGCCATGTCAGGGATTAAGTGGTGAAGGGGGGGGGGGGGGGGGGGGGGGTCCTGGGGGGGGTCCTGGGGGGGGTGTCCTGGGGGAATCCCCCTGATAGAGGACCGCTGACTTACAGTTGTGGTGGTAACTTGATGAGAAGAAACTGCACCTATCCTCTTGTGCCCATCACCAGGGTTTAAGTGCACACTGGGAATGGCACGGTTAATCTTCTTAAAGGTCCATTAAGATGGCATTAAGAATGTAATCTTTAGAGTCTGACTGCTTTCAGCCAGGTATGCTGTTATGATGAAATATTGGCAGTTTCACAGTTTGATGTGGACATGGTATGCTGTAATTCCAGGAGACTGATTTTGAGTATGGTGCTCAATCAGGGGAAGAAAAAAAAATCAATGAGAAGGCTGGTTTACTGCATGTTACTGACTTTATAGTTTAAGACAGTCAAAAAAATGAATCCTGTAATGAAATTAAATTCTTCGAACACAGGAATCCCAAGAGTAGACCGTCGTCCTCATTCCATGAACAGTCTTATCTTGCTGCATGTGATTTTATTAAACCCAAAGCATTAAAAAACAGTGTATAAAAGCAGCCTTGTGTATTCTGAATTGTTTGTTTTAGAACTTTGATACCGTCATTTCTATACTCTTTATAGCATGCCAGTTGCTCTCTAGTTTGTGGATGGCCTCTGGCAATGTCTTTCTGCACTACTTACTTGCAGTTCATATTTGTTGTGTTTCGAATCCATTCTATTGGCAGTTTAGGTACTGTCATTCCACAGGCTCGTTACAGCTAGGCACACTGCAGACTGACCACCAGTAAACTACTGTCAGACTTAACTCTGGTAAACTTTCAACATTGATTCCTGTATTTTACTTCCATCCGGTCTCCATTTGCTAGAGATGTTGATCAGTTGAGAGAAAAAAAGTAAGACTGTCAGACAGATCAAATGACAGGTAAACAGGCAGACAAACATACAGTCAGGCAGATAGTCAGATCAACAATGCTACCAAACAAACTGTCAGAATTTATTCACACACAATAAAACAGAGAGCCAGAGAAACAACCAACCAGGCAGGCAGTAAGATAAACAGCCAGACATGCAGTCAAGCTCTGACAAACAGTGAGACAGACAGTCAGACAGGCAAACAATCAAACAAATAATCAGACATGCAGTGTAAGAGCCAGACAGTCAAACAAACCAACAACCAGACAGTCAAACATGCAGTCTAACAACCAGACAAGCAGTCAGACATGCAGTGTAGCAGCCAGACAGTCTAACAGACAAACAAGCAGACAAAGATTGACACATGCAGTGTAGCAGCCAGATAGTCAGACATGCATTCTAACAGCCAGACAGTCAAAAAGACAACCAACCAGACAAACAGTCAGACAAGCAGTCTAGCAGCCAGACAGTCTAACAGACAAACAAGCTGACAAATATTGACACATGCAGTGTAGCAGCCAGACAGTCAGACATGCAGTCTAACAGCCAGACAGTCAAACAGACAACCAACCATACATGCTCTCAAACATGCAGTCTAACAACCAGACCATCAAATAGGCAAACAACCGGACAGACAATTGCACAGGGAGTCTAACAGCCAGACAGTCAAACAGGCAAACAACCAGACATACAGTCCAATGGCCGGACAGTCAAACAGGCAAACAACCAGGCAAACAGTCAGACATGCAGTCTGACAACCAGACAAATAATCAGACATGCAGTCTAACAGCCAGACAGTCAAACAAACCATCAACCAGACAAACAAACAGACATGCAGTCTAACAGCCAGACAGTCAATCAAACAACCAGACAAACTGCTTAGCCCATCCAGCTTCCACATGTACTTAAAATCTGATGGTCACTGGAATAACAACACTTTCATAATGGCATACAAAGCGAGTATCTCAAAATTTAAAACTCCCAAAGTAATTCTAAACTGAGGAGAGACAAATCATCTATGTTTTCCAAAAAGGTCACAAAAACTCAAGGGAGACTGTGTTATACTTTTTCTTAAAATTCTCATCCTTCCAAAATTGTCTCCAACATTCCTCCACCAAATGACAGAAATATTGATTAGAATGGATGAAATTTCTATCCTTTATATATTCTGATAGCGTTTGTGAATTTGACGGTGCAAAAGAAAACAAAAGTGGGTGGAATTTAAACTTAAGAATAGTTATTGTGTCTAAGCTGTTCAAGGGAAACAAACTGCTTAGTAAAATAACAGTTAATTTCCTTTGCAAGGTTTTGAAGAAGGTCGTGTATCTGTTTTGATTTCCCCGGAGTTTTTGTGACCTTTGATTGAAGACGATTTCTTTCTTGAAACCCTGGCCCCTGGGATATTTTAGCATTATTTTTTGGATTCCATGCAAGATGATATCAAAATATTTTAATCCCTAAATTGTGCTACTTCGTCCCCTACTACATGCGCATGTATACTAATAATATTTATTTATTTATTTATTTGATTGGTGTTTTACACCATACTCAAGAATATTTCACTCCTACGATGGCGACCAGCATTATGGTGGTAAGAAACCGGGCACAGCCCAGGGGAAACCCATGACCATCCGCAGGTTGCTGCCAGACCTTCCCACATACGACCGGAGAGGAAGCCAGCATGAGCTGGACTTCAACTCACAGCGACCGCATTGGTGAGAGACTCCTGGGTCATTACGCTGTGCTAGCACGCTAACCAACTGAGCCACGGAGACCCCTGTACTTTAAGCTTTAATAACTTTTGTGAAGTACAAAATGCAAAGAGCCTTGGTTCTTTTGGGGGGTCCTGCTTGTTTTCATGACCCCCACCCCCCACTTCCTCCCATAAGCCTGACCAGTCAAATAAATAAACACTGTACAAAGAAGTAAATTATTTTTCAATAGTAAAAAAAAAGACAGAAAAAAAAAAAATTAACACGTAAACTTATTAAAAGAATAAAATTGACGCTAGATGTGCACAGGAAATATCCATTTGCAAATAAATAATAAGTTGTAAGGAAACTCTCATTTGTACACTATTTTGTTGAAGTTTTATAATATTTATGAAGATTCACATACATCTGCATCTGGAAATGTAGACATTTAACTTGCTTTTAGTACATATATTTCACCTTAGATTATTTTCGTCTTAGAAAGGTGTTTCCAAGGGTTGTTTGGAAGGTACAATGTAGGCTGATATCCTGCTGGAAAAAACTGTGATTTTAACACCAAAAGTCGTACATGTAGTTTACAACCTTTATTTGCTGCTTTGGAAATGGATTCTTTCCTTTGAATTTTAAGGTGAAATCCAGTTGAATATAAATCCCTTTTCTAGCAGCACGTTACTATGGAAATACCTGTCTGTGAATGCACTAGTGATGAAAAAAAAAAGCAGGGAACAGCACTGGGTTGCCCCTGCTCTACATATATATATATATATATGTATATTCCTACATATTTGTGGTTTTCTTGTACTCCAAATGTGAACTAGACCTGTCTGCATAAAAAAGATTTCATGTAGAAAAGGTCTTGTGCGTTGTAAACCCCCCCTTTCACCACGACTTTTGTTCGCGTGGAGGCGTCGCCAGAGTGGCACAGTGGCTCGTTGATTTGAAATGTATCAAAAACCTTTCAGGCGCGTGTACAGTGCATGTAAAGAAGCCAGGTCGTAGATGTTGTAAAATGAAATTCCAGCACACCTGTGCGTATGTTATCAATAAATATTTTAAGTCCTTTTTATGTATTTGTACTTTTTTTTTTTTTTTGGAAAATATTTCGTATATATTTTACTTTTACGTTTTTACAGTGGTTTTTAAAAGTTGCTCATAATAGTTTGTTCCAGAAGACATTAGATTGTAAATTTTTTTTTTTTATGCAGAAAATTGATCTGTTTTTCTTTACAACCATTATGTGGGTTAGTTGCACACATGCATGGTACATACATCCATGCTCTTGTGCATGTCTGTGCATGTTCTGATAAGTTCATGTGCATACTTTGTACATCTGTACACTGTGTGTGTATACATTTCACAAGATGTTTATACATAAAGACTTATAATATTAAAACTATGAAAATATTTGCAGAGCATCAATCTGAAAAATACCTGATGCCGTGAGTTTTCAAAAATCACAGCTGACTTGGCGTCTTTTGTTGCAACAGAGGAATTTTCACCTGTATTTAAGGCTGTCTTTGTCTCAGGTGTGTCATGACTCATGTCAGTTTTACCCTGCAGATTTACAAAGTGTCAGTAAGGTTATCGGGTATTGTATTTATACTGGGTTGGCCATCAAGGTGTGTATTCAGGCATCAGAACTTTCTTCACGTGTCAGCATGGATACTTTCTCTGTTCTGTTCCAACTGTCACGGAAAAAGGTGTGGCCATTGCAACTGAAAGCAGCGTCCCTGGATGTCAGTTTTCTAAATCTCGTCTAACTATAGTTCTTATATGACACTACTTTGTGCTACAAAAGATGTGTAATGTGGAAACCCCTGTGGTGTATCAAATTTCACATC
Source organism: Liolophura sinensis (assembly GCF_032854445.1). NCBI lineage: Eukaryota > Metazoa > Mollusca > Polyplacophora > Chitonida > Chitonidae > Liolophura > Liolophura sinensis. The sequence continues at coordinate 15,125,059 of NC_088298.1, read as the reverse complement.
CATGAAGTTTATTGATGTCTACGTGGGCATGAGTCATTTGCGGTTTGCAACATATCAAAAGGGGCTCTCAGGTATTTAGACACGGAAAAGTTTTTCTGGCTTTGCCATGTTTCTTAAACTATTGATATTAAATCACAGTAATACAGGTGCAGTATTAACATTTAAGTCCATATTGATGTAAGATACTGTCCCTGGGGCCAAAGATTTACGAAGGTGTAACTTTAATATCGCATAACATAACACAGGTGAGACATGTACGTTAAAGAGGTTAAAGCTACATCTAATCAAGATTTATGCAAGTGAAATAGCGGAAGGGTAATGAAATGTCAGTACTGCCCCATTTATTCCATTAAAAGGTCTGATGCACCAGCTGTACCTGTGATATTAATAATATTGCAGTTATGGTATACTGTTACCTGTGTTGGGATTTACTTGCGTACCTGAGTGGCATGAACAAGAATAGTGATTAATGACAACGTGCCTGTGAGAACTCACCTGAGCAAACTCACCTGTTGTAAGTCGCTACGTAATGCATGATCTCATCCTCTGGGGAATTTACATGTACGTGTAGTGTATTTCACCTAGAGTTTGGCCTGTTTGAACGCGCTTTCAGAAGCTTTAAAATCATGCTTTTGAGGTTAAGGCTTAAGTTTTTCTGATAAGAGTCTAATCAAACGGAGCAAAAGATCTTCAAATAACCTTTCTTAAGGTGGATGAATGAATCAGTGCGCATCAAAGAGAAGGTGTTGCTTGACAAAAGCTAAAATTTAGATGAAGCGCAGTATTTTCATGTATAAGGTATTGTACATGTAGCAAAATCATAATCAAAATCATTAGTTTTCAAACCTTAAGTTTCCACACGTGACGCATTCTCCAGGAAGTTCGTTTCGTAAAGAAATGGCTGTCCAGATTCCTTCATTTGCAAAGGGAGATATTCTGCATCTTGATTTACATATAATTTGGCATACCCTAGTTTCTCAACATTTTCACATATAGAGTAACTTTCAGTGGAATTTATGCACCTTTGTACGTTATTTGGGTTCGGATTCAAAACTACATTGGTTGGGTTGACCAATTCCAAGGTTTCACAACAAGTATATGTTTATCGTTGTACACAGAGTAATGCCCTCAGGATGTGCCTGAAAAAAACATCTTGCAAACATATGAACATGATGAATAACGTAAGCGGGTGCATAGATTCGACTGAAAGTTGCTGTATACGTGAAAATTTTGGTTTGCCAAATTAAATGAAGAAGCAGAATTCAGGTTGATTTTTAATATTTAATAATTTCTACATGTTCATGAAGTTAATGTACTATGACATTTTTTCCATTTGATAAGTATACATTTACACAAGTTATCATAACCATATCATGCTCATTGAACTCTAAATTTGCTTCTCCCATTATATGTACTTCATAGCTAAAAACATCTCTGAGACACGATCGAAACAAACTTTTTCATGTAATTGAAATGGAAACTTCGTGTCAGCTTTGACACATTTAACGGTATTTTCTTCTATGTGGGGGGTAAAAACAGCAGAAAGTTGTATTGAATTTTGTCACATCGTAAAAAAGTTTTCCCCAGCAGTAAATTCCCGTGAGCATTTTTCGTCCACTTTCTCATCCTGACAGCAATGTTAATGGCTAATCCAAGCAGACCAGTGGGAGTTTATGCTCGTTCTTCCATTGGCTAGTGGAATGTTTGCGCTCTGGTTATCGGGATGAAACCTCCAAAGTAGACGATGAAAATGAACAGTTTGGAGGCTTCTGCTGTGATACTTTTACCCCTCTGTTATTTTTATTGCTTGTTTGAGTCTTCAGTTGTCTGTATTCTTATTTTTTTAACTTGGAGCATGGAGCTGTACAGAAGACATATTATCAGAAGCCGGTGGCTGGGAGTTCAAATCCAGCTCATGTTGGCTTTATGTCCAGTCATATGTTGGAAGGAAGGGCTCTGTTCAGTTTCCTCCCACAATAACCCTGGCTGGTGTCGTGCATGTATATATGAAACATTGGGCATAAATAAATAAATAAATAAATAATGTAAATGTTAAAAGGTCATTTTCATCTACCTGTACCTGTAAAGCTTACACAGAGGACAGACATTTACATTTACAACACTGTACCTGAACCTGTTTGTAAAAAATTCTTGGAGTGCTGGGCAAAACACCAATTAAATAGTTAGCATAGTAAATTAGTCGGTAATTAAGTCCTGAAGCTGCTTAAACATTTTGAAATGTTCATGTATATTATTATTATGTTGTGAGGAAGTGGAGCAGAGCCCCACCAGGAGGAAACCCACAACCATGCATCCTCATGTTGCAAATTTTCCCCACGTTTCCACGTATGACCAGAAAGCTGGGCTTGATCTCATAGCAGTCGCATTGTTGCAAGGCTCTAAGGTCATTATGCCTCGCTAGCACCCTAACCATCCTAAAAACCAATCAAATAAATATTAAAACACATGTGCATGTAGTTGATTATTGATTTAGTCGCTTAAATGTACAAAAAGTGAAAAGGTCTTGTGGTAAATTACTGGGTACATGTTCAATTAATTTCATCTGTGAGCCTTTCAATTTTAAGTGCTTGCTTTACGCAATACTTTGAGCCCAAAAGCGGGTATTACATTGAACCAGGCATACAGAAAACAAAGAAAAATTGAAATGCTAGTACTCTTCTGACATCTCTTCTCTATGAGCTGGTCCAACTTGTTCACCTCTAGGCTATTTTGCGTTTGTTTCCCTTAAAAACAATGATACGTGACCTTGTCCAAGTAAGAGGCCCATCGTTTAGATCAGGCTCAGGTAACTGGCCTTAAGACAAGTGACATGTTGCCCTATTTAAAGTGGCAGTCATCAACCCAGGCTGTATTACCTTCATGTACCCAAAGACTGCCTCAGATTTTCACCTTGATTTTTTTTTCTTAATCATGAGACTTTAGGACAAAAGTAATTAAGTTCCTGATAAGCTGTATAATGAACTTACATTTTATATCTGTAAATGTAAAAGCATTGTTTTTTTATAACATTGTTTGTATAGTCGAGAAATATAGATTTTACTTTTGATTCACATGAAAAATCTTTTGGGTTTAATATTAGATGTAAATAATTGTGTTCTTACATGTTTTTTGCTTATTGGTTTGTTTTGTTGGCTCGCAAGTGTCACATGTTTTTCTTTCACGGAGAAATCTGTCAACTACTGGTTAAGTAGTGGATATTTTTGAAGCAGTCTGACAAGTCATGTGGTATTGGCATTAGCCAACATCCACACCTGTTTAAAAGAGCAATCAGGTAAGGGACCATTTGTAAATAACTTAATCTTTCCACGTGAAAATGTCCATATATCTACACATATAAACTGATCAGCATATTATGAAAGATTTGTGAAGTGAAGATGGTCCCTTATTTCTCCCAATGGCTGAACACTCCTTAAGTCTCCTTAACTAACGATCTTCGTATAAACTTACCTGTCCATCTGCTATGTGCACATGTACCTGTATGGCATACTGAACAGTCTGATGGTTGTTTTTGTTTCATCAAACTTCTAAGGAGTGCTTCTGTTAGCTAAGGAGTTGTTCTTTTTTTTGTCTTTTTTCTTGTTAATTAATTATCCTTTTATCCAATCAAATCTGTCTGCGTGGTTGACTTAATGAAGGGCACTAAACATTTGTGAAAAGTCACCTGATCACAGACTGATAATCCTGTCACTTAATAGGGAACTTTGATACCTGTCCACCAGTGTGATAAACAAACTTCATAAGTAGAAATAAGGGGAAATGGAAATCTTTGAGTCGGTGTATGGTGTTTTTAGCTTGAAGCACAGGCATAGCTTATGTTATGCCTTGAGTGTGGGCAAAGCTCAGCTGAAGCAGTGTTAAGGGCTGTACCTCAAACAGTACTGCATGACGAAGCTAATGTTTTGCACACACTTAAAACACAATAGCACAAGGGGTATGTTCCATTGTTTTTGCCCCTTTTGCATATTCATGACTGTAAATTACAAAATGTATGACTTATATACTGCCTTTTGTATTGGATTCAATGTTAAGGGTGGTATCTCAAAAAGTACTGCATGATTGAGTTCATGTTTTGCATACAACCCACAGTTAGAGAAGGGAATGTTTTCAGCGTTAATGCTGCTTGTGTGTTAATCATTATAAATTACGAAAATTCCTGATCTTCGTATAGCCTTTATGTATTAGATGTAGAATGTTTATTAAGGTATATGTACATTGTGTCCGCATCGGGAGCGGTAGTTCCAGGGTCGATCCTGGGTCGAGTCACACCTAAAACCTTAAAAGAGGAAGTGACTTCCTCGCTTGGGGCTCAGCATGAAGGTGATAGTGGAATGATTTGTTGACTCGTATCTGTATAATGGCTCAGGCAGGGTGGCTTACTTGCCTTCAGAAAGGCATCTCAGTGAAGCAGCACTAGATAAAAGAGCGGTGGAAATCCGTCCTGCAACAAGGAGGCACATCACATGCACTCTAAGGATTCCTTCGTTGTCACATGACTGAAAAATTCTTAAGCACAACATTAAACCCCAATCACTCACTCACTCACTCACTCAAGTACATGGCACTGTGTATATTGAACTGAAGTTTTGCATCCATGTGTCTCCTACCTGTACATCAGGCAAGAACTTTGATAACCCTAAATGCTTATTTTTGGTGACTGAATATTCTTGTTCTTACCACCCTACCATCTGTTAGCTCTTTTGTGGCTAGGGCTTGACCTTGACCCAAAGCTGTCACAGACTATTTGTTAATGTGCTACTGTAGAAAGAGATCCTCTTGTCATCATTAACAGCTTTGAGTCCTCAGCTGTTGGTGTAGTTTAGATAACAGAAGACAGAATCTGGTGGTGAAAAAAGACCTTCTTATGCAGGGGAAATTTTCACAGGAAGTAGGCCACAGTTGTGTTGAAATCTAATTCTGAAGGATGGGGCATAAAAAGCAGCGGCTGGTACCCAGGTTTATGTAATGGTCCCAGGGTGAATTAAGACGCCAGAAAGACCACAGTGGTGGCGGTAATCGCTGCGCTCAGACAGAAGAATGGCCGAGACCTGGCAAGAGTCCCTTCTGTGACTGTGTGAGAAAAAAACAGAACAAAAGGTGGTAAACAGAATGGATGAAAGGTGGAGATAATAGGAAAGCAGTTTGGATAAAACAGTTTTGAAAAAAAAAAAAGAAGAAGAATGTATTGCTTTGAAGTGAAAATTTCCAAATGACTAAATTTTTTATGGCAATACCATAAGTTTTAGCTGTTCTGGTATTCATCTGGTGGTTGTGACATGGTGCAGACACCATATTTGCTTTAGTTTGAAAAAATGTTATACAGAAAAGAGGTAAATAGAACACTTGGGGGGAACATGCATGCACATGTAGTCTGCTTTGCATATGTAGATGTTAATCTATTTTATAAATCAAGTCAAAATTTGCAGTATCGGAGACATCCCTCAAAATGACATGTCATCTTGTATCTTGTTATGACAGTTGTCCATTTTGAATATGAAAGGAAAGGATGTCAAAAATTTGACTACCTAAGTGCTCTGGCTATTTTTCCTGTTTGAGATATATTCACCTGATTGGAAAGCTCATAATCATAGAAATTTCAAGTTTTATTTATTCATTTTTTTTTTTTGTTTTTGGATTTTTTTTAATACCAACTTGCTTGTAAAACACAAAATTAAATTGCTGTCGCCTCTCCCTGGATACTAACATATTCATTGGGCTGCCTCACTAAAATACCATGCTGAAGACATCAGACAATGACACACACCCCAGTCCCACTGTACACTGACAGAATAACTAAGTAAAATACAATCAGTTCTAGGCCTATCCCATAATGTATTTAGGATGAGTACAGCGGGAATATAATGTATCAGAGGGAGATCACAGACATTGAGAATGTACAAAAAGTTGGAGTAGTTGAAGTTCTAGTCAAATTCCGTGTGCATGACAATTTACAGCAAGGGACAGGAACATGCAAGTAATTACACGTACATGGTACATATATTTCAACATGCTTTTTTTCTGGTGAAAGTAGGTTTTCATGTACTTGCAAACGTCTTTTATTTGTCTGCTTCTCATCAGTGCCAAGAATGGTTCGGGCTCCGTCCTAGTTACAAGTTTGACTTTTTGCGTCTCCCACATGTTTAAACCTTGTGAACTTCGGCCTTTGACATCTAATTTTCCAGTGTTAACTCCTCATTTAAGTGGCAAGAATTCCTACATGTACTTGTGTGCAGGTAGATGTCAGATCTGCATTTCATGACAGCTGCAACTCAAGTGCACTTTCTGAGCTCACTGTTTAGGATTTGGCAGAGCTTTTAAGTCTGAGAAACAAAAACAGGAAAGGACACGGTGCATTTTTCATAGAAAAGCTGTTGCCTTTTCGGTATAATGAATGGGTGCATTTGTGCCAGTGATGTATTTGATGTTAGCCTCTCTGTGGCAGTAAATTTACAACTGCAAGTATGTTTGCCCATTTTTTTTTACCCCCAGTGCATCATTTAACTGGGGAAAAAATCTATCTGTATTCTAGATGAACATATAAAGCAGGTGACCTCAAACAGTTCGACAGACCTGACCACTTTGACATGTACACACTTCAATTGACCTTTTTAACCACTAAAGCACTTTTTTCAGTGGAATTTATGCATGGAATTATTATGAAAATGATACTAAAATGATTTGTTTGTTTCATTAAAGATGCAAACTTCATAAAACTGTGCAGATTATTTCTCTACACTGCATAGTTCTCTCAAAATGTTTCAAAAATCCAGTAGGACAGTAAACCTAAAAACGCCTTTCTCAGAGTGTTAAGAATCTCTTGAGTAGTTTTACTTCGTTATGGCTGATTTTAAGGTAATTTATTGTACAGATGTGTTGAACTGTGTTCGCATGGGTTACGTAATTTGCTTCTGTAGGTTGGCGGTTTAATCTAGTTACACTGTTTTCTTTTTCCATAAAACTGACAACCATATGTCCTTGTGCATGTTAGTGGAAAGTTCTTGAATTATGCATTCAACAGCAAATCAAATAATAAACTGAGCATGTTTTATTGATCTGTGATTGCCTTACTGGACATCTCTCCCCGGCTCAAGAAGGTACAGGTAACCACTTTATTGAATTATATGGCAGTTACATGCCTCTAACTTTTTGACGCCACCGTGTGACACCTCAAAAGCGGTCGAGAATGATTGGTTGCGACATAAAAACTCTTGTCGTTTCCATAACGACAGACATGCCAGACATAGCCAGTCTTAAATATCTGACACCAGCAGTTATCGGGGGTTTTTCTGTTCGCACTTTGCTGTCATTGATTGGGACAGTGGAGTCTGGGTTTGTAGGACCACAGATACATCAGCAGGGGATCTTATCTGGAAGTCCCTGACCCGACGGGATTTATTGGACCCGATTGTGAGTTTCTAACCCTTCAAAGGTCAAAGGGCCCCAGCGCTTGTCTGTCTCGGTACTTTATCCTACATCATTCTAATAAACAAATGCTCTGTTTGTATAGTGACTTCTGTAAGTCACTAAATCATGTCAGTGAATGTTCTTGCGCATGCTTAAATAGTGGGAATTCAGTTCACATTTAGTTCTGTCAAATGTTGCTCTTGTAGACAATTCTAGAAGTATTTCACAGTCCTTGGATACATTTCATGTAGGATGCGATCCAAATCCTCTTTATCAGTTGTTGTGAATTTTCTGTGATATGTCCGATATTTGCAAATCTTGCTCTGAATAGCATGTCCTTTTTTGTTGTATAAGTCAAATATCCTTGAGTAAGGCATAAAACGGCAGAGATTGTTCTGGAACTCTTAGGCTCCTCATTAAGAATAAGCATGTACATATTCAAAGTGAAGTGTAAGTTGTTAGATAATTGGCCATTGTTGCGCCTGACAAGGTTTCTTCCCTTGATACATGGTTGCCATAGCAACAGATATGACAATGTGGGTTGTCAAGGCTTTTCAGGCATGTCCTGGAATATTCTGGAATGTCTGATAAATATGGTTTGCGTGTCAGTTGATACGTTTTATTTTACATGTTGCCTTCCTCTCCTGTTGTGCATGGGAAGGCCTGTCAGCAAACCTACAGATGGCTGTGGGATTCTCCCGAGCTCTGCCCAGTTTTCTCTCAAAAATTATGCTGGCCTCCGTCGAATAATAATATCCTGAGTATGGCGTAAAACACCAGTCAAATATCTAAATAAAATACGTGCTGCCTGCTGAACAGAACAGAGCTCTTCTGACATGAATCGTCACACTTGTGGAATACAGTGGTCAATTTTTGCTCCATTTTCACTTCAGAAAATTTGCTTTGAATTTTTTGTAACAAAAAATTGAAAATTGATCAAATTTTGTAATAAATATCTCCTGTGCATGCCCACACAAGTGATGAACCAAAATGCATATCGGGAAAAGCTCTCTGTAGGCATGGAAAATTATGTGCAAATTTCACAACAAATTTTTGATAACAAAGATTTTCTATGCTTTCTACAATTTTTTTTTTTTTTTCAACCACAAATATCATTCCAAACTCATCGGCAATATGAACAGAAATATTTCACTTAAGGAAATAGCTCTTCTTTTCCTGCCACAATACATGTATTTACAGTGGAAAATTTAAATTTTGTTTCTATTTTGAATGTCGTGAAATGCTACTATTTTAATTAATTGATTGATCAGTGCAATCAAATATGCAAAAGCGCACATCATGAATTCTTGGCTTCGGTATGAATGTATGGTCTTTTTTTATTTATTTGATTGGTGTTTTATGCCATACTCAAGAATATTTCACTTACGCGACGGCGGCCAGCATTATGGTGGGAAGAAACCAGGCAGAGCCCAGTGGAAACCCACGACCATCCTCAGGTTGCTGGAAGACCTTCCCATGTACGGCCGGAGAGGAAGTCAGCATGAGCTGGAATAAGTATGGTACATGTATAATGAAAATGTGCGACATAAAAAATAGGCCTATCGTAACAAGCCTCTGAGGGTTAATCAGTCAAGTGCAAAGCCTGTTCAAAATATATTATATCTGCCATATGTGGATTAAATGGTGTATGGCTGCCTCTAGTTAGGTGTAGATGTGCACATTTAAAAGCTGAACATTTGGGATATCTTTATTGCCTAATTTTGCTGGCTTCCACTCCGGCCATATGTGGGAAGGTCTGTCAGCAACCTGCAGATGGTTGTGGGTTTTCCCGGGGCTCTGCCTGGTCTCTTCACCCTATAATGCTGGCCGCCATTGTATAAGTGAAATATTCTTGAGTACGGCATAAAACACCAATCAAATAAATAAATAAATATTGCCTGATTTGGGTAAGCAGTACGAAAAGTTTTTAAGCACTTGAAACTTCACTTCTTTTGTCCTCTGCAGTATACATGTACCTTACAAGTGTGTGGGAGAGTGGGTAAATGTATGGTGGGGGAGAAAGTCAAAGATGAGAAGTCCATTGTTGCATAATATCGGATTCATGGGCCTGAAGTGCAGTGATTATCTATGTTGATGACCTCATTAACCGAGTTATTAGAATGTGCCAGCACAGCGCAGTGACTTTGAAGCCTCATCAGTGCAGTCGCTGTGAGTTCAAGTCCAGTTGATGCTAGCTTCCCCCCTTGTACATATGTGGGAGAGCTTGCCAGCAACCAAGATGGTGGTCGGTTGCTCTTAGGCGCTCCCCTGTTCCCTCCTACCATATTAATCCTGTTTGCCATGGTATAAGTGAAACATTCACTGGTACAGTTTAAATAAGTGTTAAACCGTTAAATAAATCAGGTAATTAAATATCCTTGACAAAAGCTGATCATATCATGTAGCTCTTCAAATAAACTGCATGCTCTGCCTACCCTCTGCTTGTCAAAACATGGAAAAATCTCCCACCATGAGAATTTGAATGATGAGATGAGACACGAATGTTTTATGTTGGTGTGAGTAGAGAAAGTATGTGTGACAAACTACATATTCATTTAAGATTAGAATTAAGTACACCTTGGAAACCTTTTAAACCACCATACGGTCTTGTAATGCTTCTACTTGTACTATGTCTAAGATCTTTATACCATGTTTATATTCATGAACGGTTCCCTCTGAACCAGTAATGCCAATCTCGTGTCCCAAAAGAAAAAAAATATGTCCTCCTCTTGCTAATGCGATCCTGCAATCTTAAAGAAAGACGAAATTGAAGCAGGAAGGAAATTTGCATCGTTACTGAAACTAATGTTCAGCAAGTCATTTAAAAAAGGAATGGCTGACTTCGTTGGTTACACCAAATGCAAAATAAACTCCCAATTTCATCTTGAGCCAATACCTTTGTAGGCGTCTTGGCGCAGGCCCATCTAAGTTCACTCCAAGAAGGGAATCCTCTCAGATTATCTGTCCAGACACTTCACCGTGGCAAGAAGAAGAGATGTGTAATTTCAGTCATTTATTCATTACAAAACATGAGTTCATCGGGGGTTACTGTTACCCAAGAAGTAGTAGGTGTTTGGATCAACTCCGTAGAGTTTGTTCCAGTACCAAGAAATGGAGATAATGTCAACAGTTGACCAGTTCAGCACTTAAGAGCTGATCGTGAAGCAAATAGATGGAGCTCATTCACTATCTGTCTCGACAGATTTCTGTGGGGTTTTGTTTTTTTCTCTCATTTGTGATGTTTCTGAATCGTTTGTATCCTGAAACGTTTGGCGCAAATCGCCAGCAGAGCATACGATTTTATTGACAAGTAGCTTTTCATTGGTCATTTTAATGGAGGCAAAGCGATTCCAGGTCAATATTCCAATCAATAAAAGACCGCATATCCCACGCGTCGATGTTTTCAATGCAGATTGAGCTTAAGTACGGAACATTGCATGACAATTCTACCTCCTGAGCCTAGAGAGGTGTCAGTAGAGCATGATAAGTCCGCTCAGTGTCTGATCGACTTTTAATCAGTTTTCTTCCCACTTGCTGACTGTCAAAAGTTACAACCTGTCAGACACTACACTCATGGCGACTGTCCGAGAGACGACTGCCACAGCCCGCGGGCATTTTCTTGTGTGAAGCAGTATTCTACTGCCTTGACCCTGAAAGTAGTAGTAACCAGTGGTCAAGCACTGACCAGGCAAAGGGGTCGTCCATGGTTTTTTTTTCCCATCACATAATTACAATCTCTGCTTCCTCAGAATAACCTTGGTCTTTCCGCACTTGGATTTTGTGTGTGGGTGGGGGACAAGTTTACACTACTGGAAGAGAATTAAGGCTTTATTTACAGATACAGTTCAGTCTTTTTTCAAGCGCAAAGTGACAGTTTTGAAAAGTACTCAAACGTGTGAAGCCCCTAGAATAAATTAAATCTGCCTACCCAATTTTATTTCGTCTGCATCGAAAATAAAATTGTGGGCTATGTATTAAGTGAAGTTTGTCTGTACTCAATGTGTTGACCGTTTTCACAGCTGATCTTGGACAGCTAGGGTCAGATGAAATAGCCAAGAAAAGGCAACTACTTAGTAAAGGATTCAGTCTACGTATTTCGGAACCATACCATATTGTTCGCTGTTTGTCAATAGCTGAATCTCCATATGCCTATGTTCAGCATGAAGGGGATAGTGCAACAACTGGTTGACCTGTATCAGTATAATGGCTCAGGCGGGGCGGCTTAATTACTTGCCTTTGGTAAGGCATTTCAGTGAAGCAGCACTATATAAAAGAGTGGTGGAAATCCGTCCTGCAGCAAGGAGGCACATTACATGCACTGTAAGAACTCCTTCATTATCATGTGACTGAAAAATTTACCTTCATGTAAATAAAGGTTTAAGAATCAGCCAATGAGGTCACCCAGTGGTTTGAGTGTGGACTTAAGTCACCAGTTTTGTCAGATGCAAGAAGAAAAACCCCCATAAACTTGAAACTCGATGAAAAAGCCTGTACATGTACATTTGGATTGAATGTTGAGAAAGAATTTGAATTCATTTATGGGTTGCAGAGTGTGCATTGTGTGAACTCTGTACTGGTAGGTTCTTTGATACTATGAAGATGTAAACTTGCATCAACATACTGTAAATCTTGTGCCTTTTGAACTTTAAAGCATTCTTTCTAGTGGAATTTATGCATATATTGTAACTGTTATGAAAATTACACTCAAATGATTTGTTTCTTAAAACTGTGCAAACTATTTACTATTAATAGTTCTCAGAATGCTTCAAAATAATGGTCGCCGGTAGGTTGAAAAGTTTGAAGAATTAGGGTATTTCTTTTTGTACTGGGCCCAGTTTCACAAAGAGGCGTACAACAATTTTTTATTGTACATTTCTCGTAAGATATTTTGTACCATTGTCCTATATATGCATGTGTGATTGGATGTATGACATTTTGTGGAAATCTCAGTTGGTTAGCACGCTAGCGCAGCGTTATGACCAAGGAATCTTTCACCATGCAGTCGCTGTGAGTTCAAGTCCAGCTCATGCTGGCTTCCTCAGCAACCTGCGGATGGTCGTGGGTTTCCCTCAAGCTGTGCCCGGTTTCCACCCACCATATTACTGGCTGCCTTCGTATAAGCGAGATATTCTTGAGTACGGCGTAAAACACCAATCAAATAAATAAATAAATCTTTGTGGAAATGGGCCCTGAACTCTATATTCTCTTAATTAAATTAGATTAACCACGAAGATCAGTTAACATTCGATAGTTACATATCATCTAGTTCCCCTGTGTGCAGTGATTCGGCGAGCAAGACATCATACTGCGCAAACTCTGCTCTAAATTGACCAATAAATCACCACCTTCTTGTCATCACCACGGTTTCAATGGCCGCTAATTAGACTAGCACTGTTCAACGGTGCTTCGTCGATTTCCTGACGAAGCGTCGACAGACAATGCGGGCATAATGACCCAATTTGTTACGCCTAATGCGTGGAATATCAGCAAGTGACCTGTCTCTGCAATATGGACTTTGTCCTGTTTCATTATCGACCCTTTGATAGTCCGGATTTTGGACATTGGCGCGTAAAACTCACATCACCTTGAGTATGCGTGTGCATACTGCCGCTAGGAGTCCTCGTTTCCGAGTATCCCAGTGTCAGAGAGAAGCCGATAGAGTTAATGATTAAATGAGTTTGTGATGAATAGTTTATGCGCTACGTGAATGTTACGACTGGCATATTGATTTTCCTGCTGCGATTACTGAGCGCCAAGAATCGCAGACCGCCAACGCAGACTGGAACAGTTGTTCTGTTTGCTATTGTCGCGTTCATATTACACATACATCCCAGAGCTATATACACGGCCTGCCAACATCGTTCGTAAGAATGCATTTATGAAGTACTAATGAAACAGGCATTGATGCGTTAACTGGTTTCGTCTCCTGGCAAATGAGATGGTTGTTTGCCATTGCATATTGGTGTGCGTGTGCCGATCAGTCATGTTCACATACCCTCCCACCTTTGTTTGCCTGGCTACTAAATATAGTTCATGTAGGACTGCTTAATTTATTATTTAACAACTAAATGTATAAGAAAAGGTCCTTGATATATATAGTAATTGAATATTATTTGGTCCCATATCCCATAGTCTTAGAATTGTATTTATTCAATTAAGTGATGTTGTTGAATGCCCGACTCAGACATTTTTGCCTTATTTCATGTCGTCTATTTTTTTCGCGTAGACGAAATGTGAGTGCATACTGTAGACATTTGGAATCGTTACAGTTAAAGTTTTATATGTGTGATTTATAGATATGCGAACCATATTAATGGAAAAATGACTGAATGAATGATTATGGCTTATCACCATATTAGTGGAATACATGAAGGAACAATATGTACATGTACAGATTCATTCTTTTGATTAGTGTTGCACGTCATGTTCAAGAATGTTTCGCTTATAAGATGGTATGCAGCATTATGGCGTGAGGAAACCGAGCCCCGGGTTAAAGCCATGCCCATCCACAGGTCACTAGTAAACCTTGTCTCACTAACCTTATGTTGTATTGACTGTTTTATCATTTCATTTTTACCATTCCCTTCGCTCTCAGTGTTCATTTAAGACTGCTTGTGTTCGTCTGTTAGTATCGTGGGAGAAAGTTCTTCAGTAACTTGCCAAATGTTGGTGGTTTATCCCTGAGCACTTTGTTCTCCTTCACCTGGAAAACTGACGGCCATTGTATGATTGAGAACGTCTTGAGTACACTTCAATGAGTAAATTAACACTGGTAAATCAAACGATTTATGTCTGGTATTTATACATGTTAATGGCTCTTCTATTAAAAATTCAAAACAACACAAATTCAAAACAACAATGGCACAATTTTATTATACATGTATGAAAGAAATTTGACCTGTCTTATCAGTGTGTGTTGTTGCTGTAGAAAACATAGCTTCATAATATCAAATGAATTCCTAGCTGTTTTATGTGCTGTTGTTTCTGTTAGGAAATATTGTTTATCGCTCCTGTTATTTGGTTAAAAAAAAAAGCCATTTTTCTGTTCTTTTTCTTGCAGTATGCCTGGGGTCAAATACTGGTATGAGCTCACGAGGGTCAGCGTCTTACCGTTATGGTGCTTACAAGACCCGTTACACGAACTGCACCTATGTTGATGGTAACCTCGAGATCGTGTTCCTGGACGAAGAAAACCAGGATTATGACCTTAGCTTTCTGTCAAACATTAGAGAGGTTACGGGCTACGTTATGCTGGTATCCGTCTTTGCGCAGTACATTCCCTTGGTCAATTTGCGGATCATTCGCGGCAGGACATTGTTCAAATCTAATGGGGAATACTACAGTTTGTACATAGCACTTAACGTCCAGCCAGGCTCAAATAAATATGGGTTGATGGAGCTACAGTTCAAGTCGCTGTATGGTGAGTAAATTTTTTTTTTATAATAAATCTGTGGTTAACAGTAGATGTGTAATATGACATGATTTTTCATCAACTTAGTCATCGGATGGTGGTGGGTTTCCCCAGGGCTCTGCTCGGTTCCCTCCCATCACAGTGCCGGCCACTATGCTGGCAAATATCAATCAAATAAATTAATAAATAAATAAAAGATAAAAATTACATGAAATTGTTGGTAACTGATTGGAGATACATGTATGTATATAGGAATCGGTTTAGTTAAATGAGATGTCGATTTTGGTAAGATATGATGTCGATTTTTGGTCAGATATAACCAATATTTCACCTACAGTTTAGCATTTTTTAAAGGACACATTTTTCTTGGTTCTGAATGAGGTTTTTGTGACGTTAAACTATTTTTGTATCAGAAAAACTAATCTGGTGGTAACAAGAGTACCATTTTAAGGCACTTATGTGGGTCTGAATGTGAATTTTAGCAAATGTAGCATGTAGCAAACTAGAGGTGAAGTACAGTAATGTAATCGTACCACTATAAACCTGTGCAATTTATCGATGTTCGTTTTCCATTTTCATATTTTTCTCCATTCTTTTTAATTGTTATATTTTTTAAAGAAATTCTCGATGGCAAAGTGTTTTTCCATAACAATAACCTCCTGTGTTATGAGAACACCATTGTGTGGAGTGACATCAACCCGTCCGTCACGCCCCCTGTCCAGTTCAGCCTTGACAGCAAATTCCATCAGCGAACTTGTAAGTTACACATTTCATACCTTGCATACATTTTTTTCACCTGTTTATATTTTTGCGCACCATTACATAAAAAGATAAAGCTTTGAGAGAAATGTTATATTTGAACAGGAGCAAGAAAAAAAAAAAAAAGACTTGCCTGGATTACTTCTCTTTATGTACATGTAGTCGATATTTTTTCAAAGAATGAAACTATATAAAAGAAGTTGGTTTAAACATTGTTAGATTTATTTATTTATTTGATTGGTGTTTTACGCCGTACTCGAAGAATATTTCACTTATACGACGGCGACCAGCATTATGGTGGGTGGAAACCGGGCACAGCCCGGGGGAAACCCACGACCATCCGCAGGTTGCTGGCAGACCTTCCCACTTACGGCTGGAGAGGAAGCCAGCATGAACTGGACTTGAACTCCCAGCGACGGCATTGGTGAGAGACTCCTGAGTCATTACGCTGCGCTAGTGCGCTAACCGACTGAGCCACGGAGGCCCCTAATATTGTTAGAATGGTGGATAAAAATGATAAATTTCAGAATTGCATTTAAGACATTTGTTGCATTTCTTGTTGCTAGAAAACAGACAGACTAAATTGAGTTCGCCGAAATCTAGCGTTATTTAAGCTATGCACTACGTTTGGCATTGAAAGATACCAAAATGAAAGAAAAGTCAATTGTAATAGTTTATCAAGGGGAGGTAAGTTTTGATTTGGTATCCAGAGTTATTCCCCCTTATAGTCTTCATCGATTTCTAGCAACGTTTTTGTACCAGAGCTGATCAAATTAGAAGCCTCGTCTCTTCAAATGTTTGCCTACTCCAGCTACCAGACAGACTATGCTTGCCATCTATACTGGTATTTGTAATGGAATAAGTGTATGATTAATAAAATATTGACAAAATTTAAATTTTCCATCCTTATATAATTTTGAATATAAAGTGTTTTAAAATGTTTCCTTCATCAAAGAATAAATTATGAAAAGTTACATGTACATGCAGAAAGAACTATAATGAAAATCTAGAAATGAACAATCATTTGTACTTAATTAATGGTCACTTCCCATGGATTGGAATTGTTGTAAAATTTATATCACCTGAGTAATCATACTGATTTTCCATACACATGTTTCATTCAGCCCTTATCAAGTCTGCTACCGATGTATTCTGTGTCATTCTCAGCTTGGTTAAAAAGTTCAAAGAATTATGGAATAAATAATGTTGTCGCTATGGTTTCAGGTGGTGAATGCCATCCGTCATGTTTCCAGAACTCAACTGGCAGAAGACATTGTTGGGGAAGTGGTCCAGATATGTGTCAGAAATGTAAGTTCTGGGAAAAAGTACTCTTTTTTTTGGCTTAATTTGTACATATTTTGACAGCATGGTTTTAAAATTGCTGTTAAATCTTCAGTTATGAGTGAATTGTGTGTAAATATCAATTTCACCTCATAGAAAAACTAATCGCTTCAGTGGCCTAATGGTTAAAGTGTCTGCCTTGAAGTTGATACATCTGGGATCAAGCCAAGGTTGGTTTATACCAAAGATTTAAAACTGGCACTTGTTTCTGTTTTCATTTGGCACTGAGTGGTTAGAGCAAAGAAACAGGACTGGTCTACCCAGTGTTAGTTTAATGTAGCAGCATGGGGTGGGATGTCTTGTCTGGTGTGTTTCCCACGATGCTTCAGTGGCGGCATGGGCTCGCCCTGCCTCAAAGCGATACCTTGTTATGTACTCGCACTCAGTCGTCATATGACGGAAAAATTGTTAAGTCTGATGTTCAAACCCAAGCATACCTACAGTGTACCTTCATACGTGCAAAAAATAGGTTATGGAAGATATGGGTTCATTTCCCTACTTG
This sequence comes from Liolophura sinensis, assembly GCF_032854445.1. Classification (NCBI taxonomy): domain Eukaryota; kingdom Metazoa; phylum Mollusca; class Polyplacophora; order Chitonida; family Chitonidae; genus Liolophura; species Liolophura sinensis. The sequence continues at coordinate 15,107,624 of NC_088298.1, read as the reverse complement.
TTGTCAAGAACCAATGTATTTTTGTGTGGTCATACATGAAGTTGTGGGAGAGAGCAAGTTACACATTGGAAATTTTACCAGTAACTTAATAGGCAGAGGTTGTTGGTTTAGGGGCACTCTGGTTTCCGCCACCTATAAAACTGGCTACAATTGTGTTACTGAAAAACAGGGGGGTATGTCTTTAACAACTATCAGATACAGGAAGCCAGCTGATATTTCTGATTTCAGTGACCCGCGGTGATGTGTGTAACCCGTCTTGTGATGGCCGCTGTTTTGGTCCTCTGTCAGGCCAGTGTTGTCATCCGAATTGTGCAGGAGGCTGTACTGGAGCCAAAAAGACAGACTGCTGGGTAAAATGCTACTAGGCAAACATACATGTACATTTCTTACTCACCTGTATTACTGGTAATATTGTTATATATGCTGTTGTCTCCAGTCTAACATTTGTTGAATTACTTAATATATTCCACCGATATGGTAAGCTTATCTGTACTTCACAAATAGGAAAGTTTGTCAGTGAGTTGTCAAAGGTTGGTGGTTTATTTCCTACTGTAAAACTCACTACCATTGCATAAGAGAAAATTGGTTGAGTCTGGCGGTTAACAACAATCGGTTATTTCCAAATTGGAAACTGGTTACTTGTGTGTGTAATGGTGGAATGTTATTCTTTTAGGCATGTCGAAATTTCCAAAACGATGGAGAGTGCGTGCCATTCTGCCCTCAGCAAGAAATCTACGATGAAAAGGACTTCCTCTGGAAACCAAATCCCAATGCTAAATATGCATACGGGTCATTATGCGTGAAAGAATGTCCAAGTAAGCTGTTCATTTATATATTTTATTTTGGGGATTGATGTTTGGGGTGGATAAAATTGAGAGAAATGATGAAAACAGCGCAAAGGGAGCCGGCGTCGGGGATGCTTAGTCCTCCAGCAGAATCTTGACTTATGCAAGAATACGATATAGAAGACTATAGCATAGAGTGTTAGACTGGAGCAAACTGTGTGATACTTGGTAATGTCACACCATATGTATAGAGGCCAAGATTCAGGAACTTAGTCCTCCAGCAGAATCCTGGTTCATGCAGAAATAGTGTAACAGTCTATCATGCTGTGACACATGTACTAAAAGACTGCATTGTGCTGTGACACATGTACTAAAAGACTGTGTCATGCTGTGACACATGTACTAAAAGACTGTCATGCTGTGACACATGTACTAAAAGACTGTGTCATGCTGTGACACATGTACTAAAGGACTGTGTCATGCTGTGACACATGTAATAAGACTGTATCTTGCTGTGACACATGTACTAAAAGACTGCATTGTGCTGTGACACATGCACTAAAAGACTGCATTGTGCTGTGACACATGTACTAAAAGACTGTTGTGCTGTGACACATGTACTAAAGGACTGTGTCATGCTGTGACACATGTAATAAGACTGTATCTTGCTGTGACACATGTACTAAAAGACTGCATTGTGCTGTGACACATGCACTAAAAGACTGCATTGTGCTGTGACACATGTACTAAAAGACTGTCATGCTGTGACACATGTACTAAAGGACTCTATCATGCTGTGACACATGTACTAAAGGACTCTTATCATGCTGTGAAACATGTACAAAAGGACTCTATCATGCTGTGACACATGTACTAAAATCAGATGGATTCAGAGACATTTTCTGAAATGAAATCGGAAATGAACAGTGTGTCGTGTGTGAAACAATGAAACATTTGTCTGTTTTCAGAACATTTGGTGAAGGACAGAGAAGGATGTGTGAAATCCTGCCGTCCTGAAAAACATCCTGTGAACGGAACGTGTGTGCCGTGCAAAGGGCCGTGTCCAAAAGGTAAATTTTGTGTGCCATGGTAACCAGAAAGATAGAGATTGTATAAAGACCTGTAAACAAAAAATTCTTGAGTCTATATTTGAACAACAATTAAACAAGAAGGTAGTCCAAGATTACAAACCTCGACCAATGGTAAATGTAAAAATTCCCACTCTAAGGAATGATACTCTGCATTTCTGTACTGTCAGTCAATGGTGACAACGCCAGAATTTAACTGATTTGCCATAGCAAAAGGCCAACGAGCTCTCCATAAATTTCATTCAAATCCTTTCATAACTTTTCCCATAAAGTTGCTGACTGACATGCAGACTGGTAACCTCTTTTGTATAGGAGGGAAGAAAGTAACTAAGTTAATGACATGCTACACTGGCTAATGGCTTCACGACCTTGACCAGTGATAAGGTCTCGGGTGCAAATCTACAACACTCTGGTTTGGCTGCAGTCTTGTGTCATGAGGTTTGTTTGGCAGCTGGCAAGGTGCAGTAGTTTTCTCTCAGCTCTTGCGGGTCTTCTCCGCCCACAAAACTAGCAAAAGTCAGGAAGAAAAACATTCTTGTAGTTTCACTCAAGAAGCGAAACAGTCTTAAAGACTCACTCAAGAAATGAAATGTTCTTAAAGTTTGACTCAAGAACTAAAACAGTCTTGAAGTTTGATTCAAGAAGTGAAATATTCTTGAAGTGTGACTCAAGAACTGAAACAGTCTTGAAGTTTGATTCAAGAAGTGAAACATTCTGGAAGTTTGACTCAAGAAGAAAAACATTCTGGAAGTTTGACTCAAGAAGTAAAACATTCTTCAGTGCAACGTAAAAAAAACAATCCAATAAAAAGATGATAATTGTTTTTCTTCTCCTTTCATTATGACAGTGTGCAAGGGGAATGATGCCAACAATTTCGTGGGAGCACGGTCACTCAAGAATTTCACAGGGTGCACAGTTATCAATGGCAACCTAAGAATCTTGGCAGCCACATTTATAGGGTAATTATTAGATACAGGTTACGTACATTATCAGGTTTTTGCACAGCATTAAGAGAGTGAGAATCAGCTTATTTATTTAATTGATGTTTCACACCTGAGTCAATAGTATTTCACTTATGTGTCGTTGGCCAGCAATATGGGTGGGGAAAAAAACAGGCAGAGCCCAGGGAAAACCCATGACGTTGCTGACAGACCTTCCCACCTACGGCCATAGAATAAGCCAGCTTGAGCTGGACTTGAACTCACAGTATTAGTTTGAGGCTCCTGCCGCCGTGTTTGCGCGCTTACCCCGTCAGCCGCGAAGGCTCTGAGAGTGAGATCAGTATTTCTACACCACTTTGCACATTTTAAAGACTTCTGTTCGTCCTCATTATCGCATTGAAAGAATTTTACTCTCTCTGGGTTTAAACATTGTCCTCATCACAGTATGGCTGCCGAAGTGGCATTAAGCCATAGTCTTCCACTTGTTCATTCACTTGTTCATACATTTGTTCATCCACTTGTTCATCCACTTGTTCACCCATTTATTCATGCACTTGTTCATCCATTTGTTCATCCACTTGTTCACCCATTTGTTCATCCACTTGTTCACCCATTTGTTCAAATTATTCTTGAGTATGCATGAAACCAATGAAACAATAACAGGCACATTTTTAGAGGTCAATGAAGATCATAAAATATTCTATTTTGGAATCTATTTATATATATTAAAAATATTCTATTTTGTCAGAATCTGGCAATCTGGATGTGTCAGTTCATGTCAGAATCTGGATAGTCATGAACACCTTTGTACTGTCAAGCACCTGCAGCATGCAGATGTCGGGCAAGTAAGGTAACAAAGAAAACTCCCAAAGCTATGTGCAACGGGTATTGTTTGTTGTAAATGTTTTCTTCCTTACTCTTTATTTATTTATTTAATTGGTGTTTTACACCCGAGTCAAGAATATTTCACTTATGCGACATTGGCTGGTGGAAGGGAACTGGGTAGAGCCCATTGGAAAGCCATGACCATCCGCAGGTTGCTGGCAGAACTGGACTTGAACTCACAGCGACGGCATTGTTTAGAGGCTCCTAGGTGGGTCATTGCACCACTTTGGCATGTTATGTTTCCATCCTTAATCCAGGTCCTCATTTTTGTAGTGATCCACTTTTGGACCCAACCCCTGTCAAACCATCAGAGCTGGAAGTTTTCTCAGATGTCAAAGAGGTGACAGGCTATGTAATGATCCAGTCGGATCATCCGGAGTTCACCAATCTTTCCTTCCTGCGGAACTTAGAAACTATCGGTGGCAGGGACGTCGACACGTATGTAAAAGTATTTTTTATTTTTTTTTATTTATATATTTGATATATATAAGATATATTTGTTCTTATTCATCCTCTTTGAAACATAATAAGATTTTTCTTTCCCTTAAGAGATTTACAGACACACAAAATTCATTTCTCTCTCTTTATTATGCCCGTGAATGAATCATATCCTTTTTAATGAGTTTTAATCAGAACATGGTGTGATGGTATAGATTCATACCCCAGGTCAGTTCAGAGGTAGAGCTTTAAATAAATCTGGCATGCACAGTTACTTTGCTTTATTCCATGCCCCTGAGTGACTTGCTAGTACTTAGTAATACAGAAATCTGTCTATGTATTTGTGTAGTTTTCTGTACATGTTGTTGTCCCATGTGCAGGTGGGAATAGCTCTACTCTCTGCGTGAAAATGCCCCTTAAAGGCAAAGATAACACTAACATGAAGTATATGTCAGATTAAAGTCCAATGAAAACTGTTTTTTGACCTAATAAATTGCAATTGAAACTTTGGATTCTACGGTGACATATGGGGACCATACACACAAAGACTGCTAGATACAATCAATCAAAATCCACAAACATGCAGAAGTATGAATGCATTCAATAAATGGACCTTGAAGCGAAGTATTTAATGCAGTAATATGCATGTGATGCCACCTGTGTACTGTATGTCTCATCACTGTATGTCTCGACACTATGTCTCAACACTGTATGTCTCATCACTGTATGTCTCAACACTGTATGTCTCGACACTATGTCTCAACGCTGTATGTCTCATCACTGTATGTCTCATCACTATGTCTCAACACTGTATGTCTCATCACTGTATGTCTCGACACTATGTCTCAACGCTGTATGTCTCATCACTGTATGTCTCAACACTGTATGTCTCAACAACTCACCGTAGAATAGAATGTTTTCAAAGTATTTTATTCGGTTGGAAACATTCTAAATGAATAAATCAAACTGTTTTTTCTGGATAGTTTTTAATGAACTTCCATCTGATACATACTTCATTTTAGTGTGCTCTTTACTTGTAAGTATTACCATGACGCCTATTACATTTTTTTTTTTCATGTATTTGTGTCGTGTTTGTGGTTGCACGTTTGACGTACATGGGAATGTTTCTAATTTCAGTGTGGGAAACTCTCTGAGCATCATGATGACACCGCTTCAGTCTTTGGATCTGGTCAAACTGAAGTCTATCCTCACGGGAAAGGTGTTCATCAACAGCAACAAAGACCTGTGCTACGCGTATACGATCGACTTCAAGAAGCTTTTCTCTAAGCCAGTCTACAGGCAGTCAGCTACAGTGTCATATAATAAAGACCCCAACATGTGCAGTAAGCAATTTCCATTGCAATAATAGACAGCAATGGTTGCTCATTTTGATAATTCATATTAAAGGTGTTTTATTTATTTATTTATCTGATTGGTGTTTTACGCCGTATTCAAGAATATTTCACTCATACGACGGTGGCCAGCATTATGGTTGGTGGAAACCTGGCAGAGCCCAGGGGAAACCCTGGGTGTTTGAGGTTTAGTGAAGAGTTAAAAAAACATTCAGCCCCTAAAGTCATTCTATGACATTTGTTTTTTTTCTGAAGATGCCCTTTTTGGTAGCACTTAGACAGTATTTTCATATTTTGATATTAGTGACTAGTAGTTCCTGGTAGAATTAGCAGTTGCACAGAATTTAGTTTTGCCGGTTTTGAATTTATTTATTTACTGTAAATATTCAACCTATGTAACCTCCAAAGCTCTTTTTCAGTCGAATTTATGCATACATTTATGCTTCGTGGCCGAGGTGGTTAGCACGCCAACACGGCGCAATGACCAAGGAGCCTCCCACCAATGCGGTCGCTGTGAGTTCAAGTCCAGCTCATGCTGGCTTCCTCTCTGGCTGTACGTGGGAAGATCTGCCAGCAACCTGCGGATGGTCGTGGGTTACCCGCAGGCTCTGCCCGATTTCCTCCCACCATATTGCTGGCCGCCGTCGTATAAGTGAAATATTCTTGAGTATGGCATACAACACAAATCAAATAAATAAATAAATACAAATAGCAACTAGTAAAAAGTTTTGCACCAGCAACAGTGATGTATCAAAGCATTTTGTCTTAAAGAAGACTGCCAAGACTTCCAAAACAGAAAAAAAACATAAACTTTAATGTATGAATATACATTTATCTGAAATTATTTGTTTGTGTCACTAAAGATACAAGCTTCGTAAAACTGTGGAGAATATGTTTGTACACAGTTACACATAATTTTTTCTCAGTGCTTCAAAATGTTGGTGATTGTAAAGGTGGAAGACATTGGGTAAGTAAATAATTACCCTTGTTTTGTTTTTCACCCACAGAACAGGAGAATCTGATTTGTGATCCGCAATGCAGTGAGGATGGTTGCTGGGGGGCGGGGCCCAGAGAAATGTCTCAGTTGCCGTAGTTACCATGTAGAAAACACGCCTATGTGTGTCAGTTCATGTCAGGATCTTCCGAAACTTTTTGATGGTGGAAAGAACGTCTGTAAAAAATGTCATGATCAGTGCTTGAGTACTTGCAATGGACCAGTAAGTACTATTTATCTCTTTCTGACAAAATTAGAATAATGCAGTAAAACTTATTCTTTCAGCAGTTTTGCAAGCATGAAATTATGAACCTTCGTAATATGTTCACAATAATGGATTTTAATGAAATAAAAGTGTTATTTGAAAGTTTTCAAGATTTTTTCAGGATTCTGAATTTTTTTGAAAAAAAAACAAGGGATATTCCAGGAAAAAATATAAGTTGACGATTGGGGGACTTGAGTGACATAGATATTTAAGGCAAAAGTTTCACAATCTGTCCAAGCATTGACCTTGAGCATGACCTTGAGGCCTTGGTGCTTTGTCTGCAGCTTTAAGTCAGTAAGCTTTTCCTGTACTCGACAAAGGGTTGTGGCTTACTCTCTAGGTGCCGATTCCCCAAAGCCATTTCTGACTTAAGTCAAAAGTTAAATTCTCTTTAACGAATGCTTGGTTTATTGTACTAGAAGTTGAAATTTTGACATGGTTGTCTTAATATAACAGGGATAAATTGGACAAAATTTTAAGCTTCAAGATTGTATTTTGACTTCAGTGGAATCGGCCGTTGGCCCTGGAACACGAAAGCGATCTTACTCTTGAATCAAAATTTTAATCATTAAATTTGGTATGTTCCTTCTCGTTATTTCAACTGAAATTTCTTCTACAATAAGTTACCCAGAATTTTACATTGTCAAGCATTGTCAATTTTGAAACCAGCATGAGGTGGACTTGACTGCATTAGCGACAGGCTCCTGGGTCAGTGCGTCATATTGGCATTCAAACCACTTAGGCCAGTAAATAAATCCTGGCTAACAGTACCGTATGATACATGTACTTGCAAATGTCTTTTTTCTGCCAAAACAGTCTGCGGAGCACTGTGCCAAGTGTCTAAATGTGCGCGATGGGCCGTACTGCGTTGAGGAATGTCCGCCCCACAAGTACCCAGACGAAAATAACGTCTGTCAACCTTGTCATCCAAATTGTCTGGACGGGTAAGTCTTTGACATTACATGACGAACAGTGTTCAGACAAGAACCAAAAAAAAAAAGAAAAAACAGAAAAAAACAAGGCCCATGTTCACAAAAACTATCTTTCAAACTTTTCGTATAAGTGTATTTTGTTGTTTTTTTTTAAATTAGATGTGTAATTTTAAAGCACAAATTTTACATCATAGAAGTTTAAGCTATGTCCAACAACTGTTCAGTATACTACTACAAATGCATCGCACCTTTTATTTATTTATTTATTTCCTGGGCGAAACCCATGACCATTCGCAGTTTGCTGACAGACCTTCCCACACATAGGAGGAAAAGAAGCCAGCATGACATCATACTTTTAAACTTCAGCAATAAAGTATATAGTTTAAAATTTTTACCTCGGTTAAAAAGGCAAAAATAATCTGACAATATTTGGTTAGGGAACATCATCGTAATACGAAGGAACAGGCAAATGTTCACACATGAACAATGAAGTGTTTTCATAATATGAGCTGTGGACTGTTTTGTTTTCAAATTAGAAAAACTCACCTGTGCAAATATTACGTTCTATGTACAGGTGCTCAGGTAACTCAAGCTTAGTCTATAACGGTGGATGCTTCAACTGTGAGATTGGAATCATGCGAATGATAGACTCGGAGCGTATCCCAGAATGCCTACCGAAGGATTCAGAGTGCCAGGAAGGGTATTTTATGTCACAGGTTCCTATGAGAGATCCATCCGAGATGCGAGGAAAACATGTAAGTCCATATATGCACCTTGAATAAAAGAAGCAAAATGAAAAAAAAAAAAGGAAACAAAAGAATTCTTTAAGCAAATGTGATTTTATCCATGTTGTTTAATAATGAAAATATGAATCTTCAGTGTTTCCAGTTAACCAGTTTTGGCGGGAGATCTTGTTATCTTGTTGTAAGACTGAAGACTGATAGCTGTCTTAGTGCCTCTGGTGGACAATGGATTGATCCATCAGCAATAAGGGGATCTTCTAGTGGCTGTCAGGGGTTGCATCAACCTTGGTTTAGAAATAAAATCGCGACAGCTAAATGTGCCTGGCAGCACAGTTGCAAAACTTTGTTCGCCAGTTTTTCATATGTCAAGTCGCTTTTTGGAGCTATAGCCCAGACATCATTTACGAAAACAGTTCTCAGAGAAAGCTGCAGCTGACATAAAAAAACAAGAGATCCGTCCAGTTCTTGGACATGAAAAGTTTCAGATTCTTATGATCGCAGTGTTACAAAGAACGGATCTTTGTCTTCCAGTAGGATGGTCACCAGAGAGATCCGTCCAATTCTTGGACAGGAAAAGTTTCAGATTCTTCTGATCGCAGTGTTAAAAAGAACGGATCTTCTTCTTCCAATAGGATGGTCACCAGAGAGATCTGTCCAATTCTTGGACATGAAAAGTTTCAGATTCTTCCGATTGCAGTGTTAAAAAGAACGGATCTTCGTCTTCCAATAGGATGGTCACCAGAGAGATCCGTCCAGTTCTTGGACATGAAAAGTTTCAGATTCTTCTGATCGCAGTGTTAAAAAGAACGGATCTTCGTCTTCCAATAGGATGGTCACCAGAGAGATCCGTCCAATTCTTGGACAGGAAAAGTTTCAGATTCTTCTGATCGCAGTGTTAAAAAGAACGGATCTTCGTCTTCCAATAGGATGGTCACCAGAGAGACCTGTCCAATTCTTGGACATGAAAAGTTTCAGATTCTTCTGATCGCAGTGTTAAAAAGAACGGATCTTCGTCTTCCAATAGGATGGTCACCAGAGAGACCTGTCCAATTCTTGGACAGGAAAAGTTTCAGATTCTTCTGATGGCAGTGTTAAAAAGAACGGATCTTCGTCTTCCAATAGGATGGTCACCAGAGAGATCCGTCCAATTCTTGGACAGGAAAAGTTTCAGATTCTTCTGATGGCAGTGTTAAAAAGAATGGATCTTCGTCTTCCAATAGGATGGTCACCAGAGAGATCCGTCCAATTCTTGGACAGGAAAAGTTTCAGATTCTTCTGATGGCAGTGTTAAAAAGAACGGATCTTCGTCTTCCAATAGGATGGTCACCAGAGAGATCCGTCCAATTCTTGGACAGGAAAAGTTTCAGATTCTTCTGATCGCAGTGTTAAAAAGAACGGATCTTCGTCTTCCAATAGGATGGTCACCAGAGAGACCTGTCCAATTCTTGGACAGGAAAAGTTTCAGATTCTTCTGATGGCAGTGTTAAAAAGAACGGATCTTCGTCTTCCAATAGGATGGTCACCAGAGAGATCCGTCCAATTCTTGGACAGGAAAAGTTTCAGATTCTTCTGATCGCAGTGTTAAAAAGAACGGATCTTCGTCTTCCAATAGGATGGTCACCAGAGAGACCTGTCCAATTCTTGGACATGAAAAGTTTCAGATTCTTCCGATTGCAGTGTTAAAAAGAACGGATCTTCTTCTTCCAATAGGATGGTCACCAGAGAGATCCGTCCAATTCTTGGACATGAAAAGTTTCAGATTCTTCCGATTGCAGTGTTAAAAAGAACGGATCTTCGTCTTTCCAATAGGATGGTCACCAGAGAGATCCGTCCAATTCTTGGACATGAAAAGTTTCAGATTCTTCCGATTGCAGTGTTAAAAAGAACGGATCTTCACCTTCCAGTAGGATGGTCACCAGAGAGATCCGTCCAATTCTTGGACATGAAAAGTTTCAGATTCTTCTGATCGCAGTGTTAAAAAGAACGGATCTTCGTCTTCCAATAGGATGGTCACCAGAGAGATCCGTCCAATTCTTGGACATGAAAAGTTTCAGATTCTTCCGATTGCAGTGTTAAAAAGAACGGATCTTCTTCTTCCATATAGGATGGTCACCAGAGAGATCCGTCCAATTCTTGGACATGAAAAGTTTCAGATTCTTCCGATTGCAGTGTTAAAAAGAACGGATCTTCTTCTTCCAATAGGATGGTCACCAGAGAGATCCGTCCAATTCTTGGACAGGAAAAGTTTCAGATTCTTCTGATGGCAGTGTTAAAAAGAACGGATCTTCGTCTTCCAATAGGATGGTCACCAGAGAGATCCGTCCAGTTCTTGGACATGAAAAGTTTCAGATTCTTCTGATGGCAGTGTTAAAAAGAATGGATCTTCGTCTTCCAATAGGATGGTCACCAGAGAGAGCCGTTCAATTCTTGGACAGGAAAAGTTTCAGATTCTTCTGATCGCAGTGTTAAAAAGAATGGATCTTCGTCTTCCAATAGGATGGTCACCAGAGAGATATGTCCAATTCTTGGACAGGAAAAGTTTCAGATTCTTCTGATCGCAGTGTTAAAAAGAATGGATCTTTGTCTTCCAATAGGATGGTCACCAGAGAGATCCGTCCAATTCTTGGACAGGAAAAGTTTCAGATTCTTCCGATCGCAGTGTTACAAAGAACGGATCTTCGTCTTCCAATAGGATGGTCACCAGAGAGATATGTCCAATTCTTGGACAGGAAAAGTTTCAGATTCTTCTGATCGCAGTGTTAAAAAGAATGGATCTTCGTCTTCCAATAGGATGGTCACCAGAGAGATCCGTCCAATTCTTGGACAGGAAAAGTTTCAGATTCTTCTGATAGCAGTGTTAAAAAGAACGGATCTTCGTCTTTCAATAGGATGGTCACCAGAGAGATCCGTCCAGTTCTTGGACATGAAAGTTTCAGATTCTTCTGATGGCAGTGTTAAAAAGAACGGATCTTCGTCTTCCAGTAGGATGGTCACCAGAGAGATCCGTCCAATTCTTGGACAGGAAAAGTTTCAGATTCTTCTGATGGCAGTGTTAAAAAGAACGGATCTTCGTTTTCCAATAGGATGGTCACCAGAGAGATGCGTCCAGTTCTGGGACATGAAAAGTTTCAGATTCTTCTGATGGCAGTGTTAAAAAGAATGGATCTTCATCTTCCAGTAGGATGGTCACCAGAGAGATCCGTCCAATTCTTGGACAGGAAAAGTTTCAGATTCTTCTGATCACAGTGTTAAAAAGAATGGATCTTCGTCTTCCAATAGGATGGTCACCAGAGAGATCCGTCCAATTCTTGGACAGGAAAAGTTTCAGATTCTTCTGATAGCAGTGTTAAAAAGAACGGATCTTCGTCTTTCAATAGGATGGTCACCAGAGAGATCCGTCCAGTTCTTGGACATGAAAAGTTTCAGATTCTTCTGATGGCAGTGTTAAAAAGAACGGATCTTCGTCTTCCAGTAGGATGGTCACCAGAGAGATCCGTCCAATTCTTGACAGGAAAAGTTTCAGATTCTTCTGATGGCAGTGTTAAAAAGAACGGATCTTCGTTTTCCAATAGGATGGTCACCAGAGAGATCCGTCCAGTTCTGGGACAGGAAAAGTTTCAGATTCTTCTGATGGCAGTGTTAAAAAGAATGGATCTTCATCTTCCAGTAGGATGGTCACCAGAGAGATCCGTCCAATTCTTGGACAGGAAAAGTTTCAGATTCTTCTGATCGCAGTGTTAAAAAGAACGGATCTTCGTCTTCCAATAGGATGGTCACCAGAGAGATCCGTCCAATTCTTGGACAGGAAAAGTTTCAGATTCTTCTGATAGCAGTGTTAAAAAGAACGAATCTTCGTCTTTCAATAGGATGGTCACCAGAGAGATCCGTCCAGTTCTTGGACATGAAAAGTTTCAGATTCTTCTGATGGCAGTGTTAAAAAGAACGGATCTTCGTCTTCCAGTAGGATGGTCACCAGAGAGATCCGTCCAATTCTTGGACAGGAAAAGTTTCAGATTCTTCTGATGGCAGTGTTAAAAAGAACGGATCTTCGTTTTCCAATAGGATGGTCACCAGAGAGATCCGTCCAGTTCTGGGACAAGGAAAAGTTTCAGATTCTTCTGATGGCAGTGTTAAAAAGAATGGATCTTCGTCTTTCAATAGGATGGTCACCAGAGAGATCCGTCCAATTCTTGGACAGGAAAAGTTTCAGATTCTTCTGATGGCAGTGTTAAAAAGAATGGATCTTCGTCTTCCAATAGGATGGTCACCAGAGAGATCCGTCCAGTTCTTGGACAGGAAAAGTTTCAGATTCTTCTGATGGCAGTGTTAAAAAGAATGGATCTTCGTCTTCCAATAGGATGGTCACCAGAGAGATCCGTTCAGTTCTTGGACAGGAAAAGTTTCAGATTCTTCCGATCGCAGTGTTACAAAGAACGGATCTTCGTCTTCCAATAGGATGGTCACCAGAGAGATCCGTCCAATTCTTGGACAGGAAAAGTTTCAGATTCTTCTGATGGCAGTGTTAAAAGAATGGATCTTCGTCTTTCAATAGGATGGTCACCAGAGAGATCCGTCCAATTCTTGGACAGGAAAAGTTTCAGATTCTTCTGATGGCAGTGTTAAAAAGAATGGATCTTCGTCTTCCAATAGGATGGTCACCAGAGAGATCCGTCCAGTTCTTGGACAGGAAAAGTTTCAGATTCTTCTGATGGCAGTGTTAAAAAGAATGGATCTTCGTCTTCCAATAGGATGGTCACCAGAGAGATCCGTCCAATTCTTGGACAGGAAAAGTTTCAGATTCTTCTGATGGCAGTGTTAAAAGAATGGATCTTCGTCTTCCAATAGGATGGTCACCAGAGAGATCCGTCCAATTCTTGGACAGGGAAAAGTTTCAGATTCTTCTGATCGCAGTGTTAAAAAGAACGGATCTTCGTTTTCCAATAGGATGGTCACCAGAGAGATCTGTCCAATTCTTGGACAGGAAAAGTTTCAGATTCTTCTGATCGCAGTGTTAAAAAGAACGGATCTTCGTTTTCCAATAGGATGGTCACCAGAGAGATCCGTCCAGTTCTTGGACATGAAAAGTTTCAGATTCTTCTGATGGCAGTGTTAAAAAGAACGGATCTTCGTTTTCCAATAGGATGGTCACCAGAGAGATCCGTCCAATTCTTGGACAGGAAAAGTTTCAGATTCTTCTGATGGCAGTGTTACAAAGAACGGATCTTCGTCTTCCAATAGGATGGTCACCAGAGAGATCCGTCCAATTCTTGGACAGGAAAAGTTTCAGATTCTTCTGATGGCAGTGTTAAAAAGAATGGATCTTCGTCTTCCAATAGGATGGTCACCAGAGAGATCCGTCCAGTTCTTGGACAGGAAAAGTTTCAGATTCTTCTGATGGCAGTGTTAAAAAGAATCGGATCTTCGTCTTCCAATAGGATGGTCACCAGAGAGATCCGTCCAATTCTTGGACAGGAAAAGTTTCAGATTCTTCTGATCGCAGTGTTAAAAAGAATGGATCTTCGTCTTCCAATAGGATGGTCACCAGAGAGACCTGTCCAATTCTTGGACATGAAAAGTTTCAGATTCTTCTGATGGCAGTGTTAAAAAGAACGGATCTTCGTTTTCCAATAGGATGGTCACCAGAGAGATCCGTCCAATTCTTGGACAGGAAAAGTTTCAGATTCTTCTGATCGCAGTGTTAAAAAGAACGGATCTTCATTTTCCAATAGGATGGTCACCAGAGAGATCCGTCCAATTCTTGGACATGAAAAGTTTCAGATTCTTCTGATCGCATTGTTCTTTGGGGGCCTACAGTATGTGGCAAAAAGTGCTATCCTGTGAGGTATATTAAAGGGACACAACGCCGAAAGAAATTCAGAATTTTTGAATTGGCCAGCTTAATATAAAAATGAGTTGCATTTGACTCCCAACTAAACCCCCTGGGCTGTTTTTTCTAAAATGTGTCAGTGAAGAGAATTAAAAGGAGAAATCCGTCACTCTTCTATACTGTTCGCACAACAAGATAACATTCAAATGAGGCAGCGCAAATATTCAATGACTCGCTTGTAGATCACACATGTAAAACAGTATGATAGGGTTGAATGTAATTTATAAGTCCAGTAAATCGTATTGTTATCTTCCTTTTTGTTGATAATGTATTATAAAATTTGTTCCACTCATATTTTACTGACAGACAACAAATTTAAAAATTCTTTCTGGTTTAGTTTTGGCTCTATGAAATTTCCTCTTGGCTTTGTCTGGTTTCTCAGGGCTGTAGTTTCCTTCAGGGCTGTGGTTTCCTTCACTCATAAATCTTACTGATCCATCACAGATGTGAAACTACTATTCTTGAACACTGCACATAAATCGACCGATCAAAAAAGCCCTTTTGTCACTCTTTGCACAGAATCTCTCTGCATCTGTTATTTCCAGCCTATGTGAGCCGTGTCATGAGGAATGCACAACTTGTCTTGGACCTGGTGCGGGATTTTGTACAGAGTGTAAAAACTTCAAGTTTGACCAGCGCTGTGTGAAGAGTTGTCTGGCCTTGACATACGCGAAAGAGAACAAGGAATGTGACCAGTGTCACGATGAGTGTCTGAACGGATGTGATGGGCCAGACACCACCAACTGTGAAAAATGTCGAAAGTTAAAAGTCTACCTCAATGAATCCTCAGGAGAGGTATGTCATGTTGTTTTTTTTTTAATTGTGTTTTAAAATTTTTTTTCAGTGTAATTATTTTTGTTAGGGCAGATTTATTTTCTTACCACTTGTGATGAAGCCCAGTGTCTTAAAACTGCATGCTAGTCATCAACGTATCCAAGATGTATTTTAAAGTGGATGGCATTTGCTTAGCTTGGCATAATGTTTGTGTGTTCTTTTTTGTTGTTGTTGTTGTTGTTGTTTTTTTGGCCCTGGTTGCAGGTAAAAAGGGTAGGGAAGAAGGACCCCTTACTCTGATAATTGCACGCATACTATATGTGGATGTGGGAGTCAACTGTGGTATGGCATCATTTGGCCGATTTTCCCGCTGTAAATGCCTTGTGGGCACAGAAAACTTTTCATCAACAATTCTCAGTCGCTGTGAGTTCAAGTCAGCTGGCTTCCTTTTCAGCCATAAGTGGGAAGGTCTGCCAGCAACCTGCAGATGGTCGTGGGTTTCCCCGGTCTCTGCCCGGTTTCCTCCCACCATGATGCTGGCTGTCATCATATTAGTGAAATACTCTTGAGTACTGTGTAAAACACCAATCAAAATAAATAAATAAAATATTGTAGATAACCATGGCAACGGATGTAATTGACATTTGTTGTGATGGTGACTGTGATGAATAATTTCAATATTCCCTTGATGACTTTGTGACTCTTGATCCAGAGTAAATGATAAATGAACCAATGAAATGACTTCTCTTTATAGTTCAACTGTACCCAGACCTGCCCAGACGATATGCCGTATCAGGTGACAACAAAAAATGAACAGCAGCGAATTCAGGAGGTGCTTTGTGTAGGAGATACTCACCCAATTGTCATGGCCATGAGGAAGAAAAACGAAGAGTGAGTCAAACAGCTTTATTTTTCACATCATGACTTCTTTAAATGCAACCTACAGGAACCCAAGAAGAACCCAATCAATAACAAAAATAATTTTCAAAAATGACCAAATCTTCTGAATGTTTTGGAGATGTGGATGTAAGAGTTTTGCATCATTAAGGTTTCTAATGAATACACAATGCCCAAAATCTGTTGTAACGCTAACGCTACAAGTGCATTGCATATCCAACCCATAGATTTCTGGCGGTAAGGAAAAAAAAAGCATCTTGCAAGTGAATCGCTTTAAATTTACTGCATAGCTATTTATTAAAACACCTAATATTCAATGCATAGGACTTTTTTCATGGCATTACCTGTAACAATTTATATTTCTTGTTGCTACATGCCCTTTTTTTCCTTATCCTGCATTCACACATCTGTGTTTTTTTCTTTCATCTTGCATTTATATATTCTTTTTTCCTTATCTTACGTTCAAAGAGAGGACCAGAAAAACTTGATCATAATTTTATGCACGAGCATCTTTGGATTCCTCGTGCTGATTGGAGCTTTGCTCATGGTGGCACGATGGTATAAACAGCGTGCCCGAGCCAAGGAAAGACTGTACGGCTTACCGCCAGGATGACCGGATTTGACGATGTTGAGGTAGGCATTATTGATGGGATTTTGTCTTTAGTTGATGAGTGTAGGTTTTAGAATGTCTGACCAAAGCTTGGGTAATTAGAAGGCAGTGTATTTTTTAATCCCGTAATGTGGTGTCATTGTGAAGCAGGATCTCCACCTATTGTTACGACAAAAATTGATTGTTGCGCAACCTCTACAATGTTGTGGTGTATTAGTCTGTACTGCAATGTTTATTGTGACGTCATAATGATGAGCTGGGAAACGTTATGTTTGACATCAAGGTTCACTGCCGGGCGTTTGACACGCTTCCGTTATTAGTGCCATGAAGAGACTGTAGGTTTACAACTCAGTACATCCATCCATCTCAAATCAGTTGTCCGAATTTTTTCCGCTTTTGAGGTTTACAACTCAGTACATCCATCCATCTCAAATCAGTTGTCCGAATATTTTCCGCTTTTTTCAGTATGGTTCATCTTTAATATTGGATCAAAACTTGGTACATAGCTTCACCAGCACAAGTTACATATAGAGATCGAGTTTATTGTTTGTGGCAATTTGTTCAGCGTCATGTCTGGTGTCATTGATATACCTAAATGACCTAAAGTTTCAGCCACAAAAGTGCATTTTTGGAGGCAAATAAATGTTGCAAAATATTATTTTTTGGTGCGGAAACTTAAAATTTTCCAGTTGAATATCCTCCCATGTTCCAAACAAACCTCAAAACATCTTTCTAAAGTCAACCTCTCAGAATCCGGAAAAATGAGCAAGTTAGTCATGGTCATTTTGGGTATGTGGTGTGCAGTGAGGCGGCACCATAAGTTAGTTAGCCTTTGGGATTGGCGTTTTGATCTGGCCGTAGAGACTGACCAGTTGCAAGGAGACAGAATATCGTGTTACGACATTTGCTAAAAATGTCTAACCTGAGAAAAACATAAGCAAACTTCTACTTATGAAAATTGGGGATAAATACAAGATAAATTATTGATGTAGTAAATTTCACTCGTTTTTGTTGTTCAGTTTGTATATTCTTTCACATAATGATGGTTCCCCTCGAAATACTGTCCGATTTTCATATAAGTTGTGTGCAGGGTCATTTTTGAGTTCGAAAACCAGCTTGCTCCTGCAAAAGTTTTGCATCTTTATATTAAATAATGTGTGATGTTAAGTCATTTTTAATAATTTAATTGTTTTAGGGCTTTCCAACATTGTATATTTTTTTTTTTCACTTTAAAGCCGATGACCCCGACAGAAGCAAAGCCAGATCTTGCTCAGCTGAGACTGATCAAAGAGTCGGAACTGCGCAAAGGGAGCATTATTGGTTCAGGGGCATTTGGAACTGTCTATAAGGTGCATATACATAGGCACATATAATTATGCAAAAACACCAATGTCGCCAACCAATAAGGATAATTTGTGTAACATTACATGATTAGTTCGGCTAGACAGGTGACATCAGTGTTTCCATATAACTTGTAATCACTCCAAGTGTAGAACACAAAGTTTGGCACTCTCAGTATTCTCTGTACACAAAAAGTTATAAAAATCTGGTGACTTTGGTTGACCCTGTTATTGTCAGATACCTTGATAATATGACATTATTTGTCTTACTGTGTATTTTATTTATGACATGTTCTAACAAAGAATGGTGCTCAGTAGGTTAGCACGCTAGCGCAGCGTAATGACCCAGGAGCCTCTCACCAATGCAGTCGCTGTGAGTTCAAGTTCAGCTCATGCTGGCTTCCTCTCCGGCCGTAAGTGAGAAGGTCTGTCAGCAACCTGTGGATGGTAGTGGGTTTCCTCCAGGCACTGCCCCGGTTTAATTCTACCATAATGCTGGCTGCCATGGTATAAGTGAAAATATTCATGAGTATGGCGTAAAACCCGAATCAAATAAATCAATAAATCATCTTATGGAGGTAAGAATGACTATAATTTTATCATGGGAAAACAGTGGAAATTTTGTACTCTTGTTCATTCCTGCCTTTGAGATGATCCGTTGGTGGCAAATGGTCTTTATACTAAGGCAGGAATGAACAACAGATTTCACAGTTTGGACCAGAATTGCATTGTTTTGGAAAATTTCTCATTGTTTTCATTGAAATTTCAGTAGGGTAACCCAGTCAATGCTGATTCCATGGGTTGTATATCACCTGTCACTCAAACAATATTTATGCTTCTCAAAACCTCACTTTGTAAGATTTTCTCTGTAAACTTACTTTGTTGCTGTTGTTGTGTGTAGGGCATTTGGAATCCAGATGGTGAACATGTGAAAATACCTGTGGCCATTAAAGTCCTACAGGAAGGGACATCGCCTGATCAGAACAAAGAACTTTTGGAAGAAGCGCGCGTTATGGCATCTGTGGAGAACCGCTATTGCATCCGCATTCTGGCGGTGTGCATGACGGCTCAGATGATGTTGATCACACAACTGATGCCGCTCGGAAACCTTCTGGATTATGTGCGGAAAAACAAGGACCATATCAGCTCTAAAGTTCTGCTCAACTGGTGCACACAGATCGCAAAGGTGAGAACGTCATGTAAGATGACGCGAATTGGCGCAAAATTTAGAATGAATAATTGAATGAATGATTATGGCTTAATGCTATGATGGCAGTATTGGAACCACATTGTGATGTCTTAGATTTAAAAGAGTAAGTGCAAAATGGAAAAATATGTGTACACCTGCGTAAGGATAAAGAAAAGATTGCAGTCTTTTTACCTGTACACAACAATGATTTATCTGACCTCGCCTGTGATTGTGTATCAAGATTTACCTGTCGTTATGTATATATTTTACTTGTACTCGCCTGTGATTTGTGTTCACATCTAGTGTTTTGTATTCTAGGGAATGATGTACCTGGAGGAGAGAGGTATTGTACACAGAGATCTAGCTGCCAGGAATGTACTGGGTAAGTTTCCACCACTAGAGTGTGTATGGTGGAGTAGGTATAAAATCTGGGCAACTCCAGGCATGGAATTAACGTAATATTACATGTACATTTTAAGTTATTTACAGTGTTGAATTTTTGTCCTGAAGATTGAGACATCTCACCTTCACTCATGACTGCTAAAGTAGACCACCTAATTTACCCTAAGTCCTCAACCTTTTCACATATGTAAGAGCAACTTTCAGTGCAAATTTCAGAGCTTCACAAAAGTGTAATTTTACCGGTGTACACAGAATAATGCCTTCAGAATAAACTTGAATTAACACCTTGGAAACATACAAAAAGGTTGAAGAGTTACAGAAGAGTGAAACACAAAAGTCAACTAAAATAAATTCAATATATTCACTTTTGTGACTGGGGTTCAAGTTAATAAAAAAGAAGGAAACGCTCTATTTCTGGCGAGAGTTATAGTTGAACTTGCAACCACAGAGTTCACCTTGGTTTACTGATGTGGATTATACCACTGTATTTAGTAGCCAGCAAGGACCCTTTAGCGACACCCCCCCCCCCTCGCGCCCACATACCCTCCAACCCGAATTCTCCAGTATCAGTATGTTCTGAGTGTTGTTTCCATGTTTTGCGTTGTCATGTTGTTGTTGTTGTTGTAGTTCAAGCACCAGGTCATGTACGGATCACTGACTTTGGTCTGGCAAAGTTACTTGACTTTGAGGAGGCTGAGTATCACGCTGCTGGAGGAAAGGTAAGGATGGGCATAATGTGGGGAAAAAATGTGGTGTATTCACCGTGGTTAGTCATGTAAATTAGTTGTGTACTTTTCCTTATTCATTATATACACTTCCATATTCATTCTGTACACCTCCGTATCCATTCTGTACATATTCATTCTGTATACCTCCATATTCATTCTGTACACCTCCATATTCATTCTGTACACTTCCATATCCATTCTGTACATATTCATTCTGTACAATTCCATATTCATTCTGTACACCTCCGTATCCATTCTGTATACCTCTTTATGGATTCTGTACTTCTCCATATCCATTCTGTACTCTCACACATCCCTTGTGTACAACTCAAGGAGCCTCCATTGGTCAGTTGGTTAGCTCGCTAGCGCAGCGTGAAAACCCAGGAGCCTCTTACCAAGACTGTACTTGGGAAGGTCTTCTAGCAACCTGCGGATGGTCGTGGGTTTCCTCCACCATAATGCTGGCCGCCGTCGTATAAGTAAAATACTTTTGAGTATGGCGTAAAACACCAGTCAAATAAATAAAACAATATACAACTCGATATTCATTCTGTACAACTTCATTATCCATTCTGTACCACATATTTATTTTTTGCACCTCCATATCCATTTTGCACGCCTTCCTATCCATTCCCTACCCCTCGTATCCATTCTTTACATCTCCATATCCATTCTTTGCACCTCTATGTTCATTCTGTACAACTCTTTATTTATTCTGTAGTCATTTTGTACACCTCCATATCCATTCTGTACACCTCCCTATCCATTCTGTACACCTCCATATTTATTCTGTACACCTGCATATCCATTCTATACAATTCAATATTCATCCTGTACAACTTCATATCCATTATGTACACCTCTATATCCATGCTGTGCACTTCCATATTTACACGTATCTTGTAGTCTTCCATATTCTCTCTATAAACATCCATATTTATTGTAGTAATGTTTTTTTTTTCAGATGCCAATAAAATGGCTTGCTTTAGAGTGTATTCAGCACAGAGTCTTTACCCATAAAAGTGACTGCTGGAGCTATGGTAAATATTCTTTTCCATTTCATTTCATTTTTCCGTTTCTGATTTCATTTACCATTCACTTTCATCTGTTTGAACCCAGCTTCTGCTGTTTCGACACTGTCTGGAGGGCTTGTCAGTAACCTAATGTACAGCATTAAGCCTTTATTTTCTTTATGTTTATGAGTTCTTGATCCATTCATCAGACTGCCTTTCTATAAACCTAATATTCTAGAGTATGGCATTAAAGCCTAATCAAGCAAGTGTGTAATGGGTCTAATTTGTCATTAAATCTGACCCCAGACCATGAAGAACCTTCTCATACATTTTCCTTTGCTGAAAATGAAGAGGTACTCATGGTTAACAAGCGTTATCATGATGTGTTATCCTGATAAATAGTGAAATGTTGTGTACATTTTCAGATGTGTTCTATGTTTCTCATTTTGTGTACATTGCATTCTTTGCTCTCAAATTTGACGTAATACCATGAAGAAGCTTCTCAGTCCGTTAACTGAAGATGAAGAGGCACTCATAGTCTACAAATATTATTGTGATGTGTTCCCATAAAACTGTTGCGTACATTTCAAGATTTGTTCTTGATGTGTTTTACATTTCTCATTCGTGGTGAAGGCGTGACCGTGTGGGAATTGTTTACGTATGGACAGCGTCCGTATGATACGATTCGTGCGCGTGACGTCCCTGACCTTCTGGAGAAAGGGGAGAGGCTTCCACAGCCATCTATTTGCACCATCGATGTCTATATGATTATGATCAAGTGTGAGTATTTGTCTCTCTGCACCATGGATGTCTGTATGATAATGATCAAGTGTGAGTGTCTCTCTGCATCAAAGATGTCTGTGTGATAATGATCAAGTGTGAGTATTTGTCTCTCTGCACCAAGGATATCTGTATGATAATGATGAAGTGTGAGTGTGTCTCTGCACCAAGGATCTTTGTGTGGTGATGATGAAGTGTGAGTGTTTGTCTCTTTGCACCATGGACGTCTGTATGATAATGATGAGGTGTGAGTGTCTCTCTGCACCAAGGATGTCGTTGTGATAATGATGAAGTGTGAAGATTTGTCTGTCTGCACCAAGGATGTCTATATGATAATAATGAAGTGTGAGTGTCTCTCTGCACCAAGGATGTCTGTGTGATAATGATCACATGTGGGCATTTGTCTCTCTGCACCATGGATGTCTGTACGATGATGATCAAATCTGAGTATTTGTCTGTGTGCACGATATGTTCTTGTGTATGGTACATCCAGAAAAAAAGTAAAGTGCAAATCCATATCTTGCTGATTAGGCTGTAGCTTTAAGTCATGAGGTTTGTCAGGTACAATGTACAAAGATCAGTGGTTTACTACAAGAACTCCAGTTTCCTATAGCTTACCATAAACTGACTGCCATGGTATGAGAAAAAGATTCTTCAGTACCTTGCTGAACACCAGTCAGATAAATAAGTAAATAAAAATAAATGTCAGTACACTGTAATTCTCTCATGATTATACATTTTTAGTGACATAATTCTACATTTAGCGACATAATTCTACATTTAGCGACATAATTCTACATTTAATGACATAATTCTACATTTAGCGACATAATTATACATTTTGTGACATAATTATACATTTTGTGACATAATTATACATTTAGCGACATAATTATACATTTTGCGACATAATTATACATTTTGTGAGATACATTTATTTTTCCTCCTTTTATATTCTATATCTTTCTTTCCTGCTAACAGGCTGGATGTTAGATGCAGACAGCAGGCCGTCCTTCAAAGAACTAGCTGAGGAATTTTCAAAAATGGCACGGGACCCAGGCCGTTATCTGGTCATACCGGTAAGGGGCAAACCTTGTGCTCTGATTGCCAATCAGTTTGCCTTTCAATCTGTTTTGCTCTCAATATGCACATTTCTCCTGTCATGTTCTGAACATGTCTGTAGGGCATTGTTTACTCCTGAATGCATAGGTTACAGGATTGTGACTCTCTTAATATTCATTATTTTGCTAAATTGAATTATGAAGCAGCAGAGTGCAGTTTTAGGCAGAAGTTTTGATTCGCTGCAGGGTTTTTTGTTTTTCATAAGGCTATCCAAACCCTTTTTTTTTTTTTTGACTTAGGTGTGTTAGGTTTAGATAGGTGTGTTATTACCACATTACAGTTTTTTGGGTTGCGTCCTTTTCACAATAGAGTGACATCCCTTTGTGAAATGACCTCACTGCTTTGGGGCACAGTTTAGCTAGCCTATCCTTTTACATGATATCTGCTCACAATCCTCTGCTGAAGAAAGTCGTTATTTTTCCATTGATGCCACAAAAAAAAAAAATATTTGTGACCAAAATGATAACAAAAACAGAACATATATCTTACGGTGCTGTGAATTCTATTTCTAAGAAGAAATCTGTATCTCATGAGCAGAATCTCATGAAAGTTACCTCATTTACTACATTTACACAGGGAACATTGCCAAGACATCTAATAACCTAACATAATAAAACTGCTAAATCTTGGAATATGCAATAGTATAGAGTTCAGCCATTTTTTTTTTGATTTAAAATGTCAACATTTTCTTAATTTGACTTCTTTTATCTTGAAAGATTGAAGATTTTTAATTTTGACCAAAGAGTGATTCACCAGTCTCAGTGAGCTGTTCAACCAATGTCCTACTCTGAATTGGAGTATCAATATTTTAAGCCAGTTACATCCATTTTTGTTTTAATGATGGAAAATCATCAATGAAACAATGTTTCTTTTTCTCTGATTGTTTATTTTTCATTTACTGAAATGCACTAATGGCTATGCATGTTGGGGTTTGATGTGTATTCAACTTCAAAAGATATCAGTCATTTCTTATTTTGCAAATTTGGTCCTCATTGAAATCTCATTTTGGTCTCATCTCGGTATTATAATGTCCCATATTTCAGGGTAGATTTCATACATTTTTATTCTCCTTTAAAAATGCAATTGGTTTGAACATGTGTTTGTTTCTGATTGGATGTTTTTTATCATGGCCTGCCTTTCTATTGGGTGTCGTTCAGTTTTTGTGCTTGGATTCGATTGGTTTATCATTAGTTCTGAACCTTTTTTATTGGCTGTCGCATTTAATCATATGTAAGTGTATCCTTTCATCTCGACTAGTGGTTTTAAAGTGTGTTTACATTTAACTTAGGAATTTGCATATTTTGTTTTTCGTTTGCAATATTTAAATTTGCCATTTTGTCAAGCAAGAAGCGTTGGTATTAGGGTCTGCTGTACAAATGCATAGAGATTTTTCTCTGATCTGCAGCATGGAAAACGTGTTGTCAATGTAAAGAAATTTTAAGAAAAGTCCAAGAAAAACTTTTTTAAATGTGAGAAATCTTGTTCACCTGAAAGTGCTTTATAAATTGTGTGACAGGATTGACAGAGTGATTTACTTGTAATATTTTGAGAAACTATTTATCTTACTTTTTAAAAAATTAGTGGATAAAACTATTAAACAAAACTGCTATGATCACTGTACTTCACCTAAAGGTTAGTATCTTTCATTTATTTATTTATTTTATTGGTGTTTTACGTCATACTCAAGAATATTTCACTTATATTACGGCGGCCAGCATTATGGTGGGAGGAAACTAGGCACAGCCCAAGGCAAACCCACGACCATCCGCAGGTTGCTGGCAGACCTCACAGTGACCACATTGGTGAGAGGCTTCTGGATCATTATGCTGCACTAGTGACACAAGTGACACATTTGCTTGATGGCCCTAGGAGGGCCACTTGAGACTCTTGTGAAGGTTGATGAAAGCCTTTATTTTGTTTCTGAAAGGACATATTTTCAGGCCAGACTTAAGGTGAAGTATAGTATGTGTTAAGGCAGAAAAATTTGCATAATGTAGCTAATGAACAAATAATTTAACTTTCAAATATTTGAGAAATTATATTAAAATTTTTTTTTATTTAAAAAAAAAAATGCAAAGCAAAAAGAGTTTCATTTCAAATGGAGGCCAGTGACTCAGAAAAAGAAAAACAGGAAGATAGCTCTTGTATCTAATGATGTTACAGTGGGTTCCAAATTAAAAATTGGTTACTTGAATTGGTTCGCCAATTATTTGTTTGAAACCTGACAGGGCGAAGGACTCCAGAAACTTCCCGAGGACGTCAATGATATTGAACTCATGACCTTTGATAGGTCAACTCGTTCTCCCGTGATTTCATTCCTGGACGAGGTAGTTGTTTGCTGTAATACTGGTATAATTTAAGCCTGGTGTTCGTCCCTGCTTCCTCAGTTTTTTTTTTTCTTTTGACGGTATTTGTTTTGATTTTTTTTTTTTTTTTTGGTAGAGTTCACAGCAAAATGCATGGTGGCTTCATAAATTTGTGACACATAAATATTGTTGCATTAAAATATTATACATATACATTACTGTATTTACCCTTAATATTTACAAAAAAAAAATTATATTTTTTGGATTCAACGATGGTCATAAAAAATAATTTTGTAGAATGTAATGTTCAATATGTTCCTTCAAAAAGAAAAAAAAAATAATAGAAAAACATCATTTTAATATCTACAGAACTCACAAAATTGTGAAACTTGTTATCTGAATCAATTGTGTTAAGTTTGTCGTGTTTTTTTTTATTTTCAGTCTGTGTATATATGTCTATATTTCAAGAAAAGAACCAGAAATACAACTGTTTTGCCTGGGAGCTCTGAAAAAATAATAGTGATAACACTAAATACAGTAAAATATGTAAAAATCCACTCCCCCCACAAACTTTACTTTTGGTGCTGAAACGTACATTTTCCCCACTAAGTTATGACCCCACCCTCCAAGCAAACCTGAAAAAATTTTTCCAAAAACAATAAGGCTCAGAATCAGATAAATGTGAAACTTTGTCATGTGAAATTTTGGTTCATATATCATGAAGATTACATGGATAATATTTGAACATTATAAGTAGCAGCTTGCAAGTGAAACGGGATAGCCTCTTGAAGTCAAGTAGTGTAAACAATTGATACCGTGGTTTGATAAGAAAATTGTTTTTGCAATTCTGCTGAAGCAGGGACAAATGATGACCTTTTAGTTGCATTAAGTAATCTTTTTCCCAGCATCCTCCTGTGCACCAGCCAGCATGATGACTTCCTGTCTCCGTTGACCCATGAATTTCACTTTAATCCCGACACCAACGTGGACTTGTTTCTGGGATTTTTTTTTTTCAATGAATGTTATATTTTTAATAGCATCTTGCCTGTATGGACATTTCTCTCCTCATGGCATACATGTATGTGTAGGTGTCATTGTTTCTGAAAAGAAATTAATTAATTAATACGTTAATTAATTAAACATGTGAATCAGATCACGTAGAAGTCATGTAGAAAATGGAAAAAAAAAAGTTAGAAGGGATGGGGGTGGGTGAAAAAAAAGGGAGATAATCCAGTCTGAGGAAATCCAGACCTTGCAGAATATCAGGGTGTGATGGTATCTGGTGCTATTTGATGTGATGAAAAAATTTGGTGCTGTACTTATACATGTATATCATACTGGTTTTGGTTTCATGAAGTGTACTTAGTGTTAAGTAGGCCTTAGCTAAGTGCTCTTTATATCTCTGTAACATACGTTGTCGTGGTAGTTAAGGACCGTACTTAACTGAGTGCCATTCGTGAAACCGACCCGTGATATATTACAGAGGTGAAAACTGATATCCATTTAGGTGTTTTAAACAGCAAAAAATTGGTTTGTTTGCTGACGGCTTTGCTCCATTAATAGTTAAATATTTGTGGAGCTTGACTTTGTAAACACGTATCCAGTGATTGTAATGTATAAAAAAGTAGTTGAATGGATTTGGGTTTTCTTATGATAGGTCATTTTTATAGCCAGTAATATCTTGTCAAAGAAAGAGGGGTTTTTTTTTTAGGTATTGGAGAAGTTTAGTTAGAAATTACAAGTACAAACTTTTAACTTCAAAACAGAATTAAATTACCCATTCTAGTTTGAAGTTACAACTTCCAATTTCAACTTGTAACTTCCAACTGAAGGTCTCTGTTGAAGACTGAAAGTCTCAGTCATTTGCTTTAGATGTCATTTTGGGATTTTTGCATCTTTTGTGATATATTCTTCTGTAGTTTTGTAATATAGACTCTGTCTGATCATGATTTGAATGATTGCTTGTCCAAGACTTCAGTATGTCATTGCATGATTCTTGTGCATGTCAATTTTGTTTTCTCTTTGAGTCTTGTGTTTCTTGCTGTTGCATACATAGATATCAAGTTGAATGTTTCATCAGCATTTTTGTGCTACTGTGCTTTCGGGTGACATTTTTTTTATTCTAATTTACACATCCATTCACCTTTATATAGGACCACTTGATGTTTTTTTCCCGAAGGTTGAGGAATTTTTATGAAGAAAGATTTAATTATCAGCGTCAAAACTATTCTTCAGTCATGCCATTAATCTCCGACTGGGATTCTTTACATAGGAATCAAGAAAAAAAAGTAAAGCAAAAAGACAGATAAGAATTTCATAGGCTGTTGTTGTTGAATACAGAACATATTGTTGGTGGTCCATTACTGGACTGCAAGATACGATTCACGTAACGCCAGATAGCGCAAGGTTTTTTTTGCATGACTTTGTTCTACAAAAGGTCTACACACCCACACTGCACCATGTGTTTAGGATTATGTTAACTCTTTTTCTGCCAAGTGATTAGGGTTAAATTACCATATTAGTGTATAATTTGGATTGACTGACTAAAATATTGGGTCGATTAAATATTATTTCATACTACCCTAATCCCTCAACCATTTTCGCGTTTGAAAGAGCAAGTTACAGTGGAAATTTATGCACATTTATAATTTGATTTTGGAGAAAAAACTTCATTGGCTGGATTGGCCAGTTACAGGGCTTCACAGAAAAGTATAATTTGAACAGTCTACAAAGAAGAATAAGTATTTTGCAAACATGTGTAAAGGTTGGAGAATTATAGTTACGTTGAATTGTTCACTCAAAAGCATGATGTCAGATGTGAAGTTATCCAGTTAGATAGAAATACTAACATGATTACGTTAACCAAAATGTTTTAATAATTCATTAATAATGTTTCATTTACATTTTCACATACATTTCTGTAACCATTATAATAATCGGTATCGAAATTATCCAATCGCTGATTAACATCAGACGCTTCATTTCACCAAGCTGTATTGATCACATCATATTTGGGTTTGAAAAGTTATGGCCTGAGCATACAAATGTCATTCGCTTCAATGCTGGTGAATAAAAGTTGTTTTTTTGTTTTTGTTTTTGTTACATGTATTTGACTCTGTTACAGGGTGACAAACTGATGCGCCTACCCAGTCACACATATGACAGAAATGACATGATTCGAAATTTAAGCGTTGCCATCGACGACCCAGATTTAATAATGGATGCTGAAGAATATCTCAAACCTCAGGCCATGAGAGAGTCGCACGCCAACAATTCCCTGACAAAGGTGAGATAACTTTGTCTTGACTTTGACCCAGAGTAAAACAGTTGGTTAGCGCGCTAATGGAGCATAATGACACGGAAGCCTCTCACCAATGCGGTCGCTGTGAGTTCAAGTCCAGCTCATGCTGGCTTCCTCTCCGGCCACACGTGGGAAGGTCTGCTAGCAACCTGCGGATGGTCATGGGTTCCCCCGGGCTCTGCCCAGTTTCCTCCCACCATAATGCTGGCCACATAAGTGAAAGTAAGTGAAATATCCATGAGGTCGCCATAAAACGTCAAATAAATAAATAAATTTTTGATTTTTAGCAATAGCTTTCGGAATGATCATGCTTTATACTATTAATAAAGTGACAAAAAGTAGTCCTGGGTTTTTTCTCGAAATTCACACTTCAGCGAACTATAGGTCTGTGACCAGTGGTCCGCTGTATATCTTCTTTAATCAGTGCAGTTTTCTATTTACCGCTTACAGCCGCTGTATCGACCAGAAGAGGACGATCTTCCAGTTTGGGAGGATGACGGAGGAGCCGCAAACTCCATAGTGAAGGATGAGAACCAACCGCGGCGAGAGAAGCGGTACGGCCACCTGGAGCAGGCATCGCGGCGGCGACAGTCGCCGAACAGAGGACGTGGCGACAGTGCCAACTCGCGCTACAGCTCAGATCCCATGAAGATGCTGAACTTCAGCAAAGGTCAGGAAGGTCATCATTTAATTATATTGCAAAAGAACCTGAAAGTTGCCTCAGTTTGTAAATGAATGAAATAGTTGCACTATTTAAACAAATTGAACAATTTCTGGCATGATTTTTTGGGCTCATATTTCATGTAAAGGTTACAAAATTTGAAACTGAATGTTCATGTGGAACCTTTCCTGCTGACAGCAATTTGGGCCTAGCTGTGCACTCAGTCGTTCATTCCTGCATGCCATTGGTCAGTTTGCAGATATGAACAAGGTTTTGTGGACAAAGTGATAATGTAATCCTCATACATAACAAGAGAGTAGCAATCTGTTCAGCTTGGACCTGCTGAGTTGCTATTCCCACTGGGCAGCAAAAGATAGCACATTGAATTGACTCTTTTTCTCTTCTTGCTTTTGTATTATTTTTATTCTGGGCAGATTTCATGAAAAGATTTTACACTGCAGGTCAAAATCACATTTGAAACTTTTTAACTGTGAGAAAACAGGAATGAGTTGACTTTTGTGAGTGATATTTTGCAAACAATTTACACGCACATAACAATGAAATTGTCCATGCCTCTGGATGTGGTATAAGTCTTTTTAATCATGGTCATGTTTTTGACATCTTTGACAGGTATTGATGCTTTTTCAGGGCCAAAAATGCATTTTCAGAGACAAATAGATGTTACAAAATATTATTTTTGTTGCTGAAACTTTCCCAGTGGAACATCGTCCCATGTTCTAAGCAAACCTCAAAACACCATTCTGAAATCATTGATCTCTCAGAATTGGGCAAAATGGGCAAGTTAGTCCTGGATAAAATTTGTTGTCATTTAGGGCCACTAATTTTTTCTGTCAGTCAAATGAAATTATCTTAACCATAGAAGTAAATAAATAAACACAATTTTCATTGCAGATTAAATGTGATATGTTTTCTTCAGTGTAAGTAAGTGTGAAAAAGCTAGTGAGTCAACAGCTACATGTACGTGTAAGCATGTGTTCTTTACTTTTGGGCCATTTTCAGATTGTACAGATGGCCTGACACCCCCATTGAGCCCCAATGGCCTAAACTCCCCACCAGTGCCCCCGCTTCCCATCGATGAAGATGATTACCTGCAACCCAAGTCCTCAAACCCTGCAGCTTACATGGATCTTATTGACTCTAAAGGTGACGCATTTTCCTTCTTCAAGCGTGAAAATAAGTACCTTACATGTACCTGACATTTTTGAAAACACACCTTTGAAGAAAGCGAGAAAGACCCATGTTGTGTATATCATAAGTTACAGTGGACATGTATTGTTGTATTACTCTATTTCTGTCTTCTGGTTTTTGGGAAACCTGATCTGCTCATTGTAGCCAATATATATCGAATTGTAGCTGAAATATTGTGTGTCTTGTTTTTTCAACGAACAACATGCTCATATCTTTTCCAAAAGGCTAGTAAAGAAATGTAATATTGTACTTTGAACACTACTAATAACTGTCCCAAGCTGAAAAGAAATGTAATATTGTACTTTGAACACTACTAATAATTGTCCCAAATTTTAGAAGAATTAGGGTAGTGTATGTCAACACCTCCTCCTGCTGGCAGCACACCAATCCATGGCCAACTCCCACGCTTCAAACTTCGGAAGTAGGACATTAAACCTCAATCACTCATTCACTTACTCACGCAAACTTTGGTTTCTCTGCAGTGACCTATCCAAATTTTGTCCAGTTGTTATGAAATTTCGTTATTTTGCGTATCCTCAGATCATATGTTTTGCATTTTCAGCTTTGGATAAAAATTTTCTGAATTTACTACTTTCAAGAGGTTTGTCATGTATATGGTGAAGTTTTGTTGTTGTCTCCACGATCTGTGTAAAATAAAAAATAAGAAATCAAAAAAAAAATAAATAAATAAAAGTAAGTCTGAATGGAGAAACTTCTTGAATGTGTAATTAACTGTAATTTACTTTTCTTGCAGAATACTACAACCAGTTAGAAAAAGGTCTGTTGCCGAAAGTGGAAGATAAATTTATCCAGAGTGTGGTGTCCAACACTGTGGACAACCCCGAGTACTTCGATCAAGATGATGCGTTCGAAACTGACCCCCTAAACGGGAGCGCTCGTTTATCACCGCCCCTCAATCATGACTATTACAATTACGGTAAAATGCAAAAAGAGAAGCAGCCACTGATGTTAAATCACAGTTCCGAATCAACTGTTTAATATTTACTCTTCAGTTACCGTAGTAACTTGTTTCCTGGATGGTGATTGGTCAAAAAGGTGAGATGTGATAAATGTGATTGGCCGGGATAACGACAAACACAGGAATATAGTGATATATTTTTTATCGATGATGAAAGTGTTGTCGTTCGCCCTCTTTGAAGGGAGTAAATACGTGTAGGGTCTTGAACTCAATTTCAGTGTGGCTGTTGATATAGAATTCACTTAAAAAGTGGCGGGAAAAATAGACAGCTTAGACATGCGGCGAATACGGATTTTGTGCGTCTGATTTGTTCACAGACTTAGTTCGTGAAGCCAAGAAATCTCACAGTAGAAGAGGAGCAATATTTTAGCCAGATTTATTCCTTTAACAAAGTCTGGTTGTCGCAACCACCACATTGAACACAGAATTCGTCACCAATTCGTTTGTCAAGAACAAACGACTCGTAAAATGACAATAGTTTGACATGTGAAAATGAAATGTCGGTCACCTAATGATCAAGTTTGTACATATTTTATGTAAAGATGAAATGTTTTCTGTAGAAAGGTTGACAGTAATCAAATCTTCATTTCTACGAGTAGAGCTGATGAATTATCCATCCAAGTTTCCGGTGTATTTTACGTATATCAGGCCAGTTTGTACAGAAGCGATTTCTCACGCAAACGCAGACGCAGTGTCTGGCTGCGCCATTGTGGAACCCTGTTCAGTGAGAACAGTACTGAGTGTTGTTTGGCTATACCTAAACTTCAGAACAAAAAATGCTTGGCTACATCAGTATGCATCCTTGTTTTGTCTCACCAGGAGAGAGCTTTGTTTGGTTATAAGCATATGTACCAAAATTTTACAAAACATAGTACTTGGCTACACCAGCACTAAGCCTGGTTTGGTTACACAAGTTCTGAGCGTTGTTTGGTTACATCAGTACCGAGCCTTCCATGGTTACACCAGTACAGGGCCTAGCTTGGTTACACCAGGACTATAAGCCTATCTTGGTTACACCAGTACTATAAGCCTTGCTTGGTTACACCAGTACCCAGCCCAACTTGGTGAAACCAGTATTGAGCCTTGTTTGGGTACACCATTAGTGAGCCATCAGTTGTTTCATTACACCAGTATTGAGCCTTTACTTGGTTACACCAGTACTAATCCTTGCTTGGTTACACCAGTGCTGAGCCTTGTTTGGTTACACCAGTGCTGAACCTTGTTTGGTTGCACCAGTGCTGAGCTTTGTTTGGTTACACCAGTATTGAGCCTTTGCTTGGTTACACCAGTACTAATCCTTGCTTGGTTACATCAGTGCTGAGCCTTGTTTGGTTACACCAGTGCTGAACCTTGTTTGGTTGCACCAGTGCTGAGCTTTGTTTGGTTACACCAGTGCTGAGCCTTGTTTGGTTGCACCAGTACTAAGCCTTGCTTGGTTACACCAGTGCTGAGCGTTGCTTGGTTACATCTGTGCTGAGCCATTCTTGGTTAGACCAGTACTGAGCCTTGTTTGGTTACACCTGTGCCGAGCCTTGTTTGGTTTACACCAGTGCTGGGCCTTGCGTGGTTACACCAGTGCTGGGCCTTGCTTGGTAACACCAGTGCTGAGCCTTGTTTGGTTACACCAGTGCTGAGCCTTGCTTGGTTACACCAGTGCTGAGCTTTACTTGGTTACACCAGTACTGAGCCTTACTTGGTTACACCAGTGCTGAGCTTTACTTGGTTACACCAGTACTGAGCCTTACTTGGTTACACCAGTGCTGGGCCTTGCGTAGTTACACCAGTGCTGGGCCTTGCTTGGTTACACCAGTACTGAGCCTTGCTTGGTTACACCAGTACTGAGCCTTACTTGGTTACACCAGTGCTGGGCCTTGCGTGGTTACACCAGTGCTGAGCCTTACTTGGTTACACCAGCGCTGGGCCTTGCGTGGTTACACCAGTGCTGAGCCTTACTTGGTTACACCAGTGCTGGACCTTGCTTGGTTACACAGTGCTGGGCCTTGCTTGGTTACACCAGTACTGAGCCTTGCGTGGTTACACCAGTGCTGAGCCTTACTTGGTTACACCAGCGCTGGGCCTTGCGTGGTTACACCAGTGCTGAGCCTTACTTGGTTACACCAGTGCTGGACCTTGCTTGGTTACACAGTGCTGGGCCTTGCTTGGTTACACCAGTACTGAGCCTTGCTTGGTTACACCAGTACTGAGCCTTACTTGGTTACACCAGCGCTCGGCCTTGCGTGGTTACACCAGTGCTGAGCCTTACTTGGTTACACCAGTGCTGGGCCTTGCTTGGTACATCAGTGCTGAGCCTTTCTTGGTTACACCAGTACTGAGCCATGTTTGGCTACACCATCTCAGATTTGGCCTCATAATTTTAGAGATTTGAAGTCATTCACTTCAAAGTTACTGATTTAAAAGTGGTCCGAAGACCGAAGATGCACATGTATGTTTCAGTACACGTATGTGATACAATGAAAAGGAGATTTAAATATGTTCACCTGAAAGACATTTGAAACGAGGTGTCCACAGTGGTGTTCTTGTTAGTGTCGAGTTTTATCAGTGATCATCATGTGGTGTCCAGACAGTGACAGTGAGAGGGGTAATTGGAAAGTTAATAAACAAACAGTTGCCATGATTAATGAACAATATGCTGTGTTAACCATTGGCTCTGATTAGCAATTGGTGAATACGATTAGGCTGTTTGATTTTTATTATTTTTGCGGGGCGATTTATGGATGATGAAATTTTAATAGCGATGTATGAATAAGGATAAGTTTTAGTGTACATAGATGTCATGTTTTAGGCAGCCATGTTTTTTTTTTTTGTTATTTTTTAAATTGTCATTTTTGTGTGCTTTTATCTGTTTTTAAATGGAACTTTTAGGCAAAATAATCACGTGTACAGTACTTTCAGGTTCAGTTTGCCCATAGATGTATATGTAAGTGAAACAAAAACTGGATTTGTCTTGTTCAATATTAAGAATATTGTTTGCATAATGAAGATTTTATTGTTGAATAAAGCCATGGCCTGATTCATTGCCATGGCGATCACCATAAGCCTGCCTTCCCACCAGTCGTTACTGCTCTTTCATCACAAATACAGTAATGTTACTAACCAATCATCTTGTCCATACACCATCATGTGATCATCACCATGCCAACCATAAACTATGCAAAATGTTAGACACATGTGTTTAAGATGGAGGTCCTTTGTACAAAATGTGCAGCGCAGGTAGTCGTAGACTGGATAGTGTGTTTTGTTGTTTGGCCCATGCTATTTTCACTTAATTTTTGTGCCACTGTTCAAGTCCATCCCATAAATGATAAGCGAAAGAATGTTAAAACACAGGCCCTGAAAAAAGTTTGGCACATTTGAAATTTGTGCTAAAATCTTTATACCATTGCTTAATAGTCTTGATACATTTGTTTTAAGTACACAACTAAATAACTCGAGGAGTTTAGCCGACATTTGAAAATTTCACTATATTAATTCTGAATCGACTTGACAATCGGAATTCTTAATGTTCAGTATTTTGTTTTCAATTAAAAATTTATGATATGTGTAAATTCATATTGCCTCGTAGCTTTCAGACTGCTCAGATGACATGGGAATTAATAGGTACACTATGT
The DNA here is from genome assembly GCF_032854445.1 of Liolophura sinensis. NCBI lineage: Eukaryota > Metazoa > Mollusca > Polyplacophora > Chitonida > Chitonidae > Liolophura > Liolophura sinensis. The sequence continues at coordinate 15,072,374 of NC_088298.1, read as the reverse complement.
GTTACTGATTTTTCATGGCCGTTATTTGCAGTTTGCCAACCAACAAAGATGTGATAATAGCATTCTTGATATTATTACACATCATCTAATTTGGTTCAGTAAAATTATATGTCGATTCTGTCATAGAACACATGTTTTGTTGGTATTTTGATGTTGATCTTTTCTCAGTTAAATGTTTCAGAAAGCGTCACATAGCTTAACCAAGTCTTGTGTGTTTCAGATTTTCACCAAATGTTAGGTTAAGTTGATACCAGGGATAAATTGCACAATAGCTCAGTCCAGATGTTGCAGTGATATTAGAAGGCATTGCGCAAGCTTTGTACATAAGCCTGTATGAATTAAAAGCCATGTCAACCTGTAAACGACCTCCAGCCCTGAAAACAAATAGTTTACGAAATGAATTTATTGAAAACTGCAGTCCATTTTTTTTTTTAAAAATGCTTAAATGCATTAAAATTGTTCATATTATATAGTGTTAGAATCCTGTGCTCACTATTTGTTTCACTTGTATCAGGGGACTTTTTTTTTTTTGTTTGTTTGCAGACGCGGGAACAAATCAGTCTTAAGTGTGATACAGACTAAAGGTTACAATCGTCGTTTCAGAAATCATAAAATTTCAATTTATTACATTTTGCTCGTTTCATTTGCATGCATGTGAACCAGTTTACAACAGAACTTATATTGTACCCATTTTCTTTGTTGTTGCTATATACCAAAATTTATGATTTTTTTACAAAATTATGTATCTCAACTTTTTTCTGTAAACTTTTAATGATACTCAGAAAAGCTGCCTGCATTAAAGTAGGAAAATTGCTTGGAATTTGCGTTCTTTGAAATCCTCACGTGGCAATTTTCAAATTTCTCTTTAAAGATGAAATTTATCTACAGATGCAACTTCAGTTCCTGGCTCATTGGCAAGGTGTGTTATGGGTGAATTGTAGCGCAATCACTTGAAGGCATTTTTTTCTGCATGATTTGTGAAACTGTTTTTCACACTCTAAAGAAGAAACATTTAAAATAAGAACAGAAGTTTAGCCTAGCCATTTCAGTCCTGCATTCATCTTCAGCTGGGAGATTTTAGCTAGGGTAAATCAAATGTTTTAATTCAGCTTCAATCTGTACTGTTTATCTGTTTTAAGGTTCTACTCATATTTGACATTATACATTTTGACTTTTGACAAAGCTACCTTTATTCTTTGCATGATTTACAGATTGGTTGAGAATCGCACACTACAGGTACCTGTTAAGGGTTTTGTCCCAAGTTTTTTGGCATCGATACTACTTCAGAAATGTCATCCATGTTGTTATTGTGTGGATATTTGGTCAAGGATTTTACCCACATTGCTTTGATATGGATACTTGATTGTCAAACATTGTATCCATGTTGGTTTGGCATGGATACTTTACGTGAACAAATTATCCATATCATTTATCCATGCTGACATGATATGGATAATTTGTCACAGATTATATCCACAGTGGATTGATATGGATACATGATTTTCTCACATTATATCCACAGTGGTTTGATGTGGATATACTCTATCAGTGATTTTATCCATGCTGGGGTGATACAGATGCTTTACCTGGATTTTATCCATGATTTTATCCATGATTTTATGCATGATTTTATCCATGCTTGTAAGGAATATGTATAAATTGTCAAGGATTTTATCCATGGTGATTTGATATGGAATGCTTTATCAAGTATATTATACAGTGGATGTGTAGGCAAAAGGGGTGTATCCATATGCAGGAAAGTCAAGGCTTTGTTGAAGTTTATTCTATTCATTTGCACAGGATGCGACATTTCATTAGACCAGTTAATATGTTACGAGACAAATTAATAAATACTTTAAGAGACAATTAAGTGAATACATTATGAGACAAGTAAGTGAAAATAGAAACTCTCTACTGAGCTTGATATTTCATGTTTTGAGACAATGATGATTCTTAAAGCAGAATTCTGATTGTATTCATTCTTGCAGGATTTTAACAATCTATGCAATATTATTGCAGGTTCAGTACCTTGAATTATAGATGTGTGGACAGTGTTGAGAATAACATGCAGTAAAGCCATATATTTGGTTAGGAATTATCCTTTACTTTGTTTGAAAACATGCACACATACGACATATCCTTGTTAAATGTTTCTTAATATGAAATATATTTAGTGACTAAAAATGTCAAGGGTTTTAATAGTGATGTGGAAAAAAAGAATTGTCCAATTCCATATATTTTCGTTTTTTTTTTCCACCTCAAAATAATTACCGGTACGTTGTGATGTTAGCTGGCTGGTATAGGCCTGAAATTTGATGAAAGGATGATGTCCAATAATATTTTCCTTCAGAATCAATTTTTTTTGTCAAATCTACATCAATTCAATCAAATTTTCTCATATTACATATTTACCTTTTGTACAAACTGATGATATGTTTTTTTGTAAAGGTGTTTTATGCCATAGTCATACATTGTTCTGCTTGGAAGTAGTTTGCATACAACAACTGGTATCAAAACATGTTTTTGATTTGAATTCTTAAAAAGTTATTAACTACACTGTAGTTGATTATGCTAATGTATTTGCTTTGTGACATAAAAATAGATGTCACTTCTGCCTAGACCAACATACCGGTTTTCCAGAAAAAGCTTTGTTTTTCATGATGTACAGCTGTTTAGAAATTTCCAACAACAGCAGTTTTAATGTTGTTTTTGGATGGGAAACAAGCGCTGTTTTACTATATAGCCAGTCACATCCATCCACCTATATTGATCCCCATTGTGCTAGTGATATGCAGCTATATCACAATACTGTCATGTTACACAATGTAAAACTATGTAGCACATTGTGTTTTAGAGTTGAAACAATAAAACATCATTGATAATGTTTACTTGTTGGTCTTTGTTTTTGTCTTTCATCATATGGAATCCCCTAAATGAGCCAGCATAGGGACCCCCAAATTAGCTCCCTTACCTGGGGATCCCCAAAAGGAACCATCATACTTAGGGGTCTCCCAAATGAACCATCATACTTAGGGGTCGCACAAATGAACCATCGTACTTAGGGGTCGCACAAATGAACCATCATACTTAGGGGTCTCCCAAATGAACCATCATACTTAGGGGTCTCCCAAATGAACCATCATACTTAGGGGTCTCCCAAATGAACCATCATACTTAGGGGTCTCCCAAATGAACCATCATACTTAGGGGTCTCACAAATGAACCAACATACATAAGGGTGTTCCAGATGAACCAGCATACTTATGGGGGCTCCTGATGAACCTGCATTCTTAGGGGTCCACCTGATGAATTTTTAAAAAGCCCTCCTCCACATGCGAAGATCAATGACCCGACTGATTAACACATTATACAATTATTGCAGGTTTCAGAGTGAAACCTTGTGATTTCCTCGAGACAGGTGATGTTCTGATGTTCCACTCTGAAACATGCAGTATCTGTTTTATTATGCCACATAACCCATCACTCAAAACTTTATTTATGTTTCCATATGTAAATGGGTTAGGGTAGGGAAGTAGGAACTGTCAAAACAGCCACTGTCAAAGCAGATGACAGATGTGAAGTAATACAACAAAAAGGGGAGACAACCTAAGAAGCGACCAAAACTAAATGTGACCTAGCAGGTTTTGCATGCTACATTGCATGTTTCTTTCATGTCACAGCGTGCAACATCACAACCTGCTGAACCCCACTTGGCGTGATATTATCCAATCCAACGATAAATCTTTACGAGGTGTAATTATGTAATATACTTCTTTGAAAGTTCATGACTTCCACATGACTCACATTTTTATATTCCAAATGACCTTGACAAATGAAACAAACTGAATGTTTATTTTTTTTATTATCGCAAGCTCATGCTTGACAGAGTTCCATTTCCACAGCATATACCCTGCACGTATTAAACTGACACAGTGTGTCATCGTCATGTAATCCCTTGTACCTTTAATTACATGGAAACTTTCTAAAGTCTGACGACACATCATTGGTTTTTCGCATGTTTTCAGGATACTATTGTCCGATATGGGCATCTTTGAAGAAAAATTTTATTGATGGAAAGCAAGAAAATCACTTAAACACTTGACTTAAATTATTGATTATATAATAGGACAATGATCCCCACATGACAACATGCTAGCACAAGTTAAATTCAGGGAGATTAGATTCCTGTTTTGGGCATATTTATTTATTATTTATTTGATTGGTGTTTTACGCCATACTCAATAATATACCACATACGACGGCGACCTGTATTATGGTGCGAGGAAATCGGGCATAGCCCGGGGAAAACCAACGACCATCCATGGGTTACTGGCGGACCTTCCCACTTATGGCTGGAGAGAGAGCCAGCATGAACTGGACGAACCCACAGCGACTGCATTGGTGAGATACTCGCGAGTCATTGCGCTGTGCTAGAGCACTAACAAACTGAGCCACGGAGGCCCCTGTTTTGGGCATGTGACAGAGGTTATACATGTACATACATGTCAATTCGTTGAAAAATCTGCTTTTCGCAATAAACGTTTGAGATTTTTTTTATTTACTCATTTCATCGGTGTTTTACGCTGTACTCAAGAGTATTTCACTTATGTGATGGTGGCCAGCATTATGGTGGGAGGAAATCCACAACCATCCACAGGTTGCGGCCAGACCTTCCCACTTACAGCCAGAGAGGACAGGAAGCCAGCATGAGCTGGACTTGGAACATCTGAGAGGTGGGTGAACAACAAAGAAAGAAAGCAACCTGAACGTAACAACATCCTCTTAATTTGTTAATTTTGGCCTAAGGCTAATTATTTATTGGCTAAATCAATTCATTCCCACTATGCAAAATATAAGGGATTAAAACTGGATCTCACGGGGCAATGGAAACAGAGGGTTTGGAGGCTTTTCGACATGTTTGAAAATGAAGGCAATTTCATCACTTTGCACTGTGGCAATAAAAAAAGAAAACTTGCCATTCCTGAAGATGTAATTATAAGTCAAAGCTGCTAAATTGAGGAAAACTTTTAGTAAATCTAGGTGTGTAGAGATCTACAAAAACACCTACATAATAGCATTGAATAACAAGCACAATACATTTGCCTTTAAATAATGAGCACAAGTGGATCACACTGGCCACTTTCACTTTTCTTTTCGGAAAAAAGGTGACATCAATTTTATTTTGTTTTTTTTTATGGGTGAGCTTAATCCAAAAATGTAATAAAACTAAAACTGAAGATCCACCTTTCTCTTTTGTCTGATCTCCCAGTTTTTGTGATTTTTACAGTTTTTCCAGATTTTCCCATCATCGAAATATGTCTTCAACATGAAAGCTTGTCAGGCTAATCCACATTTTTCGACAAATATGGTGATTTTTATCCCCTCCGAATTGGTACGGCGTAAAGCCTAGGTAATACCACCCAATTATTGCACAGAGGATACGACTTATGAGAAAAGCTAAAGAAAACTCACTGCTTCTGTAGTAGTCGGTCTTGTACTGTAAAACTTACTGGGTACTATAAACTACAGGTTTCTGTCACAACATTGATTGCGTAAACCTAAATTCATTCATCCAAAAGAAATCAGGCACAATGAAATCCATATTGGTCTAAGTTGATGGTTTCCAATAGGCTGAATCTGAGAATTTTCTCAGGTTCTGGGTGAAGAGTGACGACTTAGTCTAAGCACTCTGGCAACAGGAGGAAAATTCCCATGCCTGCTTATACTTCAGCAGTCAATTTATCCATGGAGGAAATATTCAGTGTCCCCTGCAAGCTGCATCTCTGAGCCACGCACATGTACATCACAAACCACCGGACGCAAAACTGCAGCCAACCCAAGGAAAGCTGTACTCCTGCCTGTGATATCTCTCTGCCTGGTCCCCTCACACTCCTGTGAGGACTCCTATAGACGCGGCTACCGAAATTCCCCTAGTTCTATTTATAGCCAGTATGAATTTAACCTGTAACAGAAATACACAGTTTCTCTTTTCTCACACAGTGATGAACAACATTTTACGTATCTTTTCTTTTCCCCAAAACCTGAGAGAAGGGTAATTTTTGTGCTTTCAGACCACCAATATCTGTCCTTTAAAATATAATAATTAGGGTAAGACAACTTTCACATGCAGTTACAGACTACTGCCGCAGGAATATTAACCACCAAACTTGGGCAGCATTTTTGATAGTCGCCAATCAAATATTCACAATCCTGGCTTCAAAGCAGAGCCTTACAATTGCAGGTGCAATGAATCATGAAAAACATATCAGTGAATGTGATTTACACAAAGTAGTCACAAGATGGCTGTGTCTACCAGTTTGACAACAACAACAACACAGCTGATTGTCTTACATTATGCTTGCACGTGATTGTGACCTTACCAACAGACTTTTGAAAGAAGTACAACAGAAACAAAATTAATGGGCCATATATATCCCCATGATGAGATCTCAACGTAGGCCTGCTGAAGGAAGAAGGACTGGTTGTACTTTAGAATGCTTATGTGAAAACGACAGTTTAGCAGACTGACCCAACCAGGTACCCTCGATCAATTGAGTTTGCATGGGTCATGACAACTGGGCAGGCAACACACTACATCGAGGCCTTACAGTGCATGCAGGTATGTTCAATAACATAACCATCTGATTTTACCAAAAGTGACCCTACCACATGATCACCTCAACTATAGCAGCACACTTTAGTGCGCTCTGCCACAGCTGGTTAGTTCTTGTGGGTATTGATATTTTCTTAACTGCAGACAATTACTTCTGTACCCCTGAAAATGCTATGTCCTAATCCTCTGCTATCTACGTCCACGTCCTCGCCCATTAGCGCCTCCTGGTGGCCCGCTCCTCGCTCCATGTCCAGGGTGCCTACCCATCCTTGAATTTCCCGGAGGCCCATTACCTGATGAAAGAATATGTAAAAACATTCCAATATTTTATCGTTTACTTTTATAGTTTATTGGTGCATACTTTTCAATTGTTAAAAAGGTGTTCGTTTCTTCGAATCTTTAACAGCAGTTTCTTTCTTTCTTGATATGTATGTTATTAGTGTTTTACGGATTCACTGAAGGTGAAATGTTGGGAAAACTTGCAGTTCACAATACAAATTCTTGACAAACGACCAAAATTTTAACACCATTTTCAGCTGCCATACTTTTTTAAACCAATTTTTAAATTTTACAAGATTCCTAATTTCCTTCTTGAAATGCCTTAACCAATAAAAATCTTTATATTTGTGTTGCTATAAAGAAAAACAGTTACCCTGCATCATGTTTTGACCGTTAGGAGGAATTTGACCAGGTTGCCGATGATTGGTTGAATGGTTGGAGCCCTGTGATTGGTCAGTTTCTGTCGGGGATTTCCTCTGGCCTGGTTGTTCTTGCTGTAATCATAGCAACACAGAATTAATTAGTTTCAATTTATCACGTAGATAGCTCTTTAACTCAATTGTCATATTCTGAAAATGGCCAAAATGATTAACAAAGAAAAATAAAATTACAGTGCTGCATGACTGTAGAACCTCTGTCATGTACTTTAAGAGAAATATTCATCAGTTAAGGGTACAACAACTGTCAACAATAAAATGAATTCCCTATTTCAAATTGTTCAAAACAGATGAAATTTTAAAATCTATTAGGTGTATATTTAATCAATTAAAATTATTTGTATAAATCATTTTTATTAAAATTTAATTTAAACAACGGCGGTAAAATTTTGGAGAAGTGGAAACTGGGCAGAACCAAGAGAATACTATCATCCTTTGCCACCTGCATAACTTGATTCAGCGTCACGCTGATTTAAGCTTACAGCCTCAAATCTTCATTGCTGATGTGGCGTTAAACCATAATCATTCATTCATTCAAATCTTCGTAAAACAAGATTTTCACAGTTTTGAGAGTTTCTTACTGCTTTGGCCATGAATTCAGGGTTTGGTTCACTCATGTTTGGGTTTTCCGAGAATGGTAAACAAAACCTGAAAGTAAGAATATGTGTTAACAGACAATGATACATTGAAAAGTGAAATAAAAACGTGTAAACCTTTTTTATTTATCTATTCCATCAGGGTTTCATTACAGATATTACAGGTGTATTTGTGATGAAATTTGGGTTTTGTCCCAAAAGCATTAGTAATAGAAACCTAACATGAACAAATCATGTGAATGTAACAATTCAGAGTGGTTAAAGGGATACAGAATCGACACTGATTGGCTGACAGTGGAGATAGGGCTTTCATGGTTAAACCATGCATCTGTGGTCACACTTGAATAAATCTACCATAATCTAATTCCTCAACCTTTATGCATATGAAAGAGCCACTTTAATTGCAATTTTATGCACATTTGTAATTTGAGTTTGGGAACTTGGTTGGGTTGGCAAATTTCTGGGCATCACAAAAGGTGTGATTTTATCCGTTTACACAGAATAATACCCCTAGAATATGCTGGAATAAACACCTTGAAAACATGCCAAAAGGTTGAAGAATTACAGAACCTAAAATTCAGCTTACACTAAGCCATAACCTGGACATGCCTATCTCTAGCACCAGCCAATCAGAATCAATTCTGCATCCCTTTAAAGTGGAATTTAAGCTGAGAGCATGGCCAACCAGTCTCAGATCTTATTACACCCAGGAATATTTCACGAATATGGCAACCATCAGATTTGTAAGTAGAGGTGCATGAGCAAGCCATAGCACCTCACCAAGTGCATTGAAAATCTCCTTGCCTTTAGCTGCTATTGAAGAAAACAAAAAGAAAACCTCTGCTAAAATATACACCAATTAAGTATACTGCATGAAGTTTAAAAAGTATCACTTTTTCTTTTGTGATCTTTTATATATTTTCATTTCTTTTAATGTCGCTGGAGCTGGACTCAAACAGATAATCTTATCAGTCAAGGTACAGTGGTCTCCTGGAAGAACCTATTAGACAACAAAGTCAGGGAGGTCCCTACATTATTACAGAATGATCACAAACATGATTCAGCATAACTTACTCTCCAATCTTGTGAATCTCACCGACCTTGCCCGTATACAAAGTCAGGCTACCTTTCCATAGAGATGCATACCTGAGAAAAGAAAAGGAGGGTTTAAATTTTACATTTGAATGGTCTTCTTAGGAACACATACCTAGTTCCTTCGTTTCCTTGGTTAATTTACATCCTCCCTGGTCTGAAGAGCCCTATAGTGAGGCCATATTAAATATATCTTTGTTGGGGGTAACTTCACCAACCCTCTTAAAGGGCCTTACCTGTACAGCAAATTTTGTATTGGGATTTATTATTTTTTTTTGATTGGTGTTTCACGCCGTACTCAAGAATATTTCACTTATACGACAGCGGCCAGCATTATGGTGGGTGGAAACCAGGCAGAGCCCGGGGAAACCCATGACCATCCGCAGGTTGCTGGCAGACCTTCCCACGTACAGCCGCAGAGGAAGCCAGCATAAGCTGGTCTTCAACTCACAGCAACCGTATTGGGTTTTACACAAAATCCTTATATTTTTATTACCCAGAATAAAAGAAGAATTCCCTACCAACCAAACCATATTTTTCTATTAGGACTGAGCTAAACCCAACAAATTATCTTTAAATGATGGCCTGATACTGCACATCTCCAACCAAGACTGAGCTAATTTGCATATCTGTGCTTTGTTTTGGCAAATATCATCTCATGACTGTTACATGTAGTTTCTTATATCTGATGATTTATGTTTATTTATTTATTTATTTGATGGGTGTTTTATGCCGTACTCAAGAACATTTCGCTTATAAGACGGCAGCCCGCATTATAGTGGAAGGAAACCGGCACAGCCCGGGGGAAACCCACAACCATCTGCAGGTAGCTGTAGGACCTTCCAAAATACTCCCGGAGAGAAAGCCAGCAGGAATGAGCTGGACTTGAACTCACAGCAACCGCATTGGTGAGAGGCTCCTGGGTCGTTACGCTGCACTAGCGCACTAACTGACTGAGCCATGGAGGCCCCCAATGATTTATGTTGCACTACATATCGTTCCCCTTAAACAAGTATGATAGTAATTTGATGTACATCTGGAGGAACTTAATCTATCCAAAGAACTTCTACTCAAAGTGTTGGGCCACTGTTGATTCAAAAGCTCTTGCAGATATGGCTTATTTCTTTCTCCTTTTTTTTTCTTTTGTATACTACTTACTCCTCGTGCAAATGAATTTATGTGAATTTATCAACTGTTTAAGGCTGATTGCTGGTACACCTTCCTACTTATGGCCGGAAAGGAAGCCAGAAGCTGGACTTGAACTCACAACGACCACACTGGTGAGAGGCTCTTGGGTCATTACGCTGGGCTAGCGTGCTAACCAACTGAGTCACGCAGGCCACCTGGGCAAGTGAAAGAATTTTCAGCATGCCACTACAACCATCACATAAATTATATATAAATTAATGAGAGCTGGACTGGACTAAAATCTAGATGCAAACTTAACAGCCATTTTGGTTTGGTCTGTCAGCAATCAATCAACTAATCAACAACCACATCGGGCAAGGGCCACTGGTCTGATACTGGGTCACTCTGACAGAAAAATTAATATTCTGTGTAAACCCAGATGTTGGCAAACCCACTAACGCAAATAATAATCATAATAGAAAGATTAAAGTGGATACACTGGCAAGGACTGCCTTGAAGAGCAATATTTATAAACCACAAACCCCTTGGAGAGCCTCAGAATGTCCCCTGTTTGGAGGAGGTCCCCTGCCTCATCCCAGATGGAGATATTGATAGACCCTGTTTTGTCAGCCACTTTACATGAGCGAACATCATGGCCATCTTTCGTACGAGTTGGTTTTCCTGAAGAAGAAAAAAAAAAAAAAAGAAAAGCCATAAAGCTACATGTAACTTAGCAAATGATTCATTTTTTTCTTGTCAACAAAATGAAAGCAAAGTACATCACTTGATTAATGTCATAGCAACATGTACGTCACACATGGGAAAGTTTGTAGTTTGTGACTTGCTTAAAGGTGGACTGAAATGCTTTTAACTTTTGCAAAAATTATAATCAAAAGGCTTCTGTTGTTATTGCACAACATAGTGGAAGACTTCTTCTTGAGGCAAAGTCACTGGCGGTGCTCATCATGCAGCAGCATATGTAAAAAAAATGTCAGTTTTGGGACACAGCTGACAGTCAGATGAAATAACCACGGCCACTTTTCATGTCTGGCAAAAAAGTAAGGTACAAGAACAAATAATAGAAAAATGTAACACAGTAATCACCACACATTGAGTTTCAGCCTAGAAACATGCAGTTCACCTTTTAAAATGATGCATCACAAGAAGTTCATGTAGTTAAATACTGGTGTAACTCTCATTCAAGAAGCGCAATTGCGAGAGTTACGGTGTAAAACATCCCTAAATGTGTTGGATTTAGAGTAAGGAACATTTGCCGCTGTTAATCACATGTGTATGAACAGCTCCCTAGCATATATCAACATCAACCAAGTGGTCTCCGTAATGAGTCCAATCAGCATTTCAGGGGTCTCGGCCGTTCACGCAGACTTAGCCAAGACAAAGTGGGGGCTGTTGCAAACTACTGCAGCTAGAAGACCTAATTTTACATTAGGTACCAGTGGCACCACGGAGTCAACAAACAGATGTGTATTCAATCAAGCAACTACCGTAAAATAAGGTCTTTTATCGACATTAGTTTGCGAAAGCCCCATCTGTCTCTCTGATATCCGCGTGAACTTATCTGCATGAACCCCTGAAATGCTAATTGGGCTTATTAACTAACCTGTTCTGAGATTCGCCAAAACAAAATGAGTCCTTGGCCATTCACCAGTTCATGGAAAATAATCACATTTTCCTAGCCTATGTAATTGTAGTTCATAGGTTTAGCCAGGGGATATCTCAGTGTCTTTGACGGGGCCTCCGTGGCTCAGTTGGTTAGCGCGCTAGCGCAGTGTAATGACCCAGGAGTCTCTCACTAATGCGATCGCTGTGAGTTCAAGTAGAGTTCGTGCTGGCTTCCTCTCCGGTCGTACGTGGGAAGGTCCGCCAGCAATCTGCGGATGGTTGTGGGTTTCCCCTGGGCTCTGCCCAGTTTCCACCCACCATAATGCTGGCCGCAGTCGTATCAGTGAAATATTCTCGAGTTCGGCGTAAAGCACCAATCAAATAAATAAATAAATAAATCTCAGTGTCTTTGAGACGCCCTATTCTGACAAAAATAAACATGGAGAAGGTAGATAGGTTAAATAGGAGAATATTGGAAATGAGATTTCAAATTCTGGCTAAATATTTGTTGCAGTTGCTGTCCTTGCTTCCATCATGCCAACTGAACGAACCTGGCCATGCCTAAATGCTGGCAGATGTATGGCCAGTCCTAGGGTTATCTTCCTTGGATGTCATTTTGGGTGGCCACATCGCTAGCTTGGCTGAGTAGGCTGCTGCAGTAGGGTAGACTTTGAAAATATCTTTTTTTTTTTACAAATGTGTGTGATTGCCTTGGGCCATTTTTGGGTACGCCAACTTAAGGAAAAGGTTAGTTGATATTTACGAATATCTAGTTGACCATGTCTGACGGTAGGAATGTTTAAATGTGTGTGTGTGAAAAGCAGTAATGTTCCTTACTGTAAAGCCGAAACACGTTAGGCTGTTTCACATCATAAATCTCTCAACTGCAGAGTTAAACCTGCTCCATATGCATACCTTACCTGGGCCAAAGCACCTGTAGACTGACAGATCTGCATACAACCTAGTCACAAACACTTAGTTGTAGGAAAGTAGAACATGCTCAAGATGTTAAGTGAACAATTTTTCAGTAATTGAAAGTCTATTTAGACCAACTAAACTCAGCTCCTAACTGAATACAACCAGTTTCTTTTAGAAGTCGATGAAGGTTTGAGTCGCTAAAAATACCCACAGATGCAGTTGTTTTGAGTCACAAGGTTGACCAATTTTCTCCTGATATAATACAAATGTATCTAGCCAAAATATTTTATACTTACCTATATCCAAAACAATGAATACCACATTTATATTTTTAAGACCTGGTCGAATTTCCTTCACTGCTGTAAAAATCGGTTCGCCCATAATTTTCTATTTTGTCTAGCACACTGAGTTATTATTTTTTCTTCTCATAAAGTTAGCTTCCATATATGAACCATTTTAAATTTTACACTATTTCGCTAGATAATGAAAATGTAAGACGATGAACTACCTCGTTCATCAATCTTAGGAATGTTTTCTTTTTGTATTTCCCGCTAGTCATAAAATGAGGTCACACATTTGTGCCGATTTTCATCCTTCTTTCTCGATCGCGAAACAACGCGGAGGATGGTTTTTAGAAGATGTCCAGAGCGCTATCTTTAACTTGTTTAACTCAAAACTTGGCCTTGTTGACGAGATGACCCAACTAAAATCAGAGAACTACCGAATTTGTGTGTAAGTGAACGAAAAACGGTAGAATTTCGATAAACTTCGATATAACATCTGTTCTACTGCGCGAGGTCAGTGTGCTAAAGCAGAGAATAGCGCCATCTACAGGTTAGCTCCCTATTCAAAGGGTAGATAACTCCAACGACTTTGTAACATTGTGAACGCTCGGGTTGTTCCTTCATTGTTTACTTTTGATTTTATCCCTGTCAGTAATTTCACTGCGGTTACCCTTTTCTTTCTTTTTCACGCCATTTTAATATAATATAATTGCCAATTAGGTTATTTAAATCATGCACGAAGCAAAGAAAACTGTGAGCACGTGTAATGATGAAAGCCGATGTGGGCAAGATATTTCAGTTATAAATAAACAAAAATATGAAGTAAGATGGTTTTTTTAACACATACATATATATAAATGTTGGATTAAATAAAGCAAATCTCACATTACATTTTTAAATGGTGGTTACAACATGAATAATAACTTCAGATGTTTAATCTCTTCACAATGCTGTTTTAACTGCGATGCTGCGGGATATGTGCAATGTGCCGGATTTGAACTTTGATATGGAATTCATGCCTGGAATATCCACTGTCTGCCCGGCATCATTGAAAACTGACGACCGCTTCTCTCTTGTGTGTTACCGGCTTTATTTCCTATTTGCATAATTTCTTACATACCTTTGTCTTTGGGAGCTAGTGTTAAAGGTTGTTTTGGAAATGGATCTTGCGATTATCGACCTATAACGCCCTTTACGGACTACGAATGGTATACGAATGTCGGACATGGCGCTTATATGTTAAATGTCAGTTTGACAGTTACGCCGTCACAGTGAATTTATGGACAGCAATCAACTTTAGATTTGCGCAGTTTACACTAACATGGCTGTTTATTGATTTAGTTCAGTAATAGATCACTAAAATTGAATTCTAAACAAAGAAACAAATTTACAATGGGGGGGGGGGAGAACTAAAACAAATGCAAGGTGCAATCAAGTTTTTTAATCAAGTTTTTTAACTTTGAAGTACAGCTACATCCGGAAACTGCTCCCAACAAATAAGAATTCGCGTCTATTTATGTTATCAGTCGACAACAAATTGTTAACTTTGTAAATAATATTATGAGGTATGGACCTTTCTCATTTAGTTTGTAATGTGGCGCGAAAAGAGAAGACGTGACCGCATCACGCATCATACTTACATAGGACTAGCATATGATTAACACGAAAACAAAAGCAGCTGATGCAAACAACTATTTTTATTACAATTACATAATCAAACCACACCTTCTGTGCGCGAGATTACATTATATCAGCTTTTCGTACAGTCAAAAACATATGATTGAAAAAGTAGTACTATCAGTCAAAACCCACGTTTTCTATTGGTCACCTGTGCGTAAAAATGTGTCTACATCCGGGGTTCACACCAATCGCTAAGGTCGTTGTAAAGCATCGGTTTGAAAGACTGTTGCAGGATGATGTGTAGGGATATTACTCCGCCGTCCCACATGGGGAGCTGATAGAGGAAAACGGGTTTGGGGAATAACATTTTACGCTAAAATTTAATTTTTTTTTTCCAAAGTGGCGATTTTCGCTTCATTTGGGAGTCTTTTTGCACAACCGTTCATCGTCTGCAGAAAAATGGATGTCAGCTTGATCGCGGTTTTAGAAAAGACAGTTTCTCCAGGTAAATTTTGAGCGTTTACGCAGTGGTCAAATTGCACATGTCATGCCGGTTCTTTGAATCTCTTCAAATATTTCGTCTAATTTGCAGACTTCCGTTGTATTTGTCATCTCTTCGGACGGGATGTAATCACTTGCCTTTAATTTTTTTTTTAAGTGACCGCCGAGCTAGAGGAAGCACAGCGCTTCTTGGAACAGTTGGCACAAACAAACTTGGTAAGTGAATTTTCGCCGCGCAGTTCGTGTGTACATTTCACCGATCAAAGATGGCTGCCTCCTGTGGGAAAATCTTGCGCCGGTGAAGTTGTAAATAACTTGTTTGTGTCGGTCACGATCAGGTGCACGTGCATATCAGTAACACACAGTGTGGGAAGTACAAGTACGATTACATAAGGAAGACGTTTCCATCGCTGAAATGACACCTGGAGTGCGAATAAACAAACGCTCATTATTTCACCGGACTACACAACAGGGACCCGCGATGAATGAGTTCATTCGCACGTGTTGACTGGTCAATCAATTTGCATAGGGTTTTATTAACCTCCTTTTGTTATCTTATTATCTTGTTCATTCCAGTAATTTAAATACTCTGCACAAAGGATATTAGTAAGAACCTATCCACAACTGTACCATAGTTGCAAATGCTACCCAGTTCAAAGCTGGAAGTTCGTTTGTGCACCTTTCAGTTTAGGCTAGGCATGGCTATAACTGCAGGCCGCATGAAGCAGAAACATGGCGGATTGAAGTCTACCACCTAATCATGACATCCTCACACTGCTGCTATACCGCACTAGGAACGAAATGCCTCCCACTTGCTCACCTGAACAGGTATCTGGCCATTGTGTTGTCGTAATCACAATCCACGAATCGGGGAAATTTACATTTGGTGCATCCTCTTCTGTGGACGAAAGTTGGTTTGTGTACGTGACAACATGGTGGCTGGTGACCTGTTCAGGGGAGTGAGTGGTAGATATTTTGCTCCTAGTGAGGAATAGCGGTAATGTGAGGAGCATATTGTTGGGTGGCGGGCTTCCTCAACGTTTCTGCTTTAGACGGAGTGTAATTGTAGCGAAACCTAGCCTAAATTGAACGCTGCAGGCTGAAATTTCAGCTTTGATCCGCAGACCTTGAAATAAGGAAATGGAAGGGGAGTGGTGAATCACTTCGTACAGTTTGCTATGGGGAGTCTCTTGGGAACAGTATATCGCTCATGTCGTGAATTAAGGAGGGCTATGCAGACATGAATCGCATGTACCTGTCTTTCTGTTATGAGGAAAAAATATGACCTCAGATACGTGTAGTCTTAGTTAAAGTACACAGTGAATGGGTATGAACATGTGACAGGAATCTCAATCCACGACGACATTAAATAATGACACATTGACAGGTAGAGATAACAAGGTTTAGCTGATCAATGCATAAAGAATATCTCGATTAAATTCATCACAAACCTTAAAACCATAATAATTAACTCATTTAATCGTTTCGTTTATTGTTGGTGACCATCTTCAATGGGACATATATGAATTTTTAGCAATGCACAAAGACACAGGAAAACATGTACTTAATAAATGCAAAGTCACATTTATTGAAGAAATACCAATGCTACATGTTTGTCATTGTTACAGCAAACACCTTGCTATCACACCCGTACAATCTTAATGTTGACGACAAATGCCTGGTGACATTGTACTTTGTCACATAGATTGTCCCGTTGATGTACGTGTTGATCTCCCCACGTGGTTTCCTGTGGATTCTACTCTCTGCTCTGACTTTATCAAAGTATTTTTTGCAGGTTCTACAATGTACTTTAGTCACCGAACACACCCTTGTACATCACTCGTGCCATAGCCAATGTCACTCACATTCCACCCCAGAAAAATGGATAAATTTACAAAATTTCCCTTGTTGCCTTTCTCAGTTACGATGGACGCCATCACAATACGGTCTTCCGGTTCATAACATTTTCAGTGACCATGAGTCACTTCTCAAAGCGGCAAAGCTTCCAGATTGTCCTCTGTTCTGTGTGTGAGCAAGCCTATGTATGTTCGTTACATAAGTTTCTCTGGACATTTCATAGAATTTTTGTTTCGAAATCTTGTTGAAGTAAATAAAATAAACACTGAACACTTCACAGCAAGGGGCGCAATGAATCACTCTCTCAATGTGAGGTTTGGGTGCGCGATTGCGAGTGAGAGGGAACTTCGGTAACTGTTGGAGCACTTGCGGCTAGTAAGAACTGAGATGACCTACGTAGTCATGTTTAGTACATGTGGTAATCTGGTGCTTACTGACGTGACTGTCCCCTAATAGGTTGGCCTACATGTTTAGGGCCTGTGAGAGATACGACTTCGCAGGAGTTCCACATGGGGAGCTTGCGCACATACTAGAAGTTGGGGTTAGAGCCCTGGCGGTACACAGCCTTCATGCATGAGCGTTTGACGAATGGAGCGTTTTCTAACCTCAACTTCCGGTATATTCGTTAGCACACCCACGCGGATCTCCCAAGAACTCTCACCTCTCGTGGGTCGTATAACTAGGTGTGAAACTTACAGCTGTGAAGACTTGATAGGCTCGGGGCACAATCCAGAGATTTTAGGAAAGGGCCTGTAGGGTGTATCAGTCATGTAAGGCGAAATCATGCCTTAGAACGAGATTTGCAGGTTGTCGGATAGACCTGTGTTCACGTGCGAGTCCTGTCACTTTTGAAGTAAATTCATGTGGAGAAGCGAGATTTCACAGGACACAAACTATATCCCGCCAGTAGGCTTACAATTGAGAAACTTCCAAATGCAAAATTTTGGGGAAAAAATGTGTACCAAAGAGCTATGTACCTAACAATTAATTGGTACTTAATCCAGGTCACATACCTTGAATGAAAACTTCTGAATGCATTTTTAAGTTAACCAATATCAAACACACAAACTCTCACTTCTCATATTACACATTACCCCTACTGTTCAAATAGTACAAGAGAGAGAGACTTCCACATACACTGTAGGTCTAACCTGAATAATTGGTTCGTCTGCAGTGTACATTGTGCAAGTAGATTCCTTGTTTGGCGTGGTCATGCTTTCAGAAAGTGTTTGGAATTTAAAGGTTTGAGATAGACATCGCCTGTCTTAATACCTTCTTTGATTTCATTCATGGGTATATTTAGAGATGAACATGTAGGCCTACAAGTCAGGAGACCTGCACAGTCTTTAACATTTAGAGAAGGGACTGTGTAGTGATCATTGCCCCCCCACCCCACTACCCCCACCCCTCTACGTTGTTGGGAGGAATATCAGAGCAATCCTGAAATTGTCTAAATAGTGCTCCTGAAAATCATCATTTGCTCCTCTGCTGCTCAATTTCATGACCTAATTTTTGTGCCCCGATTTCAGCCTGAGCTGTGTAAGCAGTTAGCAGATGTACTGCGACATGGAGGAAACAGCCCTGTGGCCCGAATGCAGGCTGGGCTTCAGCTGAAAAACGCCCTCTACTCCAAAGATCCGTCAATAAGAGAACAGTACCAGCAGAGATGGCTCCAGTTCCCAGTGGAAATCAAAGAACATATCAAAACATGTGTAAGTATCACATGGATTTGTAGTGTCCATTTTGTCTGCACATGTAGCTTGTTTTTTAAATTACTGTAGTTGACCTACAACTTTACTTGTGGTGAGAAAGTGGTGAGTTGTAAAGACAAGGTCAATGCCTTTGTTGACCAAGATCCACTTTTCTGGTGTTCATTGTGAGAAGGAAATTCTTCAATGAATTGAGATCACTCTACTGTGTGACAGAAACCTAGTGTTTACGTGTATCAAAAAGTGCATTTTTGGAGGTGAATAGAGATCAAATAATATTAGTTTTGGGGCTGAAACTTACGTTTTCCTTTATAGTGGGCTGTGATACCTTCAAAACAAACCATATAACGTCTTTTCTAATGTCAATAGAGCTCAATTTATGTATAATCTTGATTTGCAGGTGTTGGAGACCCTTGGTACAGAGACAACGCGGCCCAGTTCCGCAGCACAGTGCGTGGCTTACATCGCTTGTGCGGAGCTCCCGCATGGCCTGTGGCTGGAGCTTGTCCCAGAGCTTACGTCCATCGTCACAAAACCCAACAGCACAGAGATGATGAAAGAGGCCACCCTAGAGGCTATTGGCTACATCTGCCAGGATATAGTAAGTAGAGGATACAACTTCAATACAAGCTGGCACTTTTTTAATTGTTGAAACTTTTAAATTTCATGACATTATTAAGACACTCCATTTCATGACATGGTTAGATACTTTGATTTTAAGCACATGCTTATACACACTTGGAAAAAGTGTCTTTTCTTGTCTTTTTGGTTGCATTACATTTCAGTTACAGCTTGACAGTGTTTGTATCTGTTTATTAAGTTGAACTGTTAATGTTCTCTGAATGCCTGGTTTTTGTTTTAGTTATGTTTCAGGGGCACTATAGCAGCGTTTACTAGTTTATTCATGTACAAAATAACAACTTTGATATCAATGAAATTTTTCGCTTCATCTTTTAGCAAGACCCAGACATCCTTCAGGCGCAGGCTAATGCTATCCTGACTGCAATAGTGCATGGAATGAAGAAGGAAGAGCCAAGGTTTGTATTTACAGTCTCATTATACTTGGTACTTTCTACAGAGCTTCCATATTATATTTCAATGAGTAGGTCCAACAAATTTTTTTTTCTTCTGCAGCAAGCCAGTCCTTGATCAATGGGAGTTCAAAACAAGCTATTGCTGCTTAGACTGTGATTTTGAGTTTGGAAGTTTCTCTGGTTCCAGGCAAAGGACAGTGCTTTAGTTACTCTGAGATTTAAAATGGTCAATTTTGGTATCCCTGGCGTGCAGTATGGGCCAAGTACTGGTTAGCCCTATTGTCTGTTTAGTGTGGGGTACCGCGTCTTGTTCCACATTGAAAATAATGTGGAATTCAACATTAAAGTCCAAAGAGAACTGATAAGAAACAATACTTACGTAATGAAATATGGCTATATTACTGAGTTATCTTCTCTTAGATAACTGATGGGGCTGCATATGTGTGTCTGTGTGTGTGTCTTGGCCCATAACGGAGTATTGTATCTCATGGGTGAATCGGAAAGATAGTGTGATTATTATCAACACGGTATGTCATATTTTGTGCTCGTTAGGGACTTCACTGCAATTCTTAATGATTTGATCTTTCTCATTTCAGCAATCATGTTCGGCTGGCAGCCACAAATGCGTTATACAATTCTCTGGAGTTTACAAAAGCAAACTTTGACAAGGAGGTGAGAAAACTTTGATTGGGGGAGGAGTAAGCATCATACTGGTGAAATTATGAAAACAGATTATTATGGAATTTTCCTTCTTAATTCCTAACTTAAGATGGGCCTTCCAAAATCATTGGCACCAGCCTGTCCACATAGTTGTAATTGAATTATGCAGTCCTTTGAGGTACATAGGAAGGTCTACCAGCAACCTGTGGATGGTCATGGGTTTCCCCGGGGCTCTGCCCGGTTTTCCCCCACCATAATGGCGGAGCCTCAGTGGCTCAGTCTGTTAGTGTGCTAGCGCAGTGTAATGACCCAGGATTCTCTCATCAATGCGGTCGCTGTGAGTTCAAGTCCAGCTCATACTGGCTTCCTCTCCGGCCGTATGTGGGAAGGTCTGTCGGCAACCTGTGGATGGTTGTGGGTTTCCCCCTTGCTCTGCCCAATTTCCTCCCACCATAATGCTGGTCGCTGTGGTATAAGTGAAATATCCTTGAGTATGGCGTAAAACACCAATCAAATAAATAAATAAATATCCCACCATAATGCTGGCCACTATCATATTAAGTGAAATATTCTTGAATACAGTATGGCGTAAAACATCAGTCAGATAAATACGTAAACAATCCTTTGAGTATATCCTCTTTTTTTTTTTATCTGCAATTTATTCTCCCACTTCTTTTTCTCTCCCTTCTTAATGTAGTCTAGGCTGTGAATGAAATCTAATTATTGTTTGATTTCTACACAAACTTATAAATGTTACCCTAGTCCAGAACCACAATTTGCAAGGCAGGTATATCTTCTGTTACAACTGATCAATTTTTTGTGTAACTAATGTGGCGTTCTCATTTCAGACTGAGCGCCATTTCATAATGCAGGTTGTTTGCGAAGCCACCCAGTCACAAGACACTAGGGTGAGTGGTGTTGACACCTCTACCAAATGACTTGTTTTGATAATGACTCATGGTTGCTGGCCAAATTGTGTAATGAGCTCTTCTTATGGACCTAATCTGCAAGTTCACACCAGAAAGTTAATCTGGGGCTTTTGGACAGTTTTCTCTGACAATGAAGCTGGTTGATGTTGTGGAAGCAGACTTTTTTGGATGCAGTGAAACATCAGTCAGATTGAATAAGTTGGTTCATCATAAATAATCTAATAATATAAATTCTTTGGTATTATAATTAAATAAAAACAAAAAGCTATAATTCACTCAGTTGCTTTCTTTCCTGTACATACGTAGTAAGTTGTAAAGTTGCACGTCTCACAGAAGGCTAAAAGCTGTTTACAGCCTCGCGTGCAAGAGTGAAATTTATATGTCTATGTTTTTGTAAGGCCTATAAGCAACCAATCCATCAAGCTGTTCTGGTTTTTGCAGGTGCGAGTGGCGGCCCTCCAGTGCCTGGTCAGGATCATGTCATTATATTATCAGTATATGGAACACTATATGGGGCCAGCTCTGTTTGCGGTAAGGAAAGCAAAATGTCGTACATGTTACAGTTTTAATACTGCTTCATCATATATTAATGTATTCTGTACTTGTTGATAAACATGCTTGACAAGTCTTTCAGTAGGGAGGCCGCATGAAATCAGGTTCAAACCCGACCTTAGCTCTTACTGTTTGTGGGGGCTTTGGTGATAATGGATCTGTGATGCCTGTAAGGTCCATTGCTCAGTTTCACAAAACGGCATACAACAGTTTTTTAGTGTGCATTTGTTGTACGGTATTTTTTACGTCCCTCTTACTGTGCGCATTGTCTGATATGTGCGATTATCATATATTTTTGACATCTTTGTGAAACTGATCTCACTTGCCTGTCATCAGTATAACATGCGTATCTGTACATCACACAAGGGAAAGGTCTTGAGTAATTTGAGGTAACCTGGGTGCTCTGGTTTGCCCACGGGCTAAACTAACTGTCGTTGTGTAAGTTGAAAGTTCGCATTAAACAAGAATGAAATAAATGAATATAGGGCTGCTTTGTGCCCTTGTAGATCATGGACTCGACAATGAATCAAGATTATAAAGCATGCCGTTTTGACATGACTTCTAAGTTTTCTGAATTCTTGAGTTACAATAAAGTTAAATTATTGTTACAATAAAGGGAATACAATCCCTGAAAAATCATGCATTTTGTTCTTGTTCTTGTTGTAGTTTGTTCTTGATCATCCAAGATCCAAATTAATACAAGCAAGATTTGTGGGTAAAGCTTCTAGTCTATACCTGGTTTACAAAGAGTTGTAACTCTTGTGTGGTACTGAAGAAGTGTTATCGTTTCTGTAAACCTGATATTTCTCTTACCTGCACAGATAACTATGGAGTCCATGAAGAGTGATGTGGATGAGATTTCCCTGCAGGGAATAGAGTTCTGGTCAAATGTGTGTGATGAGGAAGTTGATCTGGCCATAGAGGCCTCGGAGGTAGGTTACCATGGGGACAATGAGAGGTGTTACCCTGGCAAAAGTAAGATGTTGTCATGGGCAGCTAACAGGGTCAAACATTTGCTAGTTTCAAATTACTATTGTTGCATTCACAGGTATAACTTGCAACTTTTACTTTTATCAAAGCAAAGGTAGTTTGATCTTATTTTAGCAGTAAGTTTTCTCAGCCTGTAAAACCTACAAACTTTAACAAAAACAATTTGTTTAATGAGTGAAAAGCAACTTTCCATTAAGTCTACAGACTTTATACCTCTGAGGTATAACCTGCTTAGGTGTACCCTCTACTTGTGACCTTTTAGAAGTCTGCTTCAATATGATGTGGTGGCCTCCATGGTTGAGTGGGTTAGCATGCCAGTACAGCGCAATGACCCGGGAGCCTCCCACCAATGCAGTCGCTGTGAGTTCAAGTCCAACTCATGTTGGCTTCCTCTCTGGCCGTACTTGGGAAGGTCTGCCATCAACCTGCGGATGATTTCCCCTGGGCTCTGCTCGGTTTCCTTTTCACGTTGGCTGCCGTCGTATAAGTGAAATATTCTTGAGTACGGCGTAAAACACCAATCAGTTGAACAATGAACGTGAGAGAGATGGACAGTAACTCGCTACAGGTTAGTGGTTTAATCTGGGCATTCAGGATCCTTCGCACCCATGAAACTGGTTGCCAAGGTACAAGTGAAACATTCTGGTGTATGGTTATGACCTTTAACGACAGCCAAATAAAATGATAAATAAATATAATCTGGTTTCAGGCAGCAGAGTTAGGGAAACCCCCTGAACGGACCAGCAAATTTTATGTGAAGGGAGCACTGCAGTACTTGGTTCCACTTCTGCTTCAGACACTCACTAAACAGGTCAGTAGGAAGTGTATTGCACTACTTAAGCTGATCTACAGGAGTACTTAAGCTGATTTACAGCAATGCTTAAGCTAAATTGTCAGGGCTGCTAAAGTTGGATCATTAGCATTACTTCACTGTGTGATCATCATGACAGCACTACTTAAGCCGGCTGGTCAGTCTGTAAGTGACTGAGCAGTGACATACGGTGCTGAGATCAAATACACAACAGACAGTCCCTTACACAGCCTGGTGCTCACTCACCTGACTTGTGTTGAAGCTTTCTGCTACATTGATTCTGAGGCGAGATTTTTGGTTTCCTGATGCAAGATTTTTGGTTTCCTGATGCGAGATATTTGGTTTCCTTTTTCTAATGTGTATATATTTTCCCTGCTTCCACAGCTTGTGGCACCATCATTGAGGCTCCTGTGGACCTTTGTAGTCTCATATTCATGGAAGAAAACTTGTCATCCACCAGTGTGGTGTGCATATCAGTATATTGCATGTTGGAAAGTTGGGTAGTAACTTACCAAATGTTGATGGTTTACTCTGAACACACCAGTTTTATGCGCTCATGAACTGGTTGACATAGCTATTCATATAGGTGAAGAATAAATTTAGCTTTTAGTAGGTTTGGGACGTTTGTATTGTCTTCCTTTGTAGGAGGAGCTTGATGATGATGATGAATGGAATCCATGTAAAGCAGCAGGTGTCTGCTTGATGCTGATTGCCAACTGCTGCGAAAATGACGTCCTGCCACACGTGCTGCCATTTGTCAAAGAGAACATCAAGAATGAAGACTGGAAGATCAAAGACGCTGCTGTGATGGCATTTGGTGAGTTCCTGTCTCTCCTAGTCTCACAAAATGTGCACAGTAAACCCCTGGACTCGAAGGCATAGCTTATGTCCTACCTCAAACATCGGTGTTATTGTCACATGACAAGGAAAGCAGTGTTAAGCTAAATGTAATGATGGTATCTTAAAATGTACCCTATGTACTAAGTTTTGTTTATACTCTCCTCCGATATTGAAAAAAGAACTATTGAAAAAAGAACAACTGCTGGGGTTTGGTGTGGCATAAGTTTAATTTTCTTAAGTTCGATATTCAACACCTAGCAATCTATCAATCAATCATTTGTTGTGTAGGTTCCATCCTGGAGGGCCCGGATCCTGCCAGCCTCAAGCCTCTAGTTGTTCAGGCCATGCCTATGCTGATAGACCTGCTGAAGGACCCCAGTGTAGTGGTGAGGGACACGGCTGCCTGGACTGTGGGGCGAGTCTGTGAGCTCGTCCCCGAGGCAGTGATCAGCGACGAGAGCCTGACCTGTCTCAGTCCACTGTTACACGCCCTGGTGGAGGGACTAACAGCAGAACCTCGTGTCGCTTCTAATGTCTGCTGGGTAAGTCATTCAGCGGGAATCCGACTCAAAAAAGTAATTTGTCAAGAATTTCAATTTCAAGTTCCTAATTAGAGTAGGTCTTTCTTAGACAAGTGGGCCGGAGAGTTTCACATCAGAAAATCCGAGTACTTTTATATGCATGAAAACCTTTTGCTGGGAGCAACAGATTTGTGGTAGTAGATTTTGAACTAGATTCTGATATTTTACTAGATATTTAAAAAAAAAAAAAAAGATGAAATTAAAACCAAGAGTAGTATTTGCTTGTGGTGCATTTTATGGTTAAGAAGAAAAAATACGAAAGTTGATTACTCGTCTCCAACAAAATAGGCAGTATTTAGACAGCCTCTATATCACAGTTCTTGCTCGAACTCCTGAGGTGCGCTGTCTGGGCTTCACCCATGTATCCATGGTTTCAGTCAGAGGGGGATGCCCTGCTGTGGTGCTTTCATGACCATTCCAAAAATGCACTAAACAATGAAGAACACCCTCCATAGCTAGAAAAAAAAACAACAACAGAGCTCAATAGAGCTGTTCTTCTAGTAAAACCAGGTGAAAAAGTGGAAATGGACAACTTTTTCAATAAGTTTGACCAGATGTGGCCAGCAGTCTTTGTTTTTATGTTCTTGCACCCTCTTTGTCTTTGGCAGGCATTCTCCAGTTTGGCAGAGGCAGCTTACGAGAATGCTGAAACTCCTGAAGATGGCTCAGAGCCAGATACCTACTGTCTGTCTGAATATTTTGAAGCTATTGTGCCAAAACTTCTAGAAACTACAGAAAGGTAAGAAATTGCAAAACCAATTAAAAGTGGAGTGGAGTAAACTGGAGTTATTGCTAGCTTGTTTGGGAGTTTCAAGCAAGTGAGAAATTCTCAAGTAAGACACTAAATTCTCTTTTAAGAAGTTGTAAATTTCCCTCTATCAGGAGTTGTTATTCTTGTCCAGTAAGTTGGGGATTCCCCTTTATCTATAGACATTGGGCTGCCCAACAAATGTGGAATTCCCCAATGTGGAATAGGCGTGGCTTTGCTATAAGGACTAAGGTACATGGCTTAACGGCGTTTTACGTCCTGAGCTGCGTGGTTTGCCTTTCATATTGTATGAAGTAGAATACACCAGTGGTGTACTAAAATGGTTTCAACATTGCGGCCATTGTTTGACCTATCAGTTGTATCAAAGGCGTGAAATGTGATGTAGACAACAAAGGATGTGTGCGAAATCAAGTGCTTATTTTACAAATTGAGTATAAATGTTTTATTTATTTATATGACTGGAGTTTTAAGAATACCGTAAATGATCTAAAATTTTGCCCACAAGAGTACATTTTCAGAGGCAAATATGTCACAAAAAATTATTTTCAATGCTGAAACTTACAATTTTACGCTAAAATATTGTCCCATGTTCCAAGCAAAGTTTAAAACACATTTCTAAAATCAATAAAAGTATCAGAATTTGGAATAAAATCGTCAAATTAATGGTCATTTAGGGTATGGCATTTGTGTGACAGTGGCCAGAATAATTTTGGGGCTGGCGAAAAAACACAACCATCCAGTGGTAGACATATTTTCAGAATCTAATTAATGTGTTTGTGTCAAAAAATTGAACATGATGTGTTTTTCTTTCAGACCTGATGGTAACCAACATAATCTTAGAAGTGCTGCCTATGAAGCTGTGATGGAAATAGTGAAAAACAGTCCCAAGGTTGGTAACATTTACGCAAGGATGCCTTGTAAAGTATATTTTTAAGTTGAACATATTACAAAAATATGAATGATCTATCCGAGAATTCCCACATTATGTGAAGAGTAGAAAGAGCTGCTCCAGTGTCCTATACCTTTACGTCACCCATCGCCGACGTATTGTCACAAACGACGTACTTACAAACGCACATCATTCTGGCTTCCTCTCTGGCCGTAAGTGGGAAGGTCTGCTAGCAGCCTGCAGATGGTCGTGGGTTTCCCCCGGGCTGCCCGGTTTCCACCCACCATAATGCTGACCGTTGTCGTATAAGTGAAATATTCTTGAATACGGCGTAAAACACCAATCAAATAAATAAATAAATACAAACGCACATGACGTCATTCCAGTGTAACTGCCTTTACTTGACGTCCTATCTGCCTGAGGAATATGATCCATGTCACACCAGGAAGTGTTTATGGTAACTGCCGAAGATTTTGTTTCTGTAGAATCTTTTCACTTACAAGGGTTAAATTGTGTTATTCATCGTATATCTGTTTGAACCCTGGTGTTAACGCTGTTTCATGGGTATCTACCAAATCATTTTAGTATTTCCGCCTGGTTTCTTTATGGATTGAAATAGCATGTTGACATGAAGCGGATGAATTTGGTGTTGGTTGCAAGTTTCAATTGGCAGTTTTAGCACTACTTTGCATATTGTGCATGCACCTCATTGTGACGAAAACCAGTCACTATTTGTGAGAAGTCTTTTAGCGTGGTCACACACCAGTTAAAAAAAAAAAAAAAAATTGCTATTATGCATTTGTCAGAATATTGACAAAAAAAAGGCTGTGCCGTGAAGCTATCCATGGTTTTCTTGAAGCAGAAGTTGTCTTTCAGCGTGGTTACACACCAGTTAAAAAAAAAAAAAAGAAGAAAATTGCCATTAGGTTTACATTTCTACTGTTTTCTTCATAGGACTGCTACATGATGGTACAGAAGACAACCATGATCATTCTACAGAGGTTAGAGAGGGTGTTGATGATGGAGGTAGGTCAATATGAAGTACCAATTTGTTCAGTAGGTTTCTATTTGCAGATTACATTTACTTGCCGTTGGAGTGTCTTATTTCAGGTGTTTTAACAAATCTTAATCAATTCCTGGACCCCCAACTGGCTGTGCAAAGTTAACAAAATTGCTTACAATTTATTTCTTCTAACTTTAGATTAGAATACAAATTGTCACATCATCTATGAAGGGGGAAAAAGTTGTGATTTATGGAGTATTAATTAAATAAATCCAGATTTTGCAGTCCTGATCTTGCTTGCAAAGCTGTCTTAATATCAGGAGTTGTGTGATGCACTGTCTTTTACCCAGAAATACTGTGTTTTTAGATCTCAGAAATATATTAGTGTAGGCAACCTTGGCTTGGACTTGTTTCAGACTGCATTAATTCTGATGTATTCTTTGCTGATGAATGCTGCTTTTATGACCAAAAAAACCAAACATGTAACACGTTACTTTCACTTTCATTTTCAGGGCCAGGTGTCTTCCTCATCTGACAGAATGCAGTACAATGATCTCCAGTCTCTGCTCTGTGCAACCCTACAAGTAGGTCTCTGGGCTTTAGATGCCTGTTCGTTACTAAGCGCTTGAATAAACCTTATACACATCTATAGACGTGTGATTTTTCTTCCTTTTTTTGTCAAAAATAAAAAATGTGATGTAATGCTAAGGTTGTTCTACTAGGGTTACAGATTCAGTTTATTGTCTGTTCAATTTTTGCTGTTACTCTATCATGTCAAGAATCCTGCTTTAAGAGGGAGGTTTGCATATATCAGATGGACTTGTGTTAAGCTGTCAGTCCTCTCATTTAGAAGAAATTGACATTGAGTAGCAGGTTTTTTGCGTTTCATGAACAGTGTCCCTTATTTCTGATATGTTTCTGTGACAGCATTTGTTATATCAGAGCTGTAAAGGCCAAGCTCTGGGATCAAAAAGCAGTATTAGACTTAAATCAAAATTTTCAAATCACTTTAAAATTGTTATTTCTTACGTCACATGGTCAGAATATTGCCTGACAACATAAATTTTGGGGAAGTTCTTGTACAAAAATTTTCATTGAAAATAAAGGAAAGGAAGATACCAAATTCATAGATTGAAATTTAGACTTGAGCCTAAGATGGCTGCCTGATCCTTGGGCCTGGTGAACAAATACAGATTCTCTCGGGAATGTTGATGATTTTTACGTCCTGTTAGAGACTGTCATGGTCATGTAAATCTTAAAGCCTTAAACAACACATGCGATAGATTTGGAGCAAAGTGCATGAAACAAATGTGTGTCATTTCTGAAAGGGACCAGGCGATTCAACGAGATTCAAACGGACATGTTTGTATTTCAGAGTGTCCTAAGAAAAGTGACTCCGGAGGACGCGCCCAAAATCTCGGACCAAATCATGGCTGCCCTGTTGCAGATGTTCCAGACGTCCACAGGAAAGGCATGCGGTGTGCAGGAAGACGCTCTGTTAGCCGTCTCCACACTTACAGAAAGTACGGCTATACAGTGCTGAATATGACATAGTTCTCTCCCTTTAAATGCTCTAGATTTCCTATGTGGAATTTATATCGTGGATTTTCCCCAAAAATATGTTCGGGGGAATTAATTTTTGCAGGTTTAAGAGAATACTGAAAAGCAAATCTTAAACTCTTAAAATTTTCCAAGATATATTATGGCCAAAATTATTCAAGCACATTAAACAAGTATCATGGGTGGCTGGAATCCTCCTTTGTTTCCTGCGGCGTCAGTAATCCTGGTGATCTGGATCAGAGATTAAAACAATAGGGGATGGATTATCACTGCGTAAGAAGATTACTTTCGCACCTACCGTGAGCAATACTCAAACAGATGTAACTTTTCGAATTATTGATGAGTACATTTAAACACGTGGCAAAGTGATCTGTCACCTTTTGAGCAGTTCAACACAAAACATTTGAATTCACCATTATCAGTGACAGCCACTCATTCTTTATCAAGCATCATAGTAAGTTTTGCATTGTTTTTAGTTTTAATCGTCCTCTGTAGCAGGTCAGAAAGCGCAAGCATTGCCGTAGCTGTCAAATGGCCATTGTGTTGTACACACTTCACAGTTTGTTAAAAGCTCACTGATTGGATCACAGGAGACACAGCCAATGGGATAGTGTGTATCAGAGTGACATTCATTAAAAGCCAGCACATGCTGGTATCTACTTTTCTTTCACTTTACGGGCATAGCGAAGATTGATCTAAAGACGAATAAACTCCCTCTTTGTTTTATACCCACCAAGCCATAGCACCAGAGTTCATATATATATTTAAACCATAATTTCTCTTCCCTGCTGTTAAAAAAATTAGCTGGCCTGTCAGGCTTTTTTAGCGCAACTCCCGTCATCCTGGCAAAGGTTTCACTTCACTATTTCTACTACCTGTAGTATATCATTCAATATTGGATATTTTTTCACTGGAATTATTTTTCGCAGTAAATTATTCACAGCGAAATTCGTAAAAATTAGTTCCACGCGAAAATTAAGTACTTCACAGTATTCAACCTGTTACCCATTTTGCCAGATACTGGGGGTTTTGTCATGTATGTTGGTGTTTTGAGGTTTGTTTGGAACTTAGGGTGTTATTCTACTGGAAAAATGTAAGTTTCACCACCAAAATTATTTTGTTTGATGATATTTGATCAACAGTGGGTTATTATATTTTAGATACTGCATCAAATTATGCTCAAGCATTTTTTATTCTCAGACATTTTATACAGGAGACTCAAAGAATCGTAGTCTACAACAATTCTGTCAGTTATGGTATGCGTTGTAAAATATTATGCTTTCATTTCTCTGCCTCATTTTGGGAATCATTTTTATTTGTCAATTTATTATTTAATATTCAAGGCCTGTGACATTGCTTTGATCTTGTGATCAATTTTTGTTACAGTTTTAGGTGAAAACTTCATAAAGTACATGGATGCTTTCAAACCCTACCTGGCATTGGGTTTGAAGAATTACCAGGAGCATCAGGTAGGATCACTCTTTAAAATTTAGAATTTAAAACTTTGAAATAGAATCAGAACTTAGAGGGAGTAGTTCGAAACTAGGTCTGGAAATCATGAATATAGATTTTTCTAATGTTTGAAAAACTAGGAAATTGAATGTTGAAGTACATGATCGGCATTTGAAATCCTTAAATGTCCTTGAAACTTGAATTTAGTTTGGGATCCTTGAAAGTAGTTGATTTCAAAATAACAATTTGCACCATGTTCAGAATGAGGTGAAAAAGAGATTTCAAAAATAGCCTCTGATAATGTTCGCTTAAGTTTGTACTCTTATGTGAATGGTACTGAAAAGTGCTGGAAAACATAGGATAAATTTGTAATTGAAAGTCTTTTAGAAACATTTTCTGCCATCTACAGAGATAAGTGCTCAAGTAAAATTTTCGTATGGTATGACTGTGTGTAGATAATATGGCTTAAATTGAGCGGGACTTGGTGGAGCCAAATTGGCATTATCATATTAATTCTGATTGTTGTTGTCCACAGGTGTGTCTGATAGCAGTTGGTGTGACAGGAGATATCTGCCGGGCTCTAGGAAACAAAATTCTGGTTTATTGTGATGATATAATGATGATGCTGTTAGAAAATTTAGGGGTGAGTTAAAACGATACAGAATTGACACTGATTGGCTGACAGTGGAGGTAGGATTTCCTGGGTTAAAGCCTACGGCGTTGGTCACGCTTAAATAAATCGGCAAAAATAAATCCACCATCCCTTAAATTCAGCTTAGGCGAGACATAGCCTGGGCTTGCTTATCTCTCTCTCCAGCCATTCAGAATTGAGTCTGTATCGCTTTTTTAAGTTAAGTTGACTTGTCATTGGATGTGTACATAACATATGTATTAGTACAGCATGCAGTCTCAGGGACACACATTTCCTTCTGAGTAACCCTTTGCAAGTAGCACTGAGCTCTGTTTACAGTATCCTCTGTGGGGCTTAAGGGGTGAAAGGAATTGAACCTCAGCCTTTTGGGCAAGTATGGTGTAAAAAGTGACTAACTGAGGGCTCTCCAGTGACCAGAATACACCCTGCCAGTGTAAAACATCATTTTGTCTGATGGAGCTATGTGTGGGAAATCCAACATGGAAGACATGCTAGTAGCTGATGCTAGAAATGGGATTATTTTAATTCCTCAGCGTTTTCACATTTGAAAAAGAATCGTTTAGTTTGATTTATGCACCTTCTTAACTTCTTTAAAAAAAAAACAAGTGTATTGTATGCCCTGGCCATTTTCAGAAAAAGTGTAATGTTATCAGTCTAACACAGTAACATCCTTAGAATATGCCTGCATAAACACCTTGCGAACATGCGAAAAGGTTGAAGAATTATAGTAGTGAAGTTCATTGCAGGAATTGGTTCAATAATGAAGTAATTGACTTAATTTTGTCTTTGCCTCCTCGTCAGAATGATAAAGTACACCGGTCTGTGAAGCCTCAGATCCTGTCTGTGTTTGGGGATATAGCCCTGGCGATCGGCAGCTGCTTCAAGATTTACCTGGACGTTGTGATGTCTGCTCTCCAACAGGCCTCTCAAGCACAAGTAGACAAGGTATTGTTGTTGTGGTTGCCCCTGACTAAGAATTAGCTGTGGGCCTTGGTAGACCTGGCAGCTTAAAGGTTTCAGCCAAATGGCCACTAGCCTTTCACCGGTGATGTCACTGGCTCAAATCCACTTACTGCTGATTCAGCTGTGGTCCTGGTTTGTAAAACATGTGAAGACGCATAGTGGTTTCTCCCTCTGCCCAAGATTTTTTTGTTGTCTTTTTCCATCTGATTGTCATCTTTTATTTGAAACATGCTTGAGTATGGTGTTAGAACACCAATCCTTTAGAAATGAAACATTTAGGAATGACTGTAACTTACACAGTTATGTGAAAGTGAGAGTGATTGTGGTGTGACATATAGGAGTGGCTGATGTGGGGCTGTAAATATACGGACGTGACTGTATAGATATTTCCGAGTGACTGATAATACTTTAAGTCTCTTCAGGATTGAATGTGGTGACATTTCCATCTTTCAGAGTGAATGTGATCTGACATTCATGGCTGACCTTGTTCATAGTGACAGTGATGTGACACTGGTGGCTTTCAGAGTGACTAATGTGACATTTCTGAACGACCGTGACATTTCTGTATTTCTGTGACTAGGATGTGACATTTTCTGAGTGACAATGATGTGGTGATGCTGGTTGGTTTCAGAGTGACTATGATTTCTGTATTTCTAACATTTCTGAGTGGCAATGATGTAACGCTCACCTGTTAAGTCACTATATGACATTTTTGAGTCACCACTGAAACGTTTCTCAGGGACTTCTGTGACACTTGTGTGTGACTCGTTTGTTTCACGTAGACTATGATGGGACATCTTTGTGACATTTCTATATTTCTGTGTGATATTGATGTGACACGTGTGTGTTCCAGAGAGACTGACATTTTTCTGTGACAGTAATGTTATTCTTATGTGTGACATTTCTGTGTGACAGTGACCTGACACTAGTGTTTCAGAGTGACTCGGACATGAGATTTTTGTGTATCCGTGTGATACGGTGACACAACGTTCGTGGGTTTAAGAGTTACTATGATATGACATTTATGAGTGACTACTGTGACACCTGTGTGACATTTCTGTATTTCTATGTGACAGTGATGTTATGCTAATGTGTGTCATTTCTGTATTTCTGAGTGACAGTGATGTGACCCTCGTGTGTTTCAGAGTGACTATGATATGATAGACTACTTGAATGAACTGAGAGAAGGATGTCTGGAAGCCTACACAGGGATTGTGCAGGGTCTGAAAGGAGATGACGAGAAAAATATACAGCGTAAGTCAAATGAGTTAGAAGGTTTTGTCACTTCACATGACACCTGTACTGGAGTGAAGTACATTTCAGTAAAACCCCATTGTCTGTTCAACTACCCCACGTCATGCTGTTCCCTGGTTGTAATATGTAACATTGCTGGCGTCTGGCATAACCCTGAGTCATTCATTTGTTCATTTCACCCCGCATCCCTCATGTGGTGTCCTTCATAGGGTGAAGTGTAATCTCTCAAAATGTTGTACTGTCTTGTGTTGATTGTCATCAGACAGAAGGGAATGTAACAGAACAGTGAAAAGTTATCAATACAACAACAACAACACACAAATAACATGAGTGAATTGTGATGGTTTTTCTGTGACATGACAGGGCTCCGACTTCTTCCTGCTCTCACGTCATTAAAGAAGGTTATGTGTAAACCAAATAGCCAATCAGAATTTGCTTATGTCATTATTTTGAACACCAGGCTGTCTGTTTTAAATGGTTCCATTAGCAGACTGTCCACTGGGCTGCCAGGTGGCGTGAGATTGAATTCTATAAGACAAGTTTAACACGGTTTCCTAACCCAGCCCCTGTCTGTTTACAGCGGATGTCCAACTGCTCCACCCCCATGTCCCCCACATGATATCCTTTATAGAGCTGGTAGCACTGGATGAAGACAGAAGTGACAATGTAGTTGCAGCCTGCTGCGGGTTGATAGGGTGAGTTATACAGAAGTTTTCACAGTGTGGTTGCGTCTTGCCGTGGGCTCCTAGAATGAGTTTGCACGCAGACTTCACATTGTGGTTGTGTCTTGCTGTGGGCTCCTAGAATGAGTTTGCACGCAGACTTCACAGTGTGGTTACTTGGTGTGGGCTCC
The DNA here is from genome assembly GCF_032854445.1 of Liolophura sinensis. Taxonomy (NCBI): domain Eukaryota; kingdom Metazoa; phylum Mollusca; class Polyplacophora; order Chitonida; family Chitonidae; genus Liolophura; species Liolophura sinensis. Next base: position 15,037,925 of record NC_088298.1, on the reverse strand, counting down.
TAGAATGAGTTTGCATGCAGACTTCACAGTGTGGTTACTTGGTGTGGGCTCCTAGAATGAGTTTGCACGCAGACTTCACAGTGTGGTTGTGTCTTGCTGTGGGCTCCTAGAATGAGTTTGCACGCAGACTTCACAGTGTGGTTACTTGCTGTGGGCTCCTAGAATGAGTTTGCATGCAGACTTCACAGTGTGGTTACTTGGTGTGGGCTCCTAGAATGAGTTTGCACGCAGACTTCACAGTGTGGTTGTGTCTTGCTGTGGGCTCCTAGAATGAGTTTGCACGCAGACTTCACAGTGTGGTTGCTTGCTGTGGGCTCCTAGAATGAGTTTGCACGCAGACTTCACAGTGTGGTTGTGTCTTGCTGTGGGCTCCTAGAATGAGTTTGCGCGCAGACTTCACAGTGTGGTTACTTGGTGTGGGCTCCTAGAATGAGTTTGCATGCAGACTTCACAGTGTGGTTACTTGGTGTGGGCTCCTAGAATGAGTTTGCACGCAGACTTCACAGTGTGGTTGTGTCTTACTGTGGGCTCCTAGAATGAGTTTGCACGCAGACTTCACAGTGTGGTTACTTGGTGTGGGCTCCTAGAATGAGTTTGCACGCAGACTTCACAGTGTGGTTGTGTCTTGCTGTGGGCTCCTAGAATGAGTTTGCACGCAGACTTCACAGTGTGGTTACTTGGTGTGGGCTCCTAGAATGAGTTTGCATGCAGACTTCACAGTGTGGTTACTTGGTGTGGGCTCCTAGAATGAGTTTGCACGCAGACTTCACAGTGTGGTTGTGTCTTGCTGTGGGCTCCTAGAATGAGTTTGCACGCAGACTTCACAGTGTGGTTACTTGCTGTGGGCTCCTAGAATTAGTTTGCATGCAGACTTCATAGTGTGGTTACTTGGTGTGGGCTCCTAGAATGAGTTTGCACGCAGACTTCACAGTGTGGTTGCGTCTTGCTGTGGGCTCCTAGAATGAGTTTGCACGCAGACTTCACAGTGTGGTTGCGTCTTGCTGTGGGCTCCTAGAATGAGTTTGCATGCAGACTTCACAGTGTGGTTGCGTCTTGCTGTGGGCTCCTAGAATGAGTTTGCACGCAGACTTCACAGTGTGGTTGCGTCTTGCTGTGGGCTCCTAGAATGAGTTTGCAGGCAGACTTCACAGTGTGGTTGTGTCTTACTGTGGGCTCCTAGAATGAGTTTGCATGCAGACTTCATAGTGTGGTTGTGTCTTACTGTGGGCTCCTAGAATGAGTTTGCATGCAGACTTCACAGTGTGGTTGCGTCTTACTGTGGGCTCCTAGAATGAGTTTGCACGCAGACTTCACAGTGTGGTTACTTGCTGTGGGCTCTTAGAATGAGTTTGCATGCAGACTTTACAGTGTGGTTACTTGGTGTGGGCTGCTAGAATGAGTTTGGCACGCAGACTTCACAGTGTGGTTGTGTCTTGCTGTGGGCTCCTAGAATGAGTTTGCACGCAGACTTCACAGTGTGGTTGCTTGCTGTGGGCTCTTAGAATGAGTTAGCACGTAGACTTCAGAGTTGGTTGCTTGCTGTGGGCTCTTAGAATGAGTTAGCACGCAGACTTCACAGTGGTTGCTTGCTGTGGGCTCTTACAATGAGTTAGCATGTAGACTTCAGAGTTGGTTGCTTGCTGTGGGCTCTTAGAATGAGTTTGCACGCAGACTTCACTGTGTGGTTGCTTGCTGTGGGCTCATAGAATGAGTTTACACAGATTTTACTTTGTGGTTGTGACGTGCTGGGGGCACATAGGATGGCTTTCTACACAGATACTCCCAATGCCTGTTGCATGCTGATTTGGCGATTTTACTGAGATTTTTACCTGGTTGTGGGCTCATAGAATGAGTTTGCACAGATTTTACATTGTGGTTGTGACGAGCTGGGGGCACATAGGATGGCTTTCTACACAGATACTCCCAATGCCTGTTGCATGCTGATATGGCGATCCCTTGCTGTGGGATCATAGTTTTCATAGAATTTTCTTTCTGCCCTCTCAAGAAAAATGTTTCCCAGACTGTTTTTTCATAGCAGTTTATCATATTCACTTGAAACTTGATACATGGCTAATAAATGAAAAAAACACTGATCAAATAAATAAAATTTAATGGTACATGGCCAAAGCAAGTCTTATGTTCAAATTTGAGTTTCAGGCTTTTTGTTCAAAATTGTCTTTAAACAAAATTGTGGCCGTCTCTGTGCTACTATTTTTGATGTACACATAGCTATTTTTCAGACAACACTACCTTGTAGCTGCATGTGAAAGGGATACTTCTGCCATGATTGTTGTGTGGAAAAGGGTGTTGTAAGTCTCATTTCCATTGAGACCTGACAGATATATAATCATATATCATATATACCCAACAGTCATGATACCAGTTTTGTACATATAGTTGATATTCCACATGTTATGTCTTCACCTTGTTCTATTATAGATGAATTTCAGCATCAGTGTTTTCTTCATTTAAGCACAATTATGGCAAGCAATTAGTTAGTGATAACATTTATCTCCAAACCTGCAGGGAATATTCTTATGAAGAGCAATTCCTGAATGCTTGATATTTATTGTAATGCTTTCATATTCTTTATCTCTCTCGTGATTCATCGGCCCCAGTAGCACAGTTGGTAGAGCATCCGCTTCAGGAGCGGTAGATCCAGGGTCAATCCTGTGTCAAGTCACACCTAAAACTTTCGCTTGGCGTTCCGCATGAAGGGGATAGTGCAACGACTGGTTGACCCATATCAGTATAATGGCTCGGGTGGGGCAGCTTACTAAACTGTCTCAGTAAAGCAGCACTAGATAAAAGAGCGGTGGAAATCCGTCCTGCAACAAAGAGGCACATTACATGCACTCTAAGGATTCCTTCGTCGTCACATGACTGAAAAATTATTAAGTACGATGTTAAACCCTAAGCACTCACTCACTCACTCACTCACTCGCTCTCTCGTGATTCTTTTTCTTTCACCAGAGATCTAGTGACTGCCTTCGGGGATAACATTTTGCCGTACATGGAGAAGGCACCCGTGACAAACTTACTAACAGCTGGTCGGCGCTGTAAATACAACAAAGCAAAAACGCTGGCCAACTGGGCAACAAAAGAGATCAAGAGGTTGAAAAATGCCTCCACTACATCATGGTAAGTAGTATGTTGAATTTCCTTGTTCCCACCATCCCTACCATTTATCCGTAGGCCTTGGGCCGGTACCCATTATACCGACTGATCTCATATTACTGTAATTTTTTCAACCTTTTCGCTTCTTGGCGACATATTTTGAGGGCATTATTCTGTGTAGACTGATAAAATTATTCTTATTGACCAACACAATCAATGTAAATTTGTCTCCAAAATCAAATGAAACAGGTGCATAAATTGCACTGAAAGTTGCTGTTTCAGATGCGAAGAGGTTGAACAATTTGGGTAATGAAAATTTTCCTGAATACCGGTGTTAAGCGCCAATTTACATTGATAAATAAATTGTGTTGTGGGTTGGACTGTGGAATGAAATCTTGTAAGATTTTTCATTATTGGTTAAATATTTAATTTGTTTAATAGTATAATATGGCGCAGACATTGATGTGTATGATCGAGGAAAAGATTACCCCAGTAAGGAACATCTTATTAAAACATATTCATAAACATCAAGTATATTGCATGCAAGTATGCTGGAATGTAAGTAGAGAATTCTACGGAAAAATTGTGAAAAAAAGAGTGTTTTTTACCTCTGGTTGAGGAAAGATTCTACTATGCACGATGTCATTGCAATGATTTGCTTCAAAATATTGCCAGTTTTCCATAGCCTGGCTATGTTTGTATGATGAAGTATTCCTCAGCACTGTATGTAACACAATGGGGTAAATAAGTTGTAAATGTTGCGTTTCAGAGAGCTCTAGAGGCTGGGATACAGATTTGTCCAGGTGTAGCAACTCTAAAACAAGGCCAAGAGGCCAGCCCATGCTGACTCGGCTCCTGGTGAATGCGTGTGAGAGAGAGAGCGAGAGAGAGTATGAAATGTCACTCACTTCTGACCATACAGATCAACAGGAAAAAATCTATCAAGCAGGCACCAGAGAACTCTGCATCCAAGAACTCTTTTTTCCAAAGGAGCTCTGAATTCAAGGGCATGAACTCTGTTCACTAGAGAGCTCTGAATTCAAGGGCGAGAACTCTGTTCATTGTCTCTACTGAAGCCTGCATCATTTATTGTAAGTTTAAAGTACAACCACAGCATGAAGAAAACCAAGAGGCGTAACGCAGAGGACAAAATGCTCAAAAGTTAGAGCAGTATTAAATTCACGGGATGATCTTTAGCTACAGGGGACATCCTTCCATGGACACCTGGTCAAAGCCTATTGCCCTTCGAAAAATCAAAGCTATGCAAATTAGGGTGTGGTTGTAGGCTTTTGTTACCATGGATACCCCCGTGCTAATTCTCGTTGAATTGGCCGGTGAAGAGTGCTGTTTGTGGTCTGAGTGGTTTAGTGCTGTGTTTGCAGCTGTAGTGCTATTTTGTGAACCACTACTCCTGTGCGGTTGTAGTGTGTGATTCGTGCCATTGTTCTCTACCTATATGTACATGTACGTCGCCCTTGTTTACAGGTAACCACCACATTGTTTGTAACCCAGATGATGTGGTGTAGTGCCCCCGAATACTAGTGCTCTTTGCCGCGTTCAAAACGGACGATCCTGCGTCAATGCCGGTGCTTTCATATTAATGACAGTGTTTTCCTTTCCTGGAATTTATTTTTAATACTGTTGTTGAAAGACTTGCATGTGAATTGGGTGTGACTTTTTCTGTGGTACGATTTTTTTTTTCTTGTTTTTTTTGCTTTTTGTAGGACATGTATCTTACATTGCTGGCGAAAAAAAAAAAATAACTGAACTGTATGGAGCCATTTGTATTAAGCTCTGTCATTGCTGGTGCCTGCCAGGCAACTCTGTGAATGCTACGACTGTGTGATAGAAGTACTAAAGCATGAAAAACCGCTGTCCTTGAAAGAGACAACTTAGTCTTGAAAAAAAAAAAAAAAAAAAAAAAGGAAATCAAAACAAAAAAAAAGTACTGACAGTCTGTGTAGAAATGCGAGTTTTGAAAATGTGCTTTCAACTGTAATGTGTTAAATCATATGTGTGCATTCTTTCCTCTGTTCGTCCAAGTATAAAATTGTGGGTTTTTTGTAATTTGTAATGGAAAGTTTCAAAACTAGCATTTCTACATTGTGATCTTGAAGCCAAATTACCCACAGAGTATCATTTACCGAAACTGAAACCAGTAGCTGACTGCTTGAATCAAGACATGTTAGGCCATGTAAGTGATGTGATTAAATGTTTGTGTGTTTGATGCAAAAGAAAAATGTATGGAGTCAAAAATATGGTTGGCAGAGAAGTTGGAGTTAAACCCAGCCCCCACCCCACCTTCACCCTTGTTTGGTTTCTTGAAAAACTTGCCACTTGCTCCTATGGTGACCATTCCCACAGGACATATTCCCGTGTGTGGAACCTCCCATGTCTGTCTGATGCCCTCTCCCCTGCTCTGTACGCCTCGACACCCATCTCCCATCCAGACTACGTAAGAACACATAGTTAAAGATAGTGACCTTTTCATTTTTTTTTTTTGTTTTTTTTTCCCCTTATATGAAATTTATTGAACAAACTTTATTTAGTCTGGCAGTAAAGCTGAGTAGTCGTCTCCCCTTAACTCCTAGCCCCCTTTTCACTGGCCCTAAACCTTACCCAATGCTACACCCTTTTAGAACTGCACCACAACCCTACCCCTCCTCCAACCCCCTGGCCCTGTAGTTTCCTACCAAAATGTTTCTTGGTGTGTGTTTGTCTTTCTTTTTCTCTTCATTTTGCTTCCACCAAACCCAACTTGTACAGCTGTACAGACAAACATCCATACCACTCACTGTATACATGTACACTCTAATATTAAAATGACGGACAGAAGCGAACCAAGTGGACATGAACAAGCAAAGCAAAAAGTGCAACACTCCCTGCTCCAGAAGTTGGATTAACCCACTGACATGGATGATTCCATTCAGAGCCAGGTAGACGAGGATTCCTGTACCTCTACCATGGATTGAACCAACGTACTAAGTGTGTAGGTTCAGTATCCTTATGTGGACTGTCACATTTTAGATTTAGGGTGAGCAGGATTGTTTATGCGCATAAATTCAGGATGACCTGTCTAAAAATTGACACAAACGTATTCGTGTGTATATAGATATATATATACACACATACACACATACACACAGTAACAGACAGTTGTGTTAGACTAGCAAATCACACATGACAAGGAATCAAATATTAAAATACATACATTCGTTCAAAGACACCAGCATAAACCAATAACAAACATCAAGACCTGTTGATTTTGCACTGTCTGAGAAAACCAATCTCAGACATGGTAACAAGCATGCATTTATATGTATTCATGCATTGACAGGTGTTAATAGACAGATTTGGTCACAAATGTTAAAACTGTGGCCCGTTATAATATCGTTTAGCTGATAGAAAAGAGGACAGCTTTAAAAGAATTTAATGAATTTGAAATCTCCCCAATGAATTAAAAAATTTCAGTTAAACATCATACATTCTTATGGTCTTGAGACTCATTGGTACATATATATATATATATTTAAAAAAAAAACTTGTTGAAGTAATAAAAGTACATGTACGTCATTAGGGTATATTTGGGGATTTTAAGTTTTGTTTTCTCTTTTTTTTTTTTTTTTCCTTTTAAGAATTACTTGATATATATTATAAGAAAAAAGGCGCGTTACTCTGTATGGTACCTTGTATACATAAAGGTACATCTTACCTTGAACATGCAGAAGTTTACAGAAATAACTGCAAAACCTGTGACTTTGTCGATATTTGTCATGTGTAATAAGTAACTTATTCAATAAGTTCACTGGACATGTGGACCTAAAGATGCTAGCGGGTAAGATTTACTGTGCATTTGACAAGAACAACTAAGGTTTTATTACTGTCCGCGATCCAAAATTCCAAAGATATTGATATTTTGTACTATTTCATTTTGGTCAAATTCCATTTCTTTGGAGACGTTTAAAAATTTATATTTGCGGAGTTATAAAAGGTGCTCAAATAGCAATTAATAATTGGATCAGTTTTGAACCAGTGGAATACCAGTTCCTGTTAATAAGTGCTACTTTATGATATTTTTGCTTGGATTTCTTTCATTTCCACGTCATCCAAAATTTACACAGGAAAGTTTTTCCAAAAAAATCCAAGTAAAAGTTTTTTTTTGTTTTTATTTTTTTTCCTGACAAAAATCTGTACATTGCCATTTGTATTTTATAATATTGCCATAAGTAGCTATTTTCGGACTGGAAATTGTCACGCTCTGTAAGATATTGTTAACTTGAGGGTTACCTCCCTTATTACACCCTGTTACAGTTTGTCAAGTGTAATAAACTTCGCAATTCTCCAAATTGAGTGGTGGTTTAACTTAATGTAGGGGGATTGTGACATCTGGTGAGTAAAGTACCACACTTACAGCTGCTAGCACACAAGGTCTCGTTTAAATCCATGGCTTGGTCAGGAAATTTATAGATTTCCCAGGTGCATTTCTGGTGATCCCTTGATGACGAGGTGGTTGATGCTTGTTCGATGTTCAGGTTCATACATGTACTCTGGTTTTAGAGGCACAGCCAAAGGATGTCATAGGATTCTTTCCTCCACATCTGACTGGCCGTGGTAGCTCAGTTGGTAGAGCCTCCTCGTCAGGGACGGTAGATCCAGGGTCAATCCTGGGTTGGGTCACACCTAAGACCTTAAAAGAGGAAGTTGTAACTTCCTCGCATGGCATTCAGAATTAAGAGGATAGTGCAACCACTGGATGACCCGCATCATTATAATGGTTCAGGCGGGGCAGCTTGCTTGCTTTCAGTAAGTCGTCTCGGTGAGGCAGCACTAGATAAGAGCCATGGAAATCCATCCTACAACAAGGAGGACTCTTTTGTTGTATGACTGAAAAATTGCTAAATACTACGTTAAACCCACTCTTCGCTCTCTGACCAGAAGAGTATTTTAGCCTGGAACATTGCCAAAAATAAATTCCATGTTTTTGCGGAAGCAGTGCAGATGTTTGTGATGAAAAAAGAAAAGAAAAAGAGGTCAGAAAAAAAGGAGAGAAATGAAAGGCAAGCCTATAAATGGGATTTCAGGTTCAAAGTTGGCATTGTACTCTTTGCCACTTGAATCAGTTTCGTGTTTGTGGCTAGTGTGTTCTTGTGTTCATTGCTGACCGTGAAATGTAGGTTTGTTTTTTCTATCACATGCGGAAAATTTGTCAGTGACTTTGTGAAAGGTCTGGTTTACACTAAGCACTCTGGTTTTCTCCACCCATGAAAATGACCACAGTCATATATGTATTGTGCTGAATAACAATCAAAACTGCTAGATCTAGGGGTTTCTGACTGGTCTTGCGTATGAAGACAGTTCCTGTCTGGGTCAACTCACTTCTGACCAGGAAGGTCCCAGGTTCAAATCCCCGGTTAGGGCATTCCTGTCAGAAGAGACTAGGAGAGAAGGACTATTGTCTAGTGATTAATCGTCATCATATGACTGAAAAATTTTGTTGAGTACGACGTTAAACCCCAAGCACTTACTCGCTTGAGTGGTTAAAAGTACTGGCTTTTCAATCGTTGGAACACGCAAGGTTGGCATTCCAACCCAGCCTTAGACAGGGAAAATGTGAATTCTCATGCTCAGCACAAGGAAGTGAGGGGATATTCCCAACTGGTTCAGCTTCAGAGATAATACTTCAGTTTTCCTTCGAGAGTAACGGACACTGGGAGGACGCGTATATTCCCATATCCTGCAGCTGATAAGCTTGTTAGCACACACGTCTTCTCCATTTGCTTGGTTGTGAAAACAATGGTCACTGGTTAACCCATTCGCCCACACATCAGTCTTTTGTGCTGAATTAATGAGTGTTCTACAGGATAAAATCATTTCCACTCTGCAGCGGTCACAAAACCTTTGGGTAGAGACAAAAAATTTGTGATCGCGGACTGTCACTAGATCATTAGTCAAAACTCGCTTCACCTGAGACCCACTTCAATGATGATATTGAAATAAAGTTGGAAAGTGACATTTAACCCCAAGCACAAAAGACACTAATGTGAGGAGACTGAAGTAAAGTTGAAGGCAATATTCAAAATCAAGCACATATTGCAATTAAAGAGATAATTTGTGGTACATGTAGGACTTTAAAAACACTCTCACAAAAGCCTGGGATTAAAATCAAGGTCAGCTGTGGTTGAGGATTTACAAGGCCATTACCGCGCAATTTCAAGTTACTGAAGCTGGACCCTGGAAAAGAAATTTCTCTACACAAATCTGTCTTGGCCTGGTTCTACACCAATACCCAATGTCTTTTCCAGACCTAACTACAAAAAAACCCTATAAATTTTCAGGTGTTTAAAGGCCTGCATAAGTTACTTTGAATTTCCAGGTTTTCAAGACCTGCATAAGTTACTTTGAATTTCCAGGTTTTCAAGGCCTGGATAAGTTACTTTGAATTTCCAGGTTTTCAAGGCCCTGCACAAACCCTCAAAAGAGTACACATCATTGTGGTTTCAACTTTAAATCCAACTTATGCTTGTTTGGCTGTGGCTTTACGATGGGAGTTTTTTCCAGGCACTTCTAGGTCTGCTGACCCAGTGAACTCATGTAGTCCTCTTGGTGCTTACTTGGCTTCCTTCAGTCATAAACCTGACTGCCATTGTGAGCAAAATATTCTTAAATACGGTTTAAAACGCCAAATAGAATTACAAAAATAATGTAATTCAATACCAGTATGTTGAGAAATTTGCTTAGTAACGAATACAGGTATCTACATGTTTTCAAACAAAACTATTCTATAATTTGTGAAATAAAATACAAATCGAACAGGTGTAAATGTTAGAACATATGGAAATATTTGGATTACACGCTGTAGCAGTTGAAAAAAATTCAAGCACTTGAATTTATGTATTTCCTTATGTTTTGATACGTTCCCCACTTATGCATCTGCTAAAAAAAAAAAAGAAAACAAAACTTGTAGGAATTAGACAAGAAATCTATTTCAACCAAGGCTTAGAGGTTCCAAGTTTATTACAATCGGTTATACATTTTCATAGCACATACATTTTGTTTTATATAAAATGGAGAATAAAGTGACAATATGGTACAGTTTTAATACAGAAAAGTCAGGTTAATTATTGACATTTAAACAGGTTGTGAAAATGTTGATCAAAAGTAAAATAAACAAGACAAATTGCATATGATACGACAGCATTTTTCCCCACAGAACTTACTTTTGTTGAATTAATTACATTCCAGTATAATGAACGTTCCACTGGCCACTGTTTTCGCATGATTTTAGTTATTTTGGCTGAATTTTAACTTTACATGTTCCAGACATCTCATTCCAAAAAAAAAAAAAAAATTGAATTAATGAATTTGAAAAATGTTAAACTGTTCAGAACTAACTAACCTGACGAAAACATGTTGGTGATACATCGTTAAGAAGTACCGTAGTGTACCATAATCTAGCACCCTAAAGGACCTATAAATTAGCACTAAATCTCTAAATTAATTAAGCGTGATTGATTTATACATCGTTTTCTGTCCAAAAATACACATTTACATCTGTGAATAAAAGTAAAATCCCACATAGCATATATAAATACAGCAAGCCCCTCTCCTATTTATATCATTCAAAGCCTACTTTTAACCAATCTTTCTACATCTTTGCTTTTCTAATTTTTCGTAAACTGCATCGTCTTACTGTATTCTAACCTAGAAAATGCTGTGATGAGACAGAAGACTTAGGCAAACTGGTAACACCAGGTCCTAAAACTGAAATGTGCAGAATTAGATAATTAGATAATTATAATAATTAACAAACAGCAACTCCTCTTCCTTTTAGCAAGCTGCGTTTAACAGTCTAATCTTCATTCATAGAAAATCAATATCTAGTCATCTAGTTAGTCACTAATAACTTATTTCTTTCTATAACTGGAATTGTGAAAATGAAAACCTAACAGCTAGTTACTCATCGGCTCGCTAAACCATATTTTGAAGGAGTCTGCAGCTTCATAATTTTGAAGTCATATTTTATTGGTTTGTTCAAAATTTGATTATAAATATAATTTCTTTCATACAATGAAAAATGGATTGCGCATGAATTATTCCTATCAGACATGTATTTCAGAACCTATTCCTCCTTTTTTTTTTCTTTTTCTAGCAACATAACATGACAATCATAGCAAATCACTTTTAACCATTATCATCTCAATACTACAAATAGTACATAATTCTGCTATTTCCCCAAAATTTAAAATATTTGTACAAAAAAAAAATTTAACATGAAGTTTGTTCTGCTGGTCCATTTCCAAGGGAGATAAATCTTGTCTTTCCAGGAACAACAAACCGCTATTTCACCCAATAGGGGTAGTACAAAGAGAAATCGAAGAAATCCTGAAGAGACATTTAGAATAAGTTTGAGGTTGGATTTTGGTTTTATTGTGTTAAAGTTTATGCAATGAAGTAACATATTGTCCAAAATAATAATTTGTTAGAGCAATCTACAGAACATAAAAGAGGAAATAAATCATACATACACAATTTTTGCGTAAAAAAAAAAATAATAATAATAATAATAAAAGAAACTTCATCCTTTGATAATGAGAAAATAGTTTTTCTTGGTGTTAAAAAGATAAACACTTTTTTATTACATTTGTTATACCTTTCGGTTTAAGAGATACTATTTTTAAGGCATATAATTATAGTAAGAATGCAAGCCAGAAACCAGCACTGGGCACCCCTCAACTTTCAAAATAGACTGCTTCATTAGTACGATCATAGTTTACGAATTGGGTCAGCCTATTCCATCTAGTAGAGGGGAGAGGTTGTTACCGGCAACTCTGGCCTGTTTCGATGATCTTCTTTACCACTGCGTGTTTCGTCCTCCCGCCACGACATGAACACCACCCCACATTAAAACCAACAAAGGAACGGAGTTTATGTCATGGTTCCAAAGACCGGGTTGTGACGGCAGATACTGGCTCCGTACTCATCATAGTCCGCCTTTGTGTGACAGACCTGGTAGAATTCCGGCTGAGAACAGAAGAAATCAAGCATATTCAGCAAATCTATAGACCCTAATTCTTCAACCGGCTCTACAACCAATATTTCGAAACATTCTGAGAGAACTACAGGGTGTGGCGAAACAATGCTGCAAACAAATCATTTCTTTTTTTTTCAGAATACAATAATTGTATGCATAAATACTACTGAAAAAAAAGTGCTTTAGTGCTTGAATGCAAAACATGCATAAACCAAGCTGGTTTTCAATTTTCATATAAGGTTCATTACTTCACCATTCGCAACATTTAACAAAACACGGATTATTCTACACAGGATGAAGTCACAAATTTTCTAATTAATATGCACTCATGGCACCCATCACTGCACGTGCCAAATGTGTTACTCTGCTCTACATGGTTAATTCCGCTAACGCCTTCGACCCACGATGTGCTATTACCTGGTATGTTTAACTTCAATTATCGCTGGATGCATTTACCGATTGGGGGGAGTAGGTCTACAATGGCTGGAGATTGATAGACATATCTACTATGTCATATATGTTTACTGTGTGCAAAACTCAAACTGAATGAATTTCAGTGTGTGAGTTATTTACTTTTTTAAATAAGCAACATTTTAGACAATGTGACTGAATATATACGAATAATACAGTAATGTTTAACAGATGATACTGAATATCACATTCATACAGTAAGAAAGTGTGATGCTGAATTAGCTCAATCAGTAGCTGCTCAAATTTCATTTTTTATTTATTTATTTATTTGATTGGTGTTTTACGCTGTACTCAAGAATATTTCACTTATATGACGGCGGCCAGCATTAGGGTGGGAGGAAGCTGGGCACAGCCCGAGGGAAACCCACGACCATCCGCAGGTTGCTGGAAGACCTTCCCACATACAGCCGGAGAGGTAGCCAGCATGAGCTGCACTTGAACTCAAAGCAACCGCATTGGTGAGGGGCTCCTGGGTCAATACGCTGCGCTAGTGCGCTAACCAACTGAGCCATGGAGGACCCCAATTTCATTTTGAGAATTTTCAAAATTTCTTTCACTACTGACAGGATTTTGCTCACCGCCTACCTCAGCAGGGTTAAACGGATTATCCTAATTTCCCTTGTTTTTGCTAAGCTGTTACTACCACCCGGATTAACAGGAGGTCAACGTTAGCAGAATACACCCTCTACATGTATACAAACCTTGAGCTCAATACATACAGTACTTTAAGATACCTCAGTTAACTTTTAACCTAATTAAGCACTCCTTTAACTGTTCTTGGACAGTGACACTTAAGGTATGACATAAGCTCTGGTTGTACTTTGAACACGGGAGGTTACAATGCTGAGATATTATAATCTGATTTATTTATTTATTTGATTGGTGTACAGGGTACTCAAAAGTATCTGACTTATATGACAGAGGTCGGCATTATGGTGGAAGGAGGGGGAGACATTGTTAAAAGCCCACGGGAAACGTACAATGATCCACAGGTTTATTAAGCTTTGAGGAGGACTTACCGTTGAGGCGAGCATACTGCCACCAAACCAGACAGCGTAGCGTTGCATATGATGAGAGATCACTTGTACCTCAATGGGTTTTGGCTGTAGAAAAAAACAAAACAAAACAGAACAGGGTAATAAAGGCTACAGATAAATTCAGTGAAGGAAGAGGAAATATATATTTATTTGACTGGTGTTTTATGCCAAACTCAAGAATATTTCACTTACAACGATGGCAGCCAGCAGTATGGTGGGGAGAATCTCAGAATACACAGTTATGACATTCAAACATTAGAAAGATTCCTTCCGAAATCTGCACAAATCTGAGAATCAGATGTTTATAAAACCATCCAAAACGCAAAATTCAAACTTTGAACTTTTGATAAAGGCTGATTTTATACAACATCCCAATATGTGTAAAAATATTTAACTACAGGTACGCCATCAAAGCTGTCAAAATCAAAACCACTTGTTGCGACTGTTCTTACCTTTATTCGGCCTCCACTCAGTTCCTCACTGACTTTTAACCGAGCATCCACGACACGTTTCAAGTCACGCTGAAGTCTTCTACTGAAATCCCTGAACATGGTAGATCCTCCAGACAAGACAACATTCTGGCAAAAAAAGAAATATATATATATATCTTTGTTTAGCATCGCATCAATTAATGTACTTAAAGGCAAAGAAAACACTAATATGAAATATGTACCAGACGAAAAATCATCAAAAACTGTCCAGGAAAATACATGGATTTGTTGTTTTTCGCAATTTTTTATTCTATGGTGGCCTTTTTCTGACCCCAATGGGCCAAGTTTCATCATTAAAAATGCATATACATACAAATTTATGATGCACTCGTAAAATCTGACCGTGAAACAAATTATACCCGGCAAAAGTGTAGGTGTGGCAAAACAGATACCTTCTGGGTTGCGACATACCACTGAGGAATCTGATCTCTTAACACAATTTTACTCGGTTATAAAATTTCTTTTTCCTAGACAGTTTTTTAATGGTCTTCCATCTGGTACATACTTCATTTTAGAGTGGTCTGCCTTTTTATCAGAAATCCAGTTTACAAACCGGAATTCATAAAAGAGCCTTTATTTATTTAATTATTCATTCCTTAATTTATGTCATTTATGCGTTTTTTCACTATCACGTTCAGCAATTTTCTTTATAAAATCTTAGAGACATCTAAAATTCATTTACTTGATTGGAGTTTTATGCCACACAAGAATATTTCACTTGTACGACAGCGGCCTTGTCAAACCTGAAAATGTAACTGGACTTCGGTATAGGTACAAGGCAATCCAACTAAGAAAATGACACTTAAAAATACCAGAACTAAGTTGAATCCTGTGCCGTCAGCAGATTCTGCCAATGTACTTGTGTTCATCTACCATATGACTGATTCCGAAATTGTATACTGATGCGCCTGTGAAACTGGTACATGGTTTATATGACAGACCATTCACCGCATGTTTACACAACTGACTGTTCACAGAGTGTTTATACAACAGACTGTTAACTGAGTGTTTATACGACTGACTGTTCATTGAGTGTTCATACCTCTGACTGTTCACTGAGTGTTCATACCTCTGACTGTTCACTGAATGTTCATACCACTGACTGTTCACTGAGCGTTTATACGACTGACTGTTCACCGAGTGTTCATACCTCTGACTGTTCACTGTGTGTTCATACCACTGACTGTTCACTGAGTGTTTATACGACTGACTGTTCACTGACTGTTTATACGACTGACTGTTCACTAAGTGTTCATAGGACTGACTGTTCACTGACTGCTCATACGACTGACTGTTCACTGAGTGTTCATACGACTGACTGCTCACTGAGTGTGTGCACACTAACCTTGTACAAGCCTCTTCTCACATCAATGGGACAGTTCTGAATCACATTGTCCACTGTTTCTGAGATTGGTGTCTCAAAGTCTGGGTTTGCAAACTGAAAAAAAAAAAATAACATCAGGACATGTTTAATCAGCTACATTATACTGACCAGCTTTAGTCAACAAAGGAAATCTATCTTTTATCAAAATAAGTTCCTTTTATTGCACTTTTTTATGCAATACTCAATTTCAGTTTCATGGTTGAAGCAAACTTGCTTTACCATGGGGAATAACCAACATTTGGCAAGTAACTGACAATGATTCTCATGTGTGATGTGCAGATCTGCATTTCGTAGCCAATCAGAACACAGAGAACATGTCATCAAGTTTCTCATTGGCTAACGCATTCCACAGGATGGAAGAAGATTTCAGGTTCATAGCCAATCAGAACACAGTCGATATATCATTCAGCATTCTCACTGGCTAATACATATCTTGGAATAAAGAAGATTTCTGGCTCATAGCCAATCAGAACAAAGTTAACATAACATCAAACTTTCTGAAAACATACCTCAGGATGGAAGAAGATTTCTGGTCCGAGGAAGCGTTTGTAGCCTACATCTACACCAAACCCTTGCTTTGTGACGGCGTTCATGCTCTCGAATCTCTTTATCCACTTTGTGGGATCCTGGTCATATTTGGCAAACTCTTTGGCAACGTCCTGGACATACATAGCAAAATCTTTCCTGTCAGACAAAAATAAATCACCCATTAGGACACTTATCACGTTCATGGAATTCATGCAACTCGTGGAAAATACAATTTTTTAAATAGGTTGTTACTTTACAGGGTTATGTCATACTTTTAACACTACTGTAATTCTTCAACCTTTCGCATGTTTACAAGGTGTTTATTCAAGCAAATTCGGGAGGGCATTATTCTGTGTAGACTGATAAAATAATACATTCTGTGAAGCACTGAAATTGGTCAATCCAACCAATGTAGTTTTGTCTCCAAAATCAAATTTAAAACATGCATAAATTCCTGTGAAAGTTGCTCTTTCATGTGCGTAAAAGAGGAAGAATTAGGGTACAGTAAATCCCCCATAATTCATCCATGGAATTCTTCAAGACCTATCGTCATGTCGTAATAAGCTGGTAAAAACAGTACTTGATCAGCAGAAATTCACCTACAATTCACCTGATTTTTCACTACACACTCTCACACATTAGTCCATGAAATATGCAATGAAGTGTCTAGATTAACAACTTTAAAGCTTTTCCTCTCTCTTCACGCCGATTGCAGTTTAACCAAAGTTCAATCAGTTATATTCAATGAGTTCTAAAAATGATCTTAAACCACAACAACGCAACCCATTATACCTGGTATGAAAACATTATGCAATCATGATTGGCTGACTTAGCTTGGCAACCCACCAGGAAATGAGCCAATTGGCTGTGCCGTACCTTGATAGCCTTGGCTGTCTCTAGCGACTGTTCTGGGGGAATCCCCACCTCACGTTCCCTCAACAGCTGCTGGATGAAGTATGTGATGTCACGTCCAGCGATTGGAATATGTTTGATACAGCTACCTATCACATAGCCCTCGGCCTGGTCAAAAACAGAAGCATTTCATTGGCCAAAAATGTAGACAATTGCAGACAGTTCTAGATAGCGCTCAGAATGGTCAAAACTAAATATCTGATTGATGGGGTTGAAAATTTAGGTATTGTATTTAAAATACATGCTGTTGTTTTAGACTTTTGCAAAAATCACTGGTGAGAAAAAACTGGTATTTATACAAAGAAAGGCATAGGAAACATGTTCAATTCATCTATAACATTTGTGCTTTGAACCATGATCATGAATACTCAACTCACACAAAGTAGAAAAATCCTCAGCAAATTGTTAAATCTCCGAAGGTAAAGCAGTTTTTCAGTCAGCAATTAGTTTTGTGGATGAAAAAAAAATGGAGTGCCCTGAAACTTTAGTAAAACCATGACCTCTGGCAAGTGATCTACCAGCTTTCCCAGGTGGGACATGCAGATATACAAGCAACATTGGTGAAAAACAACTGGGCCTCAATGACTGTTAATAGACTGCTACAAACGGCCACACAATCAGTGTTGACTGCATGCCGTCACTAAGGTAATACACCAGTTATCTCCCCTTAACCACTCACCACAGGAATGACATGAGTTACTCCGTCCCCGGAATCTATAACTGTGCCAGTTAGAGTTCTATCCCCTACTTGACGCGATGTCCATGATGCCGCCAGAGCCAACACAGCCTGATAGGCAAAAAAAAAAAAAAAAAAAAAAAACAACTAATTAGTGATTATTTAAATTTTCAATAAAACAATAAACAAAAACAATACGCAAAATTGTACACCTTCATCCGTGACAGGTCTCTACAAAATCAACATTAAAATATGTCGACAGACAACAAGATTTTCAGGCATATACTGACTTTATATAACAGGTGCTTGTTGCTACATACTAATTTATTCCATCTATTTACATGTATTGAATTGCCCAAAACATGTTTCACTTACACGAGTGAGCGAGTGCTTGGGGTTTAATGTTGTACTTAACAATTTTTCAGTCAAAGGACAACGAAGGAATCCTTAGAGTGCTTGTAATGTGCCTCCCTGGTGCACATCGGACTTCCATCACTCTTTTATCAAATGCTGCTTCACTGAGACGCCTTACCAAAGGCAAGTAAGCCGGCCGGCCCGAGCCATTGTTCTGATACGGGTTAACCAGTCGTTGCACTATCCCCTTCATGCTGAAAGCCAAGCGAGGAAGTTACAGCTTCCTCTTTTAAGGTGTGACTTGACCCAAGATTGACCCTGGATCTTCCGCTCCCGAAACGGACGTTCTACCATCACTAAAACAACAGTGGACTACTGGACACGCTAGGTTTCTGACAAACCTTCTGACTTCAAAAGCCTTGCCTGGATTTGAACCCGTGCCCTCATAAGTCTTGGGCTGTGAGTATAGCACATGATATTATATGTTGTCAGGTTTAGAAATAGATGTATGGGTGCATACATGCACCAGTGTACCTGAACACTTTGCTGTAAATGTAGAAAATCTCCACAGCATGCACAGTCTACATGTAGAAAACAGCTGACATAAATTTTCCGTCATAAATTATAGATACATAATACTGTTCCAAACACGTATCCAAGGTCACGGCATTGATCTACATGGATCTGTTCATTTTCCTGGCTTAGATTTGTCCAAAATATGAGCTGGTGCCGGCAAATATTTTTCAGTGCATGTAGATCTGATCAGGTGATCCAAGTCCACGTAGCTTTTTCCCCTCCATTCTATCCGTGCAACAAGTCTCTTATACTCTTTTTGATTTCCATTAACAAAATCCCTTATATTTATGCATGAATGAACTTGGCTTGAGGCCATATCTCAGTATCTCAGCGATATAATGGTTACACCCCTCGCTTGCTCCCTGCCCCTCTGGAGGAGGCGAATACATATTCGCCCTGCCCCTGTTGGGAGGGGTGGGGGGGAGGAGGGAGACCTGATGAGCCCTATTAACCAGAGGCCCCCTGTTCGGCCAGACTGTAGTCATCCTATCTGCCTGTTGTCAACTGTACCCAGTGCTGAAAATCTGCCGTCATAACATCTGTTTGTAATCAAACACCCGTTCAGTTTATTGACTGCATGTGTGTTTTTTCAATGAGGAATGTTCATGTATTTCATTGATACCTACTTTAAGCTGTCACACCTAATTTTTTGTCTTCTGGCCACAATAAATTTATTATCAACTCTATTCACCCTTGGTGGCACGTGTTAGGTGTGAAAAGAATCCACCATATTTGTCTGATAGATATAACTGGAACGGCGATGCTCATTGAACAACTGCCTCAATTGGATCAATGTGTAAACCAATTAGAAATGCACATCCATTACTGCCTCTTTCTTCATTACTTTCATATTTCCATGCTGTCAGCCGAGTCCATCAAATAGGTCAGATAATAAAACACTCATAGGCTCATCGTTTGTTTAAATTAAAACTAGACCAGAAAACAGATTACCACAAACAATAAAGATTAGGCAAGCTGGCCTATTTTTGAATAGTTAAATTTTTTTTAACTCGGCAAAAAATTTTTTCACTGGTAAAGGATCAACCACACTCACTCAGTGCCAGTTTTGAACTCATAAAAAATTATTCCTATTTTCAAGTCAGAGACCTGATGTGAAATTAATACTGGAATATCCAGTTTTGTGAAACAGCCAGGAAGTTTTACTCCAATTGATCATATTTTGGTTTTCCTCCCGGCCTTGATTTCAGTTTTCACACCGGTCCAGGCAGGCATTCGTGGATTTTAAATGGGTTAAAGACGGGGCATCCTTGACGGTTTTATGATTTTTATTAACTCTACAGTGTTATCATTAAACAATAATAGGTCTAGAAATATGAGTTTTTATAACAGTAATTCTTTTCCACTGTTGTACAGTGTCTGCAAAAAAAAAAAGTCTAATGGTCAAAGTGATACTCATGAGTAACCCATGATCATCCACAGGTTGCCGACAGACCTTCTCACGTACGGCAGGAGAGGAAGCCAGCATGACCTGGACTTGAACTCACACCCACTGTATTGGTGAGAGGCTCCCACATCAGGCGTTATATTTTAGGGACTTCTTTTCTTATCTCATTTAGTAACATACAACAACTAGCATCTGTAACTAATGTCTTTAATTTAAAATCAGAAGTAAAGCTGTTTTTACGTTTACAGAAGGCCCTTGTAATGATCAGTGGTTTTATAAATTGTTTGTTTATCCATTTAGGATAATCCCCTTAAACAGTAAACACTTGCTATGAATACACGCTTTATATATTGCAATTCTTTTATTTTATGCCATATACTGTCTGCCCATTTTAACCAGAATAGGCCTACACTGTATTTGTTACAGGGCTAAATATTTTTCCCACATGGTTAATACATCCCATGAACCTTTCTGAAAAACTCAGGATCGCAATTTTCTGCTTCAATGTATATGTCCTGAAAATCAGAAGGATTACAGCATACAACCTCCCACCATAATGCTGGCCGCCATCATATAAGTGAAATATTCTAGAGTACAGTGTAAAACACCAATCAAATCAGTAAATAATACAGTATACAAATGCATTCTTGAGTGCTAAGTAGGCAAATTTGCACTGTTAAATATCAATATTTATTAATCACATTCATTATTAAAGACGAAAGCAGAAAATAGTGCCCTTTAAAGCTATTATTCGCACTAAAAAGTGCCCCTTTTGTAAAAATGCCACCCTGCCCCTTTTTGTTTGAGGCTAGAGGTCTGATGATACAAAACACATTTTATTATAAGAGACACAATGGCCCATTGTTCAGTTGTGCACTCGGAGACCTTACCTGAACAGCGATGTATAAACCAGGTACGTTGAAAGACTCAAACATGATTTCTGCTGTATATTCGCGGTTTTCTGGCGTATTCAAAGGTGGCTCTGTCTGTAAGGGGATAAAAAAAAGGGGATGTATGTACTCTGCGGCACATGCTGAAGTAAATTCTATCATGGTACAAAGATCTTATTCACATTCCCAGATTTATTTATTTATTTCATTGGTGTTTTGCGCCGTACTCAAGAACGGCAGCCAGCATTATGGTGGGAGGAACCAGGGCAGAGCCCGGGGGAAACCCACGACCATATGCCGGTTGCTGCCAGACCTTCCCACGTACGGCCGGAGAGGAAGCCAGCATGAGCTGGACTTGAACTCACAGCGACCGCATTGGTGAGAGACTCCTGGGTCATTACGCTAGTGCCCTAACCAACTGACCCACGGAGCCCCCCACATTCCCAGATACTGATTCTCCAACAGGGCAATGTAAAGCTTTCCATTGAAAAATAGAGATTTTTTAACTGAATCTACCAATATTCCCAAATTGGAATCAACTGATGTCCTCACACAGCATATACGTAACAGCTCTGCCAATAGAGAATACATGTAATGATTTTCCCAAATCTTGAAATCAAGTTTTCAATTGGGATTGAGTCAAGTGAAATCAAGATGATATGAAGTTTACCCAATGACATACAATGTGCCAATGAATAAGTGCAATATGTTTACCGATAATAAACTGCAACCTTCAAACAATTACGAATACTTTACCAATAAGAAATAGTGATCTTCAGGCTCTGCCCTTAAATATTTGAATATAGCTTGTTCCCAAAACCTCTCCATCAAGTCCCAATCCTCCACAACTCCATGACGGATCGGCCACTGAAACAACAACAAGAAGAAGATGGGAATGTAGACAGAGATAATCAGCCTCCCCAGAAAAATCCATTTCTCCTCAATTAAACTGACATAGTATGCCTTTTATTTTATTTATTTTTACGAAATTCTAGAAAAAGTTCTAGATTTATTATCCATTTGTGCATGTACGATCGTTCATGAATGTTTTAATCTGATCGCATTACTGAATATATAGATGCATCAAATTTCTCACTTAACACCAGTCTTATTTGAGATATGACATCCAGCAAAGGTTTTTAATCAAAAATTATAGAAGACACTCAAGGCTAAAATGCTTAAAAACTAGCCAAATTATACATTAAAGGGGTTCTACTACAAAACTTAAAAGTTATTTGTGTTAACCCCTAAAATGCCCTCAGCGTCAAGTTTTATATTGTTAATCTTGTTGACAGATTAATGGTTTTAATTGTCTGGAGTAACCTATCAAACCTGACAAACTTCTTAACCTATTAATGCTGCAGCCAAAGGTAGACTGGGCAGGTTTCAAACTCACCACGTCATTGGTCAAGGGCCTGATGGTTGCTGCAAGCCAGTGATTTAATCATCTGAGTGAGTGAGTTGAGTGAGTGATTGATTGCTTGGGGTTTAACGTCGTACTTAACAATTTTTTAGTCATGTGACAACGAAGGAATCCTTAGAATGCACATAATATGCCTCCTTGTAGCAGGACGGATTACCACCACCCTTTTATCTAGTGCTGCTTCACTGAGGCAAATAAGGCGCATCGTCCAAGGCATTTTACTGATACGGGTCAACCAGTTGTTGCACTATCCCCAAGGGAAGAAGTTACAACATCCTTTTTTAAGGTCTTAGGTGTGGCTCGACGCAGGATCTACCATCTCCCAAAGAGAAGGCTCTACCAACTCTGCCATCGGGGCCGGTTCTGACTGGTACTATAGTTTTATTGTTAAGTTAAAGTCTGAGGTGATAATTCCATGTCTTGTATACAATCAAGCTACTGCCCTTTGCCAGCACCATCATAGCCACTTGCTAGAGCTCTGTGCCCACCTGTACGAAACACGCTTACCATTATGAGCTGAAATTTACCATAGAGACGTAATGCCTACATTGCTGGTTGTCGCGGTAGTTACGTGATCGTAACGTTACGGAGGCTTCGTACAACAGGGCCCAAATTTATGAAATTGGCCCATTAATAAATATCTCTTTGCTTGCATGTGAAAGAGCAGTGTGATTTGTGCACCTTTTTCAACTTTATTTTAGAGTTATGACTATATTGGTTATGTTGGTCATTAGCGGGGCTTTACAAAAAGGATAAATTTTCCCAGATAACACAGAACAATGGCCTCAGTATATGCTTGTTTAAACATCTTGTCATAGTGTGAAGAGTTTAAAGAACTTCTGTAAATATTTTATAAGAGTGATACCAGACATTTCTAAGAAAACAAATAATACGTTTTGTCTATACCTTTCTATAAACAGTTTTATGCAATCTTAAAAAAAATGTTTCAATACAATGATGAACAGGTTAATGGGTGGCATAAACCGGTAATAAGTCTCTCACTGGTCGCTGTGAGTTCAAGTCCAGCTCATGCTGGCTTCCTCTCTGGCCGTACTTGGAATGGTCACCAGCAACCTGCGGATGGTCGTGGGTTTCCCCCGGGCTGTGCCTGGTTTCTTCCCACCATAATGCTGGCAGCCGTCATATAAGTGAAATATTCTTGAGTACGATGTAAAACACCAATCAAATAAATAAATAAAACGGGTAATGCCTTGAACAGCACCTTGTGACAAGATCTACCCACCTTTGTTGCGTAGGAGGGTTTTTCTATGGCCTCATCCCCTATAAAGAAGTCTAAATCCTCCACGCCTCTTCCTAACCGCCTGATGGCTTGGTCTCCAACACGTGCCGATTCCTTGATGGCAATACAAGATGGGATGATGTACTGAGGTTCTGTGTTGCCGGCATACCCCATTTTTGTGTACCTGAAAGATAAAGGACCGTAGCTTATTTCAATGGGAAATCAGTTACATTTCTACAACTCTTTAACAAATGACAAATGTGCAAACATATCTCAATGTAAACACTTGCTGTGCTGTGCAATGGAGCTCCAAACAATCAAATTTTTTAACATACCATCTCTTTTCAAATTCTTACAATGTCCAGTAAGGGGTCAAAATAACACCTGTCTACCTGTCCGCAACAAGCAATTTTTATCGGCGACACGTCACAAAAAAAAATTCCCACTGCTAAGCAAAGCTCAGTAAGTTTACAATCATGTTCAAGTCAATATCCATGCATGTCTATGTTTGTAAAGTCTGTATACTTTCTTGGCATTCCCATATAATCAAACTGTTGTCGCAAGGCTTCGTCATTTTCGGCTCGAAAAAGTCTTTTATTGCACAAGGCCATCGTCAACGAACCTATCGTATTTACGTTTTCAATTCCGATAATCACATCAAACATACTTTCAGCCTTGAAGAACGCACTTCGGCTGCGAAAGCAACGGCAAAATTAGATCTGCGAGAAGCCATGTTCATTTTTTCATAAGGATCCACAGCTATGACAGAACGAACAGTGTCCACAAGTGGAAGTCTACGTGAATTAGAGAACAGTCAACAACAGTGAATCAATCAAAAAAAATGGAAATTTCAAGCACGATTCAGGATCGAGTCATTCCCCACTGCATTTGTAAATTAAATCTTCTTCTGCACAGAGTGAAACACCAGTCAAATAAATAAATAATAAAGTGGAAAGTTAATATTTATTGTCCCAACCTCTCCCTATCATTCAAAAATGTACAGCTTTAGGACTGCATTGCTAACTTTTCTTGCTCGAGGACTGCGCGTGGCGTCGCAAGAGTAAACAGGAGCAACTCAAGAGACACACATATTGGTGTCACATTAATTTTAATTAATCTTGTTTTAAATATCTCCTGTTCAGAATCTGCACATAACATGTATATAGCAGAGTAAGTTAACAGCAACTCTACTCCTGCACCAAACATTCTGTCTAGAGTAGATTTATTCTGATCCGACACGACCAGCGTAATGAAACAGGAAGTGAACAGTGGCAAGTCGACGAATGAATCACTCTTATGGGAACAAAACTTGTGAATTTCTGGTGACTTATTGAATTATTGCAACTGATAGAAGATGTGTGCGTTACACACATCATGATTTAATCCCACCATCGATTTGCATTACGAAAAGCAGTGAGCGATCAGTCGTGTTCAAATCGGCACATTTTTTCCTGCAGGGTCACACCCCTCGGCGAAAGTTGACAACAACAACGACGTCGTCGGACAACTTTTGGCACATTAGTGAGTCACTACTCGAATCTAAGTCTTACCCAGTTCCATTATCTATAACTACCGCAGGCATTCGCCCCGCCATGGCGGACTCTTGTGTGGAAGAACAGTCTCCAAATCGCAGAAACTCGGCGTGAAATCACAAAAAGGCGTCAACCGGCTCAGCATGTGAGTTTCAGACAAAATGGCGAACAGGAAGTAAATACCTTGTTCCCAGGCGCCTCCAATGCCAAAGCGTCCTTAGCACAAAGTCGACACCTAGTACAGTATTTGATTTGCTGGATGACAGAATAGAATTCATTGACTTGCAAAGCGTTTTGAACCACACACAGTTTGAGAACAACCGATTTACATGAGTTTAAATTGCCACTGAACACACAGTTTGTGAAAGAAGATATCCATTGTGTGGGGATATGGGATTGTGGTATGCAATTTCGTTTCCTTCTTCAGTTTGACAGTAAGATTAGGGTGACTAATTTAACCAAAGAACAAATATGTCGGAACGTCAGTGATTTTATAGAGATTTTACACAGTACCCAAATGTTAAATGTTACATAAAACATTTTATCTGGCCATGTTTTTTTTTTTGTTGGTTTTTTTTCTTTTTTTTTTTTTTTTTTTTTTTATAAAGCGAAACAGTCATTGGATTTAAGTGACGGTAGAAATGGACAAATCAGATAAATGCTTGACAGTCTGTTTCGGGTTTAAGACCCCTTTTTCAGCGGTGGAATATCACCTACTTTTTTGTATATTTATTACATATAGACTAAGGTTCGTATTGGTGTGTCGGTATAACCAGCGTATAAGCCCCCGACATCTAGCCTACATGTAATTTTTATTTCTGCGGTAAGTATTGTACGTCAGTGGTGTACTAAAATCAATGCCAAGCCCCCCCGCCCTCCTCCCGTCTTTTTTTTCTTTTTTTTTTTACCTGATTCTGTTTAAGTTATGGTTCTCTAAGTGAAGTAGTGGGGTGGGGGAGGCGTGTAGTTTGCTACTATTTAAGGATTTGCATGCGTAAACAGTACAGGATATAAAACCCTAACTGGGGTAAATTGACAAGATACTGTATTTCAGCGTATTTTGCGAGGTATACCGTACCTGGTAAACTTCCTCATTTAAATCCACAGCATAACTATATATGCAGCGATAGAAGTTATCATAAAGGCCTGTAGGCCTACGTCTGTATGATGAGAGACAACTTGGGACTGTGTCTAATCAAGATGTCATATTTTTGTCTTCTACAACTTCCTTTTGTAAATTTTAAACTGTGTACAACTTTACTGTATGCTACATGCTGCCTACAGCCTTGCATCTGGCACACATTATATATATACACCCTGTAGGTTACCCCTTTGTCACTGAAATCTCGAGTTCAGCTCTGGCTGGATAGTGTTTGAATATAATTATAATATAGCTGCATCCCACAAAACCTGTACCCAATTTGGTAAATCGAACAATATATATATATATATATATATATATATATATATATATTGTATAAACAAGATTAAGTTGTAAGTAAACAATATGATGTATGTATTTGTTACAACTAATTGTAGTTATTGATTTTAGAGAGTAGTATGTAGCAATTGCATAATCACAATCCTTTCTTTCATCACCCAGAAAACTAATCTTGCCAGTTGGATAGATACGTTTTTAGAGTGTATATGGTTCGTTGCGGAACTACACGTATATGTAGTCTCGTACAACAGTGACTCTCTCTCATAACCTGGCGTCTGAGGAACAGTCTGGTATAGATGTGTTACATATCACTATAGGCCTCCTCTGCCATTCAAGACGAGGAGGCGAAGACCTGTATAAATTCAGCTTGCCCTATTGGTTCCTTCGTAACACAATGGCCTTTTCCCGTTGAAAGTAACTCAGTTGTATAGGTGTGTAAGTTGTTGACGTCTTTGCAATGATTATCCATTTTTTTTATTTGACCAGCCCAAGAATGTTTCACTTATATAATGGCGGTCGGGTTCTGGTTGTTGGGGTATACTTTAGTAGGGAGTAAACCACCGGCCTTAGCAAAGAACCTCACGGAACTCCTCAAGTAAAGTCGTGTCCAGAACAGGGAGAGCTGGATTTGAACACGCGACTGATGACGTTCCAAGGTAAACAGTATATGCTTAATTACCCCGTGCTCGTGTTAAAAGACAAAAAAAAAAAATATAAAAACCTGACTCTTAAGGAAGGGGGATGAAGACAGACCTAAGCCGTCAAAGGCATTTTTTTTTTGTTGGCTGCTTAGTATAACTCTAAATAAAGCGGTTTTTAATCAGGATTCATACAAAGTCATGGGTTGCGGGTGACGTTAGCAGAAACAGGGGCGTCTTCAGGTTATAGAAATAACTCGTTAAAACTGATATCATGAAGATGCTTTCGATTGTCTCAATGTGCGCTATTTTGCTTACTTTCGACTGCGATATCTGCGATATCCGGTCAAAGCCCGGAGGATCTGACCGTGAAGGTTGCAGTCAGACCTTCCCACTTTGCGCCGGAGACCTTCCCACTTCGGCAGCATGAGCTACGTGCACTTGAGCTCACAGCGACCGCTTTGGTGAGAGGCTCCTGGCTCAGTGCGCGGTGTTGGCGTGCTAACCACCTCGACCATGGATGCCCCCTCATGAAAATAAAAAGGTACCGGTGTGCTTTTTAGACTTCCTGTGGGAGACTTTCTCGATGCATATAAGCATTTAGTCTATAGTGTTTTTTTTCTGTTTTAAATACTCACCAATAAAGGTGTACATCTAAATTGTTTGTAAATCTACAAACGTAACTATATATAGATGAATGATAAATTATCTACTTACTGTGACACCACAAAAGAGTTGTTAAAGTAACTCAACAGTTTGATGACCTTTCTTAGTTGAATACAGCCGATAATCTTGGTCCCGAAGTGGCATACTATATAGTAAATTTATTATACATTTATATGACTAATGTTTTACGCCGTACTCAAGAATATTTCACTTTTAAGTAAATGATTTAGTTCATACAGCATTAATGGCAATCTGGATGACTTGAAGTAGAATCCAATGTTTTAAAACCAAGACAATTCTTAAATGTTTTTTCATTAGATACAGGCATTTATTTCATTTTAGTGTTTCTTACCTTTCGAGTGAAAGTAAAGAATAAGACGAAATAAACACATTCAACTTGGAAGTCTACTCCAAAATGTGCTTTTTAGATTTCTGTGTATAATTTTAGAAATATTTTTGGGCAATGGAATGTGCATAATATGGAAAAATCTAATGTGCCTATAATTAAAATAACTTCCTCCAATTCATGACATTTTTATAGAAAGGACCCTTCCACAAGAAATAAATGAAGTAAATACAGAAAGTTAATCACATATTCACATATAACAGCACTTCAGGAAAAGTCACCAATGCGGTCGCTGTGAGTTCAAGTCCAGGGGAAGGTCTTCGGATGGTCGTGGATTTCCGCCGGGCTGTGCCTGGTTTCCTCCCACCATAATGCTGGCCGTCGTCGTGTAAGTGAAATATTCTTGAATACGGCGTAAAACACCAATCAAATAAATAAATTAATCAAATTCAGAAAAATGGCGTTAAGTAAATACCTAAGGCGTTAACTTATAGCCCCTCTTCGCAAAATTAACGCGTAATGACTTCTTTTGCAAATATTGAGTAATGATATGTCAAATGGTGTTGGAGACATGTGAGAAAGAATGACCTTTACCAAAGCGATTGTTGCCTGTTCTGTGGCTGTGTCATGGTAAATTTCCAAGTATAATTGGCTTATGCGTGCATGCTAAATGGTTAAGAAAACACAAATCAGGTGACTATACAGGCTTAATAATATCCCCATTGACTTTTTGCACTCGGCAAATTACACCGATCCTCACTACTAAAGTATACTTATAGGCGCCGAGCAATAGACGTTTCCTTTTTTTTTTTTGTTTTAACCATGGGCTTTTAACCAACATTCCAAAGCGTCGCGCCCATGCATTGCCAAATCTGTTGGCTCATAAATGTACGAGTCAGCATATTTTTTTCTTACCGCATTCAGTACACCGCTCTTGCTTATCTAACATTTTGTCAACAGACAACAGGAGATAACACCGCTGAGAGAAGAGCGATAACGGAATTACCGACGAAAGATGAGCCTCTGAGCAAACATCTTCGCGCAGGTCTTGTAGTGCAAGGCGGTCGGCAAGGAGAAATGTTGCTTGATTTAATATATAGGCCTACTGGAGGCCGAAATACTCACTTATCACTTTCGTCGAGTACATTGTAATCTTGAATAACCGTTTTATTTATGGTTTATCCCTCCGATCGTCCACATCGTATATTATGCAAGCAAGATGTACCCCGGTTCAGTCTCAGACATGGGCAGTCGCTGTACATGTACTTGGGCTTAAACCTCACCTGACTTTTGGAATATGAAGAAAGCATTAAAATGTGATTTATGACAGGGTGGTGCGTCATACACATCTGCATGGTGCCCTTGATATAACTATTTTGCCGATCTTGGTAGTTTTCTGTGGGTACTTTATTTTTAGCCCCAGCATAATGACACAAGGCACGAACTAATCATTTCGGTGTCCGTTCAGCATGGCATTTCAGTGATGCACCACACCGTTTAAGCCTCTCACCAATGCGGTCGCTTTGAGTTCAAGTCCAGCTCATGCTGGCTACCTCTCCGGCCATAGGTGGGAAGGTCTTCCATCAACTTGCGGATGGTCTTGGGTTTCCCCCGGGCTCTGCCCGGTTTCCTCCCAACACAATGCTGGCCGCCATCGTATCAGTGAAATATTATTGAATACGACGTAAAACACCAGACAAATAAATAAATAACCAAGACTAGACAATTATATCCTCTTTAACTGCCTACTTAAATACCAATCATTCACAAAAAGGGACGGTGTTTTTCAAATATACCAGCAGCACTGTGTTGTTGATTGATCGTTACAACATTGTCATGTCGCAAACAGTTCTGTACTAAAATAGCAGCCGAAATATATATGCGCGAAGAATGTTTGTAAGTCGTGAAACTCATTTATTAAACTCAGGTTTCATAGGGTATTCAAAAATACTATTCTTTTTTATTACGGTGGTATAAGCTTTGTGGTTTTGGAGAAGTAAACCTCACAGGCCGTACTGTTTGAACTTCATATAAGACCATGAACGGCCATATTGGAACATTGGTGATCTCAAAGTTTTCAGCTGGCCAAGAGATGGCGATGCGGCGTTATGTCATAGTCATTCACTCAGTTCCTGAAGATTCCCTAAATCCGAAGATAGTACTCAATCGTACTGAATGAAAGACAGTCATCTTTATTACTCAGCTCGCCCCCCGCCCCTCCTGCATTCTCCCTGTACCTCTTCACTGTCCTACCCCTGTTTTCATCGTTGTTAATGCATTTTAAATTACACGGTCAGAAAGTCGATTTCAGTTTACCATCTACCTTCCCATACTACAAATAGCCCCAACAGTAGATTTGACACAAGATCAAGGTATAATACATACATACAGGGCTTATCTTCCGGTGCATCACTTCTATAGATGCACAGCGTAGGTGGCCCAAAAGTGTTTGGAATTCCTTAGTAAAGATAAGAGCTTTACTCTGGGGTTCTGAGAAACTGGATAGAGGTAATGTGAACGTTTACTTGTTTGCACGGTCCGTGTTGTTGTGGTATCACTAAATGCCCTGTGGTGTACCCTATTTTCGTAGGAATCCAGTGTTTATTTGTCCAGCTTTCTCACTATCACGTTGGCACGTTACGCAATGTAGCAACCAGCGGTAAACAGACAGCTGTATAAAGTGAGTATATGGTGTAGTGATATATCATGCACTAACAATGTACTAGTCAGTCCGTGCTACTGCGCATGTTTTTGGGGGTTTTTGGTTTGAGATGAATGCTACAGAGGCGGCATGTTTAATTAGTTCTGGAAATGCATGAAATCTAACCAAAGATAGAAACAAGATATGTAGATTGGTGTTCAACGAAGAGCTCGAGAAATTTTCACTCATATTTGATGAACAACTTACGTCGGGTAGAAAAAAAACTAAAAAAAAACTCTTGACTCGAAGCCGTATGCAGCTGAAACAACGAGAGCTGGATTCGAACTAGCATCCTCATTGGTCAAGTGCCTGATACACTCGAGAATATAATCTGTTAATTTGTCTAAAATTTAAATTTTTGTGAAAGTCTGTTGTCTGAGTGATGCCAGAATGTATTCCGTTATGTTGTTACATACGCAGTGTTGTGTCATATTCAATATAATATCCTGTTAGGCTATTAGAATCTTATTGCTGGGTTAATATAATGTGGGTGTGTTACATGCTATAAAATAATCTTCTGCAATAGCAGAATACATTCGGTCCCAGTGCGAGAAAATGTGCACCTCAAGCAGCGAGCTGGCTATAGCTTTGAATGACAGCTACTGATACTGTAGAAAGGCTACTGCTTTTTCAGTTCTGTTTTACTCTTCTTTTCCTGTTATATAGCAAGCATGCATGCGACTTGTAAAACTCTAAACATACACTGAAGCTATGTCTAGGTAATAAAATCGTAAAATTTTTGCCGGTTTCAGTCACACTGAAATATCTTTTCTTTGCATTAAACACTGTAGAACTGGGACAACCACTGCACCACAAATGCAACTTTCTGAAAAATTCTTGAGCACACACCAATCAATGAAATAAATATATAACAAATGTAACTTTTAGCCTTATACTTCCGCTTCCGCATAACATGTTAAAGTTAATGATAGCTGGAGGACCACACGTGCTCTCAGCAAGGATTCACGTATGATTTCGCAATAATTGCCAAATGGTAAACGTAATAGCATAGCATAGCAATATTATCTGTTGTCATTCTAATTCATAATAACTTTTATTTAATGCAATACGGCCTTTATCTTTACTCACACAAAAGTATCTTTCTAAAGAACTAAAAAAAAAACACCTAAAAACAAACAAAGATTAGAATTTCCCTCGAAGTACAACCCGTTTTCAACAAGAACTTTGTCAGTCCATTGTACTATAGAGGATGCCTGATAGATCATCGCAGAAATACAAATTTTAAACTTGCCAGTGTATGACAAAACTGATTACATTATTAAGTTTATGTTTTACATATGAACACAAACGTTAACCAAAACGAAACTTTGACAGAACGTAGAAATACGCACATGAAACTTTCAGTAAAGATATTTGTCTGATTAACGTTCATCTTCATACAGTAAATCAAAAACACAATGCCTGATTGGAACGAAATCTTGGCGTTTTTGATCGAGTGTGCATGTTGGTGAGTTATTACTAAGTAAACAGTTCTTTTATGGCCATATACTTTTTAGTATTTTGCTTCGACCAACATTTATGCTTCTGATTTGGAAATTAACAGAACTGTGCTGGGATTTTGAAATTTGCCCTTTCTTTGTCTCTCTGGGGCCGACTCTCCGCCTTACTGTACTAGGTCCTTTCCAAGGTGGTTTTGATGCTCACGTGTAGCTGGCAGTGATATAAAGCTCGTTATTCAAAGATCAGACGTATTATATCGGATCTCTGCCAACATTCATTTTGGGATCATTTTATCAAAAATAAATGCAGCGGCGTTATCTGGTTTGCCAAATACGATGTCTTCCAGATTGCTGCCAACTTTCATCAGTGAAACATCACTTTATCTCAAATTGCTGGCAAATCATCAGAGATTAGGTCAGTCCGAGATTAGTTTATCTCAGTTTGCTGCCAACAGTTGTTACTGAGAGATAACGAAAGATGTCCATTAGTTTACGTGTATATAAGTGTACTTATCTTATGATCATGTCGTCAAGGCTTATTGTCGCTATTCCTTATTGACGCATTATTTCATGACAGAGTGCAGTCAACTTTAATTTGTCAGTATAATATAATTTTGTTCCAGGCTCTTTCCACTACTTATGTATTCTAAAGCCCTGAACAAATTTAGCAAAAGATTTACTTTAGGAAGATATACTCAAGTGTTCTTAGCGCCTAATTGAAGGCTTGCAAGGAAGGGTTGACACCTGGATATGTATATTCCAGGTTTTACAGAAGTTCTTTGGGAAACACTTGCCTCTCACCAAATCCCAACTCTGTTGGATGATGTCTGCGCGTCACATGTTGGATACATGCCGCTAGTTTACTCATGAAACAAGCTGTAATCATATACATTTATTTATTTGTTTTATTTATACGTGATTTGTGTTTATTTATAATATTTCACTTATACGACGGCGGCCAGCTTTATGGTGCAGGGGATGAAACTGGCCATAGTCCGAGGGAAACTCACGACCAAGGATGCTGGCAGACCTTGAACCTTTCTTCAAGGTCATTGATGAGAGGCGCCCAAGTCACTGTTGTGCCCTAACAGGATAACCGCTCGGTCATGAATGACCCACATCTGTGAAATGTTATTGAATGTATATGAAGTCAAACATAAACAAATATTAACCAATCAGCCAAATGGTTCCTCGATTGTTTCAGGGATAATGGTATTCTGAATCAACACTGTACAGCCATAGGCTGTGTAGCACCAACATGACATTGCGGCGCACAGTAGTCATACTACCAGAGGTTTTAAACCTTTCTGAACAGCGCGAGACGGTTCAGAATTGTTCAGTACCGTTGGATCACCGTTTGGCTGTGTACTCGCGTGCAACTGTTCGATATAGGACCTATTCCATTATGATGGTTTCAATATGTTACTCAAAATACAAATACCGTAAACCGCCATCTCGACTTTGAATTTCTCTACTCTCCATATACTACTGTTCCCCACAGGTATTCTCTATATACTACTGTTCCTCACATTAATAGAATCATTATTTTTTTTCTGTGATTACGGAAACCTGTCAGCGCTACATGATCTCCAAAGGAAAGAAAGCCTTGTTTGGCCCAGTTGTATACAGGGGTTACTATTCATGGGATGTTTGTATACTCATTAAGTTGGTTGATTTTCCCATTTTACAACAAAATGCATATAGGTACACACCTTCCTGACTACCTGTTATTAGATGAATACAAATTTATATGAAATAAGAAAACGTGTTCAATAGTAATCTTTATCAAGCTTAATCTTTCTCATTCACCAGTCGGTTTATTGATGATCTTTAAACAGACTGTATAGCAAAGGCAGTGAAAGACACTAATCCATCACTGGATTTTAAGAAAGAAACTACAGGTTTTTCAGTTGGTACAACTTACTCGGACAAGAGGAATAGTTCCAAATTTGACATTGTAAAGTGTTATTGCAATATCTCGCCCTCTTGTACTTATGGAATCCTGTGTGTTTTGAATTTGACGATTTGAATAAACGTCACAAGTTATTAACGCTGCAAGAACTATTGTATCAGAGATATTCTTTCATACGTTTTCTTGTAAGTAAATGTGAATCTATGGTACTCTGCTTCATAATTGTATCTAAGTCCGCTCAACCCGGGGGTAGCGGCCATATTTTCATCGTGTAGAATTACATGGGTGTATGGACAGTTGCATCTTGATTATCGGCAACCCATTGTAGCGGGTTTTTTTCTTCCAATCGTTATCACTGTTCAAGTGTAGAGCGATTATATTTCCTTTTTACCTTGATAGTCTATGGTAAGTACCAGTTCTCGTGAACTCATTTACCCTTTGGTAGCGCCTTGTTACTAATCGCGTGATCGTCCGTTACTTTTGAATCAACATCTGTTCGCTTCATCTGTAACGCTCGTCATTTCCAAACTGTGTCTAATACCGCTTAACCTGGGGCTAGGGGCCGTAAAGACAGCCATGCTCATTACATCTGCATGATGCCTTTATGAACAGTTGCAATCAAAGCGCGACTGAGATACCTTGTGTAATTGTTAATTGACCTGGAACTTATTCATGGACTACGAATTTGAACTTTGATATGGAATTCATGCCTGGAATATCCACTGTCTGCCCGGCATCATTGAAAACTGATGACCGCTTCTCTCATGTGTGTTACCGGTTTTATTTTCTATTTGTATAATTTCTTACATACCTTTGTCTTTCGGAGCTAGTGTTAAACGTTGTTTTGGAAATGGATCTTGCGATTATCGACTTGGAACACCCTTTACGGACTAAGAATGGTATACGAGTGTCGGACATGACGCTTATATTGTGAATTTGGTACAAACCATGGGCTGATGTAAACATTTACGCCAAACTTGTAGAGGCACCGCTACATGGTTTTGAGTTCCAGGTAGATTCCATTCTTCCTCATTTAAATCATCCGGCTACCATATTACAGAATGCAGAAAAAACATGAATTCCAGTGGTGACATAAATATGAATTGATGAAGGTCCAGACAGAGTGTTTAGTTCATCATTAAACAACAACTGTTTTATTTTCCTTATGTACAAGTATGTTGATCATTGAGATGTGGTGGTGTACTATATATCATTATGGTGAACCTATTACCCCAGAAGCTCCTCAGTTCCTAATACTTCATCTAGTATTTACAGAGACTCTATCCACGCAAACGTTTAAACACTGCCAAAACTTCCTCTAGAGATATTCTTCATCGGCCAATCCCAATAACGTATTCCATGAGGATCCTAGTGCGTCTGCACTCTTGATACTTCATCCAATATCTACAAAGACTCCATCCACATTAACGTTAAGCGCTGCCGAAATTTCACTAGAGATACTTCACCGGCTGATTCCGTCAACGTATCGTCCGTGGATCCTAGTGCACTCGAGAACTGCAGCTGTCACTGACGACAGGAACTGTTCTGTTTGTGGATCCCTAGTGCATCTGCACTCGGGAAATTCAGCAGTCACTGACGAGAGAACCGTTCTGCTCTCAGCATCGGTCAAGGACTACATCTGGCATCCAACTTTATGATTCACCGAAACGGTTTGGCACCACTTGTTAAACACTCTATGTAGGTTTTTTACTGAGTTATTTGATTATATTTTTGACTTCAGGACAGATACGTACGGTTTGAGCAGTTCGGCCTTCGAGACCATCTTAACAATATTCAGTCTGACGCCCCTTTTATAGATTTTCAACAAAATAGGCGGAGTTTAAGTAAGAAATCCAGCTATGTGATTGGCTTACCAGCAAAATAGCTGCACGTCAGTCACAAACCTGCTAAAATCCAATCACTATCATTGACGTGGAAAATAAGTTTTTTTCCCTCCAAACGTTTAAAACTTCTAGAGTAATTTCAGACTTAAAAATCTACAATAAAAATCACCACAAGACGTAATAATTTCCCTTTATCCATGACGATAATTAATAATCTTATCTCACATGACAGGACCTAATTTTCAAGAGTAAACTTAACGAAAAATGTACATTAAAACGAGGCCACCATGAGTAAGTACTGCTATCAAACGTTTCCTAGAGTATATCTATAACATACTCAACCATATTGTAATCAAATGCAACTCCTAGATTTCAAGGAAAGCATTGCCAAAACAACGTTTACAACCGGAGAATATCCACAACAACAACAACGTAATGCTAAATTCTTCGACCGATGTTGTTGTTATGGCTGCACAAATCCTACTCTAAACCGACTTCCAAGACTATTACTACGTTAGAATAACCACTCACTACTAAATACCAGTCTCAGAATGATCTCAAAGATAAAGCTATGGTTACACCTTGTCTTAAACTGTCCAGAAAACAAATGTTTTCATTTACGAATAGGAACTAACAACAAAATCGGAGTAGCCTATAAGGGACTGAGCTTATAAAACCTCAGCTAATGTTACTGTTTAAAATGTCACTAGTTATTATCTTTTAACTGCAAGTGACTATGATAATCTACATTCATACTGAAAATAGTACTTACAAGAACCCGATCTCTTTATAATTGTAGCAACAACTATTAAATGTCAAATACTAGGCTATATTGACATAAATCAATCAAAAATGTGGCTACGCCCATATGTATATATACACAAAAGGGGTGGGGTAATAAGCTATCACAATGATTGACATATACTTATATCCAGAGTTTCACTCTGCTATAACGAGTTCAGTATTGAGTAAAAGTCAAATTCAGTGATGGAATCAGTCCCCGAGACTGAGATTTATTATATAAATATATCGGTGAAAGTACAATGTTCTAGAGTGTACTGTCCATAAAATTGTTCCTGAAATGATGAGAATAATTTAAACCTTTTACAGGCATGTTAAGTGTTGTAAAATCTTAAATTTGTCACATTATAAACAGGCGGGAGCCTCGGTGGCTCAGTTGGTTAGCGCGCTAGCGCGGCGTAATGACCCAGGAACCTCTCACCAGTGCGGTCTCTGTGAGTTCAAGCCCAGCTCATGATGCTTTCCTCTCCGACCGTAGGTGGGAAGGTCTGTCTGTAGCCTGCGGATGTTCCATCAGTACATTAGAATAAGTTTTCTTGAGCGCGGTGTGCACGCGCTTGAGAATGGAGGCTTACCCATCTTTTATATATCCTGCGGAATAAGTAACCTACGGTTCTGTTTTGTCAGTACGCCCTTGTTTTTCATCAACAGTCCGATTGTATTTGTGTGTTGATCTATCAGCATTGTTTATGACAGGCCCTTAATGGCCCAGCTTTCTTTATCGGGCCATCAGCCTCTCCCCAGGGCTTATAAACAACATGGTTTTATCAAGATTACAGCATTATCTTCTCTTTCCTATCCTCTGTTTTCTAGGTAATGGCGGATAAAATGCCAGATACGAAAAAAAAAAAAATGCCCACCAACTAGTGAGAATTACATTGTTTGATCTGTTTAGACTTCAACTTACGTAGATGCGGTTAGATGAGAAACAAGTATCAGTAGTTTTGTGAATAATTAATCAATCAGTCAAACGATCGTTATGATTTTTGATAAAACCTTTTTCGGTCAGCCAGACAATTAGTCCATGTGTCCATCAATCAATCAGTCAATCAGTTTAAAACGAACTGCATTTTTGCGATATGAAACAAAATAGCGCTTAAAGCCACATTATTCACAGTGAACTGCAGAAGCATT
Source organism: Liolophura sinensis (assembly GCF_032854445.1). Classification (NCBI taxonomy): domain Eukaryota; kingdom Metazoa; phylum Mollusca; class Polyplacophora; order Chitonida; family Chitonidae; genus Liolophura; species Liolophura sinensis. The sequence continues at coordinate 14,999,915 of NC_088298.1, read as the reverse complement.
TAGATGAAGTACAGGTAAATGTAATTTATGACAACCAATAACAAACTTACATGAGTTTTTGTCGCCCACATATGGTCCCGATGAGCCCCTACAAACACTGAGAGTGAGGGAATTCACAAATTCACTGGCACAGATCTGGGCTGAACCAACAACGTTTGTGCCTCACGATGCGCATCACTCACTGAGCTACCCCAGCTCTTCTAATATTTTGTACTTTGGGTTGATGATGGAGGCATCTATGATGTATTGGTTAAAGGAGAAGAAAACTTAAAAACATGACACTGTAGGCTGAAAAGAGCACTTTTATTCTATCTGGTGGTGCCTGTTGCATAATTTTGCGATTTTTCTTCGCCATACACGTAAAGCCTGAAAACGGCACGGCTGGGATAAATCGCTGAGTCCATGCCGTCCTCCATCTTTAACACCCTGTAATTTAGGCTGGGGATATTATCTCTCAGCCAATGAGAGTCGTTAAAACTACCGGCTTGTTCGTGCAAACTCGGAACTTACGTCCAACATTCCGGTTTCCCGTTTGTCGAGCGGAAAACGAACTGTACTGTTTGCTACCTTTTGGGAAGAAGAGTTCTACCGGAAATGTACGAACTGCACTTCGGCGGTTTCCGACGGCAATTCTCCTAACACAGAAGACTACAGGACTAGTTCCTAGGCAAAACGGAGTCACCCACGGCCGATTTTGGCGCTGACTTTTTTTTATAATTTTCATCTGTAGGTGCATATTAGAATTTTTTATGGCATGCACCTGCGAGGAAATGCATACTCTTTTCAATGGTATTTGATTGATATTTAAATTTTCTTCTCCTTTGAACACAAGTATTGGGTTTAACGAATGTTAGACTACGCAAACGACCACAAGCGCACTTCGAACGCAAATTCCCGACAGAATTAAGCATGTAATATAGGTTTTGATGAGTTTTCCTGGCTATTGACGCTTTAAAAATGTTGATATCAAAGGATGTGCTGGTGGAGTTTATTATATAGGTCTAGATGATTGTACATGAAAACAATGCCCGTCCCTTATTCACCATTGTTCATGTCAGTTACTGAATATTTTCAAGGTATTGTTTCATGCTATTTTTATTGACTTTTTACATTAGAAACATGGGATTTGATATCACTTATTTATATGGGTTGAACAACTGAACATTACAAGTGCGTGTACGTTAAAAGGGTAGAACATTGTAAGTGAAACAAGAGTATATGCATGGTACGACTACGCTTCCGTAGAAGCCACTCTTCCGTAATGGTAGCGTTGTATATTTTAACAATGATGCTGGCCGTAAACGATTTCGGGTCAGGAATACTTTTGACATTTCACGAATCTGACTTAATCCATTAAGCTCATGGAGTTGTTTATTCACAGTATAAGTGATTATTCTCACTCTGGCGTTGTATATATATAGCGGTACTTACCAACAGACCATGTTAACTGTACATAGCTAACCTAGATAATGCGGCCTCATGTTAACCTGCACTGGTCGTGATACCTTTGATCATGATATACTCTATATGTTGTCAAACGAACAATATGCTTTTGGTCAGAGAAGCTACACGCGTTACTCCAGTCAATTTCAGGTATGAATACCGTATGGTTCTTCTGGACTGACGCTGTTTCTTCCAAAACCATTCAAAACCACAAGAGAGAAGAATCGTTTCAAATAAAAAGGACAGTATCCAGTGTTCCACGCTGATAAGATTAGCATTGCAAGAGCAAAGTACTAGCTGACACAAAACGAATGCAACGCATATCTTGAGATTCTAGTGAACTGAAATATTGTGAGGAGATTAGGTTATAATGGGCATGTTTGTTTTCATCGGCTTGGAATGAGGAAGCTTCGACAAGGTGTGTTTTGAACATGAAGGTGAAGTCTACGTTGTCTATATGGAAATGCGCGAGCAGGTCTTGATCACCAAGCAGTCAGACATCGTGACACTGGCGTGGCTTCTCCAGCTAGAAATGTAAGACAAAACACAAGACTTTTAACACAGCGAAAAGAAGAATTGACGCGCAGCCATGTAAAAAAGGAAAGGAGTAAATGAAAAACAAAACAGTTGTGTGGAGTTTTATCCGCACGCATCCCGTAAAGTTTGTCTGGTTTCTTTCACTCAGAAAGTTGGTCGCTGTTGTGTTGGTGAAATATTCATGAATACGACGATTAAAGCCAAACTGATAAATAAATAATACTTCGGTGACAAATTCTGACGGTGTTTCCGACTGTTACAGGTGAGCTCTGGAAATTAAGACTCCAAAAAGAAGAAAAAAAAACACAGAAAAACGACACAGACAAACAAACAAACACACAGACCTTAGAAGACCAAAGAAGCGTTTAGACGCAAGCAAAAAATATGGTTGGCATACAAAAGCTTGCATATATATTTATTTGTTTATTTGATTGGTGTTTTACGCCCTACCCAAGAATATTTCTCTTATACTCCTTCGGCCAGCATTATGGTTGGAGGAAACGGGCAGAGCCGTGGGAAACCCACAATCTCCGCAGGTTGTTGGAAGATCTTCCCACGTAGAGGACAGAAATAAGCACAAGTGTTTAGTGCGTATGTAGACACACGAACACACGGACAGGCATATGAGCAGTCATTTGGTAGATCAATTACATGCTAAACATAGCGAGGACAAGTCGTTTGATTACATATCTCTGCATGAAATATCAAAAACAAGTGTGTATGTTGAATTTTAAACTGATTTTGAATATTTATTCGATTAATTTAAATTGATTTGCATTTGCATTTTTCTAGGTATTAGTTTATTTATGATCATTTTTTTTTATGACGTATACCAAAGAATATTTCAGTTAATGTACGTCCGCTGCTAACGTGGTGGTTGGACACCTTCGACCATCCGCACATTCCTGGCAGACCTTTCCACGTACGAGAGGAAGTTAGCATGAGCTTAAGTCACACTGGCGCGCAACAATTACTCTGCCACAGAGACTTCTCATAGCGTTTTAAGCAAATATATGTCGGAAATATAAGAAGCAATAAACTTCTTTATTCATGTCAGTATGGGCCCACCATTTAGCCTCAAGACAAATGACAAAATATCACTAAGCAGGATATAGCTCACTGGTTACGTAACACCACAAACGTCGCGGGTTAAATCCTAACCGGGTCAGGAAGTGTAGATTCACTCGCTTTCACCAGCGTGACAATAACTCTTGTAACAGTAACCCTTGTGGCAGTAAGCGCGACAATAACCCTTGTGACAATAAGCGTGACAATAACCCTCGTGACAGGAAGCGCTTGTCGACGCTTGCGTGACGGTCCGTTGAAGATCAACAGGTTGAGTATATCTGTACTCATACCTGAGAAAGTTACTCAGCAACTGGCCGAAGGTCAGTGGTTTACCCATGCAGGACACTGCAGATTCTTTGACATACAAAACTGACCGCCATTGTAAAAGTGAAAAATCTCTATTATATAAAGCCTTGAAGATCAATCAATCAGTGAATCAAGTCAAAAGCATAATAATAAAATAAAATAAAAGGTAACAAAACAATAAGAAATTCAACAATGATAATACCTCCTCACCTTCTCCATATACCTCTGCCAACCTTCCCTAAAACACTAGGTTATGGAGTATAAATATACTACTGTAGGCTGAGGATGTTCCCAGTTCATGTACAGTGGTGCGGATGCTACCCCTCCTCGGGCAGATGCCGTGCGCTACCTCTGGCTGTGCTATATCTATTGTTTCCTCCAGGGTGATTATTTCCCGTGCTACGGTGTGTATACTAGTATACAGCGTACCACGGAGAGATGGGCGTGCCGCTCACTTGTGCTTGTGTGCGTACGTCAACACTCACACTTATGTACACGCTACACAGAACATCTGGCTGATGTGCTGCCATATAGTGGTGAGTGTTTTCTGTTAAAGTCAACTTAGTCTCTGTGGGAAAGAAGACAGGATTCCCATGGGTAGCCCCCGGCAGGGGTAAATTATTCATCTATACAGACTTACCATCTGCACGTGTAGACGTATACGTAGGAATTGAATAGATACAGACGAGAGCAATTGCATCCATTGCTGCATTTCACCTGTGTGGTCAGAAATTCGGACAATGCAGTCTACATGTACGGTCATCATGCGTAGATGTTTGTAAATTCTTGCGATTCACTCCAACTGCATCGTGAAACTATTTAAATTATTCTATACAAGACTTACAACAATAGTGTGACAGGTGGCAAACCGCTGAAAAACAGAATTAGGTAAAACAAAATTTGCATCGATGTTAGTTGCAATTTATTAGGCGTCACTGATCTGGAATTACTCAAGATGCTGTATTGGCGTCACATTTAATATTCACTGACATTAAATTAAAGGCGTGGGAAGGCCTGGTAACAACGTGCGGATGGTCGTGGGCTTCCCCCCGGACTCCCGGAATCACAATGCTGGTCGCCGTCGTATAAGTGAAATATTCTTGAGTACGGCGTAAAACACCAATCAAATAAATAAATAAAGTATAGGTACCAGGCCTCGCAGGTGCTTAGTCCACCAGCAGAATCCTGGTTTAAGCAGGCATGCAATATAAAAGTCTTAGTGCACAATGAGTAAAACCAGAGCAGGGACGAACATGCAACTGGTCGAGATCAGATAAGGTTTTATTTATTTATTTATTTATTTGATTGGTGTTTTACGCCGTATTCAAGAATATTTTACTGATACAACGACGGTCAGGATTATGGTTGGAGGAAACCGGACACAGCCTGGAGGAAACCCACGACCATCAGATAGGGTTTTATGAGCATTCAGATGGTCCTACATGAAGTCCTACAGCTATAACCTTGCCCTGACACAAATGGGCTTGCTCTGTGAGTGAACAATACATGGATCAGATGTGGTTAAGTTCATCATTTACTTGCCAACCTTAAATTGTTTATTCCACTCTCAGGTGTTTCCTACATTTGAAACCTATTACCGTTGTATCAATGAAGCATTCTTCACTAGGGTGTTTACCGTCGATCATTTCACAATCAGATCAAATAGAAATCAGATCAACACTGTTGTGGGACAAAACCAGAGCCCGGGGGAATCCCACGACCCTCCGCTGGTTGCACAATAAATATTTCGAGAACTTCTCGGAAAACATTCATTACTACTGTCCTAAGCGCTAAAATCTAATTTTTGTACACAACTCAGGCCCATTAATACAAATTCCCATTGGCAAACCAGATATAATGTAATTATAACCGTACAGCACAGAGAGTAAACCAGAGAAGCGACGACAATGTGATAGCTGGCAAATGGTCACACGTAACCGATAAAATTCGGCCTCTTGTCAATTTACCTCAGTTAGGGTTTTGTTATAACTCTTCAAGTAAATGTTTAAATAGTAGCAAATTACACGCCCCCTAGCACCATGGCTGAAGCAGAATTAGGTAAAAAAAATTATGCACTGATGTTAACTACAATTTATTAGACGTAAACTCAAACACAGCCACAAATAACAAGTTTTGCTATAGGAAGTCTAAAATTTGTACACTGATACTTACTGCAGAATAAACCATAATTTTTAGATCTATTCCGTTCTGAGATTACATTTTGAAGCACTTGCAATTTATGACTTAAATCTTAAATCATCGCTGCTCTTTAAGTTAATTTAATCTAATTAAATGTTGTAATCTTTGATATTAATTTGCTTAATAAATACGAGCCCTGGTCTCGTTCACGATTTAATGTGTTTAATCACAACACATGCATTTTTGAAGAAAAAAAAACACTCAAATATTCTGTATGCATGAATATATGTGCGATAGGAAACTAGGTAATGGAGAAACCAACCCGCTTGAACACACCCGTCTACATTTCTTTCTTTCCTGAGATACATTATATATAATATATCTGCATGTAAAACAGTGGTGTGATATACAAGCATTGCAATTTAACTGTAAAGTCTGATATTCTTTTTACACACACTGCATTGATTTGACTGGAGGAATACACCATTAATAATTATAACAGAAAAAATCCTTCTGCTTGGTTTGATAAGGTGGAAGATCCAAAACAGTATATATGTGCTTTGTCAGTATATATGCTTCAAATCCTCTAAGAATGGCGCATTTTTAACATGATTACTATGTTTATATGAACAGTTGCAATAAAAGTGTCACTGAGGTACTTTTGTACCGTTTCTTACTTGATGGCAGGGTATTATGTGTAATGTGTAAGGTAAATATACGGACCTAAATCGCATAAAATGGCATAAATCGCTGAGTCCATCGCGTGCTCCATCTTTAACACCCTGTAATTTATGCTGAGGGTGTGTTGCCTCTCAGCCAATGCGAGTCGTTAAAACTGCCGGCTTGTTCATATAAACTCGGAACCTACGTCCAACCTTCCGCTTTGCCGATCGTCGAGCGAAAAACGAGCTGTACTGTTCGCTACCTTCTGGGAAGAATAGTTCTACCGTAAATGTACGAATTGCACTTCGGCGGTTTCCCACACAGAAGACTTCCGGACTAGTTCTTAGGCAAAACGGAGTCACCCACGGCGGATTTTGGCGCTGACTTTATTTATAATTTATCAACTTTAGGTACATATTAGAATTTTTTATGGCATGCACCTGCGAGGAAATGCATACTCTTTTCAATGGTATCTGACTGATATTTACGTTTTCTTCTCTTTTAACATAATAAAGTGTTGCGGAATATACGTACTGAATGTGACAAATTGTATATCGCACACGTAGATCTTTTCGGCATGTATGCAATCTGTTGACTACTTCTATTTCCTGGTCGCTATCTTCCTTTTGACTTACATGCATTTTTACAGAAGCGATGCTTATTTTATTAATGAAACTTGCCTTTGGGATTTTGACTTTGGATGTTGTTTTACGTGTTGACGGTGGGAGCTGTGATCTGGATATTTCGCATACTGATATAGTGTGTAACGACGACTCTTCATTCTTACTCATTAGCTTATGTACAGAAGACGCAATGGTCAGTGTTGTAACCTTTTTACTACGAAGCTAGCAATAAGGCAACGAATACGGATATTCGAAAATAATCAACGTGATCAAGAGATCTATTCCAGTTCATGCCGAATTTGTCCTTTTTGTAACATTTTGTAAACCGACGCGAAAATAATCGCGCGAACGTTCTTTTATCTGAAACATGTTTTACTTCAGTCACAATATTAAACTGCATTGATACGCATGATTACTTTCCAAGAAGTTTAAACTGTGATATTTGTGGCTTAAGTCAGCATAACACGTATCAGTACTGAAAACTTTAGCCACAAGGGTCCCAAAACGTCACAGAAATCAAAAGTCCCTGCATGTGTGGAATCGGATTCGGGTCCTTACAATGTAAATGTCAAAGTCTGACATTCGTATACTACCCATGGACCATAGAGGAGCGTCCCAGGTCGATAACCACAATACTCATTTCCAAAACAACCCAAACTACCACTTCCCAGAGGAAGGTGTAAGGAATAATTATACAAATAGTTAGTAAAACTGGTAGCATGTGTAAGAGAGGGGCAGTCGTCAGTTTTCAGAGACAGAGGAAAGACAGCCGAGATTCTAATCACGATCTTCAAGTCAAATTTCAAACCCCTAGTGTGTGAATAATTTTCAGGTGGAATACTGATGTAGATATCGGCCTTACTTTCATTAAAAAACGCGAGATCATTTCCAGAGCTGTTTGAATGTTGTAACATGTTCAAAAAGTCTGTGGTCATAATGCTGTTTAGCGCGCTTGAAAATAAATATGTAAATAAATAAACCCAGTGCAATATGTCCGCGTCGAATTCGTTCATTGTTGTTCCATTGGGGTTTCTTGAGGGTACATCTGTGCAACGGATATGCTTCAATAGGCAGCTAAAAAGCTGAAATTCTTTCGTACATCTTCAAAGAACAAATGTAGAACGAAGGGTTTATTTTGAACAGGGTGTAACAGACGATGGTCCCTGGGGCGAAGAATCAGGAGAAAATTTTTCCCACCAGTTTCTATGGCGCCTTCCGCCATGAGCGGTCCTAAGTGAATTGTCCAGCGAGAAACATCTTGTCGTGTCACGTGACCCAGTTAACATCTGTGAAAATCTAGATCAGAAAAAGCGAAACATTTGTATTGGATGATCTCAGCGAGGTGCATGTCCTTCGAATTTTTTGACTTTTTCCCACATTTCGTGAAGAAAATCATCATACAGTTAACCAACTACACGAAAACAAAAAGGCAAGTAACACTGGGCTGGTAGTAACATGTGTTGACCATTTGCTTAAAAGGTGGAGTAGTTCTTGCCCGTGCACTGAGTCGAAGGTCATTCGGGGTCAACTTTGCCTAGTCCGTCCATTATGGAATTTGCTGCTGGAGTAAAACAAATGCTCTCAAAATGTACCGTGGTATAGTGCTAGTGACCTGGGGGATATGAAACAGATGCCATTAAATGGACTGTGTTATGTTTTTCGATCCGCTGAAAGAAATCAGGAGACCATTTGGTTTATACGACCGAGCCTCTGATCGTTTTACGGGGTAAAAAGTTAGGAACGCATACCTTCACGAAATACACGCCCGTCTGAAGAGTGCTTTCTCATGGAGTGTACAGGTATAACGATGGCTTGGAAGTATCATTGATATAGGTTATTATATATTTAATTTTATACTGAAGTAACACTGTTTAGGATTAGTCACCATAGAATATAATTAGAGACGTACAGCATTGAGAGAAAAACCAGGTCAGCGAAGCTCGCAAATGGTCACACGGCCATGAAAAACGGCCTCTTGTCAATTTACCTCAGTCAGAACACCGTTGTATAGTAGAAATTAAGATATGAGTAAAGATATCACTGTACAGTAACACGCAAGGTGTGAAAAATACCATTGTAGTAGCTGCTAATAGTAATTAGTGAATACTAATGTGTTGACACCTCACGTGCGATAAGGTACAGGTGAGATAAATGTCACACCATTTGATCACGCAGTTTTTTTGTAGGATTCTGAGAATGCGAAAACCTAATCCAACGTGTTTTTTTTTCACGTCTGTGCATACCGGCAAAACCGCAGTTCTTATTTTTATCTCCTAATCGATCTTCACAACCGAGCTTTCTTTTTAGCAATTAAAAAGTCATTGCCCCACACTAACAGGCGCCTAGGTCAGAGTTATATTTCCCTTCAACGGACTCTTAAACTTATTTAAGGTCTAAAGTTAGACCCGCCCTGCAGAGATGGCAACATCTGGGTAATATGATTTTCTCACAGTCGGTTCACCATATGCAAGGTTGTTTTGAGAAATTTTTCTATCCTGAGAACGCTCTGAGTACGAGGGACGAAAGCGACCGTGCTCTTTAGTACGTGAAGGGATTAAAAATATTTTACTACTTATTACCTTTATATGAATTTGTTCTATTTCAAAATCATGCGATATGACCAAATTAATAATATATATATATATATATATATATATATATATATATATATATATATATATATATATATATATATATATATATATATATATATATATATATATCGTATCCCCTTGTACTGAAACGCCACCTATTGAAAACAAACCCCAGGAAGCAGGAAACGCGTCAGATGGTAGATCAGCCTTCCGTAATTTTGGAGCCAAACTATGTGTTCGTTATTTTACATTTCCAATAAATTACCCCTAGGTGTTTACGAGAACAGAGTTTCTCCACGCATGGACGGTGACTTTCCCATCAGAATCTTTCCGGGATGGAATTCTCGTGGACTCTAGAATTTCTACAGGGGCATGTAGGCACACATGTATATCTGGTTTAATCGAAAGAATTGTCGATTTTTTTAGTCCTTCGTTCGACAGTGTTGATTCTAACAAAGTCGTTGACATTTTTCCTCTACAGAACATTGCCTCAGGGAAAATATAAAAATACACTATGAACTTGAACGTGGATTTAGTGCCAATACATTAACCAAAAATGGTACATTTCACGTCAAAAAAATAAATAAATAAATAAATAAATAAAAAATATAATAAATAAACTAAAAAATCAAAAAACTTTACCGCCAACCTACAAACGGCCAGACCCAAACAAAATCAGCAACGACCATGTCATATACTTGACACCTGGTCACACGTATAGGCGTAATAAGTGAAATACGCCCACTTGACATTTTACTGCAGTCAGGGTTTGTTTGTTTGTTCACCAGCATAATGGAAATAGCATAAGTAGTTGACATCTGTACGCCAATTCTGGATAACAATTTGCCCGTAACTATTTACAGCCACAGCGTGGTGAATGTAAAGCTCATTTGGTGTATTCTGTAGTGCATATATTTATTTATTCTGATTTGCTTGTGTTAATGCTTATATAATCATAAATCATGAATTAGTTACCTATTAAGGCTTATATTACAATAGAGTTGGCACTGTAACATGTATCAATATTATATAGGCCGAAACATTATTGCAAAACTGTATTTCACCATTCCACTATAAATACAATATACATGTATTTATTTATTTGATTGATGTTTACGTCGTACTCAAGAATATCTCTCTTATACGACGGCAGGCCAATATACATGTATATTGCATGACTTCCCTGCTGTGGAAAATATCAAAATAACTCAAAATCCAGGCATTGTATTGTCTGCCAAACAACCCCCGATGTTTGCGGTTGGGTTTTACCAAGTACCCCTCGGCTAAGTGCCCAAGGTAAATATTTTGCCGAGCGACTCAAGCTCCATTGTTTTAACCCAAGTACAAGGGTCCCACGCGATCGAACGCATGCCCGGCTTAAGGTGGATAGTCAAGAGGAAGGACTGAACGGAGAATGCTTACACGAGGTTGGTATTAAATCGTGCCTCTCTATAGGGCATCGCCGTTAGGAGTATTCCAGACTGATGGAGAGATCTGCCAAGAAATCAGAAGTCGAAAATCACGGGTTTTGTCCAAGCGGGAGTAATCCGTCTTGGTCCGTGTGGGCACGGTTGATTAGAGCTTTACGCTACTTAGGAAGTATCTGGCTTTCACCCACTGATAGTAAAGTTTGGCGTAATGCCAGCTAGGCTGAAATTATAGTAATTGCTGGATATTTCTTTGAGCCAGTGAATGGCGAATGTTGGTCAAAACTGAAACATTACAAGTTTGTTGCACAACAATGGTGATGCTAAAACGGAAATGTGTATCTTTATGAAAAGTGTGACAACTTGGTGAAAATGATACATTAGGCTTTTATTAATAAAGCACACAGCCCTTAAGCCCCGTCAACTAAATTTTCTTCTTTATCTAATAATTATTCTTCCCGACATACTTTCCCGGAAACTCTGAGACATGCTTGAGAATAAACAAGTAAAATTGGACTGAACCTAACTAAATTTAATTGACCAAGAAAGGGTATTACCAAGGTCAGCTGAATTGCTCCATGTCCTCATATAACGATTTAATGCGTTTTACATACGACAAACCATTGCTTCTTATAGAGCCCACCAAATATTAACTGATTCATATATACGTCCCTCAAAACATTAACTGATGCTTATACAACCCGCCAAACATTAACTGATGCTTATACAACCCGCCAAACATTAACTGATGCTTATACAACCCGCCAAACATTAACTGATGCTTATACAACCCGCCAAACATTAACTGATGTTTATACAACCCGCCAAACATTAACTGATGCTTATACAACCCGCCAAACATTAACTGATGCTTATACAACCCGCCAAACATTAACTGATGCTTATACAACCCGCCAAACATTAACTGATGCTTATACAACCCGCCAAACATTAACTGATGCTTATACAACCCGCCAAACATTAACTGATGCTTGTACAACCCGCCAAACATTGGCGTTTACACTTAAGATGATTGAGACACAACTCTAAAATAGAACACCATATTATTATTCAACCTCACTCTTGATGTATTGACGCTTGATGGCCTCTGTCCCAATCAGATAGCCATAAAATTAACATTACAAGAATGCATATGCATCAGGATCTATGTTAGATGCTCAGAAATGGGAGCTGGTTTATTCTGGGCACTCTGATTTTCTTCACCTAAAAAGCTGACCATTATGCAAAAGACCCAAGTGAAGAATTTTTCAATGTGCTGATAAACATCAATCAAATCAAATCGAATCAAATCAATCAGTCAATAAATCAAGCAGTTTTTATATTCACCGGGCACCAAGTTGGAGATGCACTGTGTGAAAAACACAGGGTAAAAAACAGTCTACTTTGAAAAGTGCGACAAGTTTGATTACGCTTTCGAGCCTAAGGTTGCTTGAATGAAATATTGGGTTAATATATTTTAACAGCTGAAGAAGCTTAACCGTAACATTCTCAAAGGACAACATCTATCCAGGGTTATCAGACACACCCGCTCCCCTTAACACAACCTTGGCTTTTTTAAAAAAACGTAAGATATCTATACAAAAAAAAGCCACACCAAACACAGCGTTTACAGTTATTTTAGCCAGGCGAGGGTATGTTATTTGTATAAGCACATAACAGTAATATTTTGCCCAAATGCTATTTGCAGAATAAACATAGCTTGGTGGTTAAATGCACATATCACGGTATACAAATACACATTAAATATCTAAATGTCATTCAGGCAGCCAGGCAGTTAATACATAAGCGAATGAATGAACGAATGAATGAGTAAATCAGTCAGTCACCCGATCACACAATGCAGTATTTCAACTAGGCATCAGTCAGTTCATTCAATCAAGCAAGCATTCAGGGAATCAGTTGTCACGAAAAAAAAAACACACGATTAGACGAGCTTACAAGTGTAGCTTTCACGAGCAAGTAAATTTTTGTTGAATTGCCAGCCTGCTGGCCCTGCACATGCCTGTTTATAGTTAGTGAGGTAACAGGCACGTGCAACAGTTATCGCTCACTCGTACTTTGTTTTCGTGAAAGCGCGGAGTGGCTTGTCAGGTCGAAACTATAGAAGTGGTATATCTCCAGTGCAAAACAGTCCCTGAAGGTTTATAAATATAGACAAGACTCTAGGTCAGTGCTACAGGCAAAAGGCTGCCGCTCTGTTCTGGCTCACTGGAGGTAGAAGTGGCGCTGAAAACCAGGAATGGGAAACAGCCAGTTTTTCTTAGCGATCTTTCACTATAGCACTGATAGACCGGCATCAAGCATTAAAGCGTCCTGTGGTCGAAGCCGAAGGCCTCTGTGGCAGTAGTCGGCTTGAGGCGGAACCCTTGTCCCCAGCTGCGACTAGACTCACCGCAGCAATGTTACCCGGCGAAGGCTGGGATTTACTTATTTGACATCGTTACATGAAGAGCTATTGTTCTCAGCCGCTAGAGGGACCTGGCGTAGGCGGAACACACTGCCAAGGTAGGACGACTGCATTTGTGCTTCAAACGAAATGTCTTGCGATTTGTCTTGCAGATTTCCACAAAATCGTAGCGCGAGAACTAACATACCGAGTTGAAGCCGAATGTTTTACAAATTGTATTGAACAGAGTTTTTCCTAGTTTAATTCGTCCAGTTGTATGTTCCGGGCAATCGATTCACCAAATCGCAAATGATGAAAGTGATTTCAATCTTTTTTGTTTTATAGGTCTGAGATATGTATGGCTATTTCGTATATCGCTATAGAGACAACAGTGGAGTCAGTTGACCGCTGTTATTATTGTCTCCACGCACGAATACAAAGAGGGCCTCTATAAGAGAGCTTACCTCCCTTGTTTACGATGGATATTCATCCGTATGTTTATATTTACATAATTATATCGATAGAATTTTTACAAATCCATGCTTCGAAACAGACATTCGTATACCTATAGGGACATTACAGGTCAATAATCACAAAGCCAATTCCCAAAACGACGTATAACATAATCCATCGAAGAACTAAGAAAGTACGAAAATAGGACCGTATCCCGCAAAGAGAAGCAGTCAGTAGTTTTCAGTAATGTTGGAAAAACGTAAGGTAGGGCCTATGCCCGTGGCGACTGGGTGAAATCAGTATTCAAATCGTGTACCATGCTAGAACATAAGTCGATAACAAAACTCACCAGTGTGTGTCTTGATATGTCTTCACCATACGCCTACATTTAGTATACATTAAGCCTGAAATGGGATTTGCATACTTTGCTTATTATTGCCTATTTTTGCACGTTTTGCCTATTTGTCTCGTATAGTCACGTCTTGCCTATTTGTCTCTTGTAGTCACGTCTACTATTCTATTATTTTATATTTTTCGGTTAACCACATGATCATGTCAGTTAATCAAATAGTGAGTAATAAATCAGTCAGCCAATCACTCAGTGAAATGGTCATTCTGTCATTCAGCTCAAACTATTGCTATTGCTATCTCATCAACATCGCCCACAGTAAATCAGCACAGCGCCGAACCATTAAAATGACAGAATCTTGCGTGAGAGGCCTAAAAAGTCATCAAAACTTGGATGAAGTTTTTCGACCTCATCCACAATGATGTCAAGACTAATGAAGAATGCAGGAGTGTTATGCCAAGCCAGGCTGTTCACTTGGCCGAGCTCCGATTATCAGTTATAATTATGCAGAATACTGACTGCAAGAACATACACGATTTCTACATGTGAAAGCTGGCCATATAAATTATACATGACTGCATCCGTTTATTTTCCTGGTTGATTTTTTTTATGCGTTGGCTATATACGTGGATTAAGAATGATGTCGCGTCGCGAGGAATTTCTCCGCCGAAATTGATTTTCTCAATTACAGCACGAAGCAGAAAGTCAAATTAGTTTATCTCATTCTGAAGAGTTTGTAATTAAGTCATTTATATCTGTATCTGATGTCATGTTTAGCCCAAGGTGTATCGATTTCTGGGTGTACGAGGCGGAGTCGCTCGTATGTGCATGGAAACAACGTAGCGAAGATGAATGTGTGATATACATTTTTTATCTCTTTTGCATAATTGGTGGCAATATTTATTACATTCGGAATGTTATAAACTGACATAGCTAAAACTACCACGTTAAACCATGTTTTCAAATAGCGACTTATACCGACAACATATATCATATTACATGGACAGAAGATTTATTGATTATCTGTTCTCACTGGGGGAAGGTGGGGGGGGGGGGGATCGGCTTCGTGGCAATAATCGGACGACCGAGCGATAGCGCATTTTTACCTTCATGGAAGACCATTTGATATGTTCAGCCATTATTGTTTTTTTTAATTTTTGTGAATTTCATCACATGTAAGTGTATCTATGCCTCGAAACAGACATTCATATACCAGTCGTCGACCAAAATGGACGTTGAAGGTCTATAATCGCAAGGTCAATGCCCAAAACGACGTTAAACACAAACCACCAAAGAGCTAAGACAGTATATAAAGTACAAAATTAGGACGGAATCAGACACAAATCGAGAGTATACGTAATGATGGGGCGCAAATAGAATGAAGAGCACGCCTCTGGCCTTCCGCAGGAGTGTCCGTGAAAACCTACTTGCTAAGAAAACAATAGATACTCTACGAGTGTTTACAGACCTGGTAATAGCAGGACCACAAACATCTCACAGGAAACTGTTCGTATCCTACACGAAATACTGTCCTATCGAAGGTCAACAACGCGAGCAATTGTATCGCACGGCCAAAGACCAAGTCTGAAGGGACCGAAGAAATGAAAACATCTGTATGCTGTTTTACCTTCGGCAAACTCCGGCATCACTCGGTGAGATATTTCGCCAGCTTAAACCGGATTACATCATAACGGCGGTATAGAAAATTCGATTATTAGTATACTTGTCTAAATGGTAGGTTTAATGTCGCACGCATCTAATCTTAGCTCGTGGCCAAGGGATGTGTTTGCTCAGTAAATTTGTATCTCTATGAAAGTATTACATAAATCGATGTGTCTATATCTGTGTGAAAGTATGAGTCGATGTGTCTGTATTTGTGTGAAAGTATGAATCGATGTGTCTGTATTTGTGTTTTACTGATCTATATTTATGTTCACGGGAGTGTTTAACATATGGTTATGTCGATATGAAATAGCATGTCATAGTAATTTTTGATGACTATTTCAGTTTTTACAGACAGTTATAATAAAATAGCAATATTATGTATGACTAGTAAGTTTTAGATATGAACACTTATATATATGAACACACACCGTGTACAAAAATTATTTTTATAATCAAACAGTAGGTTTTCGCTCATTTATCAGCCTTATGTGAAAGAACACTGTGATGTGATGGTAGGACGGTATGTTGACAAACCCGGGTTTATACTGTATGCAAGCTCCAGGCTAAACCAAACTCATTTACACATCACGTTATGGGACTGTTGTTATTTTCTTCCGAAAATCTTTGTAGGCGTTCGACAAGGTGATACGCTGGAGCACGTACGATTTCACTTTCCACGCACGTCAAGAGCTCGTTTATTAAAAAAGCTCTCCCCCGATACCGTCTGCCCATTGCTCCGCCTTGTGGATTCATTATCAGCATTCCACGGCTGTCTTCCCCGTCCGAACTCGTGATCCGCTAGGGCAGAGAGCGATCGTCTGGCCGCGGAATTCGACGGGCCGTCACGGAAATCCATCGGGCACTGCTTTACCGTAACCACCTGTCGGCTGTACGCGATCACCGACCCTCCGCAGAGATACAGACCAGTTGCACTATCAAACACAGCCGTCTGTAAGAGAGATTCCATGTTGTTCGCCTTGAGCATTGCTAGGGTTGCCTTGGCGCTTGAAGTGCGATGCGGCCTCAGGGGATGAGATGGTTAAAGCGCTGGCTCGCAGCAACTATTACGCCCGTGTTCGAATCAAGCTCTTGCTATTTCGGTGACGGCTTCAAGTCAGGAGATTTGTGTGGTACCTGAGAGGGTTGGTAGGAACTCCAGTTTCCTCCACACATTAACTTGACCACTCTCATAGTAGTTAAAAAATCTTGAGCATGGCGTCAATCAATCAATCAATCAATCAATCAATCAGAAAACATGCAAACTGACTTAATCATTCGGTCATTCAAATAATCGATATGTAAACAAATCAACAAATCAAAGGATTGAACTTCGATGAATTCATGAGATAAGTAACCTTAAGAAACCATTTCTTTTTGATATGTCCATAGTAAAACTGGTGAGTGAGTCTCTGAAGAATGTGTGTTATCAACATTTGGAAACTGAAACAAGCTTTTATTTTTTAAATCGTAAATTATACATTATTGACACCTGGTTAATGATCTGTCGATCACAGATGAAGGTTTGTTTCAAACACTGGTGGCCTGTGCATGTTAAGTATTACAGAATGACCATTGGGCTTATGAATGTGGACTTAAGTGAAAACTCTTCAGTTCTTTCCATCGCTAAGGAGTGGAGAATAACAGATGAAAGATGTACGGTGTGTCACCATTCATTCAATCATTCATTCATTCAATCATTCATTCATCCATTCATTCATTCACTCATTCATTCATTCATTCATTCAATCATTCATTCAGTTTTTTATTCATTCAGTCAATTAGTCAGTCAGTAAGTCATGGAATGGATTGGCAATGCAGGACATTAATCCCATCTTATTTCGCTCTGTGTTTCAACACATGCACTATGTTGTATTTGTCAGTCAGTCAGTCAGTCAGTCAGCCAGCCAGTCAGTCAGTCAGTCAGTCAGTCAGTCAGTCAGTCACTACTTGCTTTCAGTTAGACCAGTAAGCAATAATATGTAATTCTGAATCCAATCAATCAGCCAAGCACTCAGTAAATCAGTCAATCTGGATAAGTCAGTCAGTCACCCTCTAGAACACCCTATCATTCTGATTTCTGTTTGAAATCTAGTCCTTGCGGTTTGATCTGAAGTTCAAATTAACTGACTTGTGATGAATTGGCTTATGTTTCTGTTTGCGGTCTAGAACTCCTTGGTGTTTGATCCAAAACTGAAAATCACTGACTACTGGTTAATTGTCAGATGTTTACGCTCCACGCCTGAGCCAAGCACATCTTTCCGTCCTCCACTGACACATCCTGTGTGATTAGTCTGGGGGGCATACTGACCTTTTCAGGGGATTATATCTACCATTATAGTGCCACAGTCGACGATTGTTGACGGCTTTATGGTTCTTATACCTGACAGTCTCGACGATTAGGAACTCAAGGTATACTCTCAATATTTCATGTCAATCCTGATTTCTAATCATCGACGGTAATAATGTTATCATATAGCCTATAAACGGTAACTTAGCCACATTTCCCGTTCAACTCGACGGATATTACTCATGCACGTCTTCTTGTCTGGCTCATTAGGAAATCTGTCATAATTTCCACAGTTCCGCTATGTCATTGTTCTCCACGGAGATGGAGAATGGGGAAATTGAGGCCCTCAGGAAGTTTGCGGTTTCTTACATTCGTAGAAGACAACTTGTGTTCCAGCAGTATGGCGGAACAGAAAGCTGACCTCCACCAACCAATCAATCAATCCATCAGTCAATCGATCAGTCAGTCTGTCACTCAGTCAGTCATTTATTGAAATCAGTGAATCAAATTATGAGTTAATCAAGAAATCAAGCCATCTACCAATGTTGATCAAGTCTGTTCGGTCATCTAGCAACCTGCTGCTGGCCGTCGGTTTTCCCCGGGCTCTGCCTGCTTTCCTTTCACCATAATGTTGGCCGCCGTCGTATAAGTGAAATGTTCTTGAGTGCGGTGTAAAACATCAATCCACTACAGTCTCGATCCACTTAAATAACAACTCCTTGTTATGTCAGTTTGACTGAAAGCCGGATGTCATAAACTCTCTCAGGCAAGTCCTGACTTTTTACACTGTGCTTTGCAGATTGGAAGTGGCGGCAACATGTACCCTGCAATCACGACGAAGGGCGTTGAAAGAGAAGCGGCTAAAAAATGAGCCATTCTAACAATCCTTACTTAATGTTTGGAAATCATCCATGAAACTGTTGCGTGAGTTTATCCAACGCCCGCGCTACGGAAAAGACGGCTTTTTTTTAAAGTTTAGCATTGGAATCCATCCAATGCTACGTACCAGTACTTCAAGGGAAAACGCCGGAATCCGTCGAATGTCGAAGACTCCAGCTTAAGTGATACAATTTGGCATCTTCTTCGAACGTCTGTCTGTAGGAATAAAATCAGCTGTTCTCAACTATTCCCAATTCCATCCGCACTGTCATTACTTTTTCCGTAACAAAAGAGGGTTAGAGGAGCAGACGATAGGTAAATAAAACGCCCTCCAGTGGCTAGCTGCGCAGAATGATATAAGTGTATTTCACAAACGGCAATCAGGTGACCTGAAGATCTTAAAACAATCTACTGAAGACATTCCTATTATCAAGACCAGTGGAGGCCTATGTGCACTAAACTGTGGCTGTAATCACCTCAATGGTATTTACAGATCGGTCTTTTTTACGAATCTGTGGCGTTATCGCTTGCGTGTAACCTAATGAGTCTACAAGATAACTTTGCAGATTAACATTTTCACACTCAGTTGATGCCAGTTAAATGGAGTACAAGAATGCCTTCTACACATCCACTGACACCGGTTACGTGTGATCATTTGCCAACTATCGCACTCTCGTAACTGCTCAGGTATTACTCTCTATTATTTAGTCTTATTATATAGGTCTATCTATGAAAATGCCCCTTTGCCTGTTAATTGGTAATACAGGGAAACATCATATTAACAGTTGCTGAATTGCTATAAACTGAAGTCACGAGTTCGAATCCAGTTCATGCTGGCTCGAAGCGTATTTAGTCTGCGGATTCCAAAGGCAGTACTATTTCATATTTTGTTTTTCTCAAATAAAAAAGCATCAGTTAATCATTAATTTGTTCCCACAGCAAGGACTATTTTCTTATATTATCTTTTTGGGGAATGTACTTTTTAAAATATATTTTTCTTCAATAATTAACTACCTACGTGCGTTTTTTTTTTAATTTTCAGAGCAGTATTTCAATTATTATATGATATTAAAGATTATGCAAATTAAGCTGGAAACAGATGTCTTCTTTATGATTAACAGTAATCTAACCTCTCCTATTCTAAAGAAGGGAATATATTTTCTCAGTTAGGAAATTTCAAGAAGCCAGAACATCTCCAAGAAAACATTTTTTGCCGTGAAAAGCATCCCGAAACATTTTTAGTTTTAAGACATAGACTATATAAGGTGTTTGTGTGCAAATTATGTGATTTCTGTTTTTCTTGCTAATAGAAAATGTTCACACGCACACGAATTGTTCTTATTATAAAGGCATGGCACTAAAGTCATTGGAGGCATAATTTCATATCTCTAAAGGTTATATAGCCGAATCTCGAATCGTTTTGATTTGAAAGAATTGGAGATGGTAGACCATCGCTTTCGCATATCATTCACATTTTAGGCGTTCTTTTGACTCGCGCCGTGGTACGTTTCCAAATATCAAATGTCAGCCGATCATAATCGTAATGTCTTCTTTTGGATTTGTACCCTTCTTTATTTTCAACTATTTTTTCTTTCTCGGAAAGCTCCTAGTAAATTCTACGGGAACTATATTAACCATGGCGCATGACTCACAAAACCCAACGCGACCAAAGAACACAAACCTGTAATTATTGTGCGAAATAAAAAGAAAAACCAAGTGGAAATTTCAGAAACCATATAAACGTTGAAGAACAAGTTTTAGTTGACGATGTAAATCGACGAAGCGAGGAAAAAAGAAGAATAGAAATGCGAAAAATGATCTTACATAACTCGAATAAGGACGAAGCTGGAAAAAGATAAAGTTTTGTGCATGACATCTTTGAACTTTTTTCTGGCTTAATATAATTACTGTACTCCCAAGACATGAAGGAAGGTAATTGGTGGAAAGAATTGAAATGTTTTGACGAAATACTTTCAAATTCAGATACTCTTTTTTTCCATTGGCATTCAAGAATTCTGAATAAACCTCGTTAAGCAGCTTAAAAACGTTCCTGTTGGCAGCTTAGTGGCTTGTCCATTCTGATTACGGAGTAAAACGAGAGTAAAACGATTTATACCTAATTTGTCATCTGATATGCTTCAAAGATCTTTCTAATACTTTTTCACTCCAGTTGTTCGTTTTTAACCTGAAATATATGTATGGATGGCTTTATTATTAAGTTTGGTGAGCATTACGTAATTTATTAAAAGACATCGGCGCCAAAAAGTCACAACACACCAAGGAAAGGTTGAAGAGAACGTTCAAGCAAATCTGTGACAATGCCTGTTGATAGTGGATTAGCGATGAAGAAGAATGAGGAAGGTGGATATTTGATAGTGGGTTAGCGAAGAAGAATGAGGAAGGTGGATATTTGATAGTGGGTTAGGGTGAGGAAGAATGAGGAAGGTGGATAGTTGATAGTGGGTTAGCGAAGAAGAATGAGGAAGGTGGATATTTGATAGTGGGTTAGGGTGAGGAAGAATGAGGAAGGTGGATAGTTGATAGTGGGTTAGCGAAGAAGAATGAGGAAGGTGGATATTTGATAGTGGGTTAGGATGAGGAAGAATGAGGAAGGTGGATATTTGATAGTGGGTTAGGTTGAGGAAGAATGAGGAAGTGAATTAGGTGACTGTAGATTTGGGGTAAAGAAGATTGAAGAAATGAATAGGTGGATGAGGGATGAAGAAGAATGAAGAAATGAATAGGTGGATGAGGGATGAAGAAGAATGAAGAAATGAATAGGTGGATGAGGGATGAAGAAGAATGAAGAAATGAATAGGTGGATGAGGGATGAAGGAGAATGAAGAAATGAATAGGTGGATGAGGGATGAAGAAGAATGAAGAAATGAATAGGTGGATGAGGGATGAAGAAGAATGAAGAAATGAATAGGTGGATGAGGGATGAAGAAGAATGAAGAAATGAATAGGTGGATGAGGGATGAAGAAGAATGAAGAAATGAATAGGTGGATGAGGGATGAAGAAGAATGAAGAAATGAATAGGTGGATGAGGGATGAAGAAGAATGAAGAAATGAATAGGTGGATGAGGGATGAAGAAGAATGAAGAAATGAATAGGTGGATGAGGGATGAAGAAGAATGAGCAAAGGGATAAGTGGAATAGGGGTGAAGAGGACTGAGAAAGGTGGATAGATGATAGCGGATTAGTGTTAAGAAGAATGAGCAAATAGATATCTGACGGTGGATTGCAGTTGAAGAACAATGAGTAAGGTGATACGTGATTGTGGATTAGCGGTGAAGAGAAATGAGGAAGTGAACTTGTGCACGAAAACAAGCTGTGCAAGAAGCAGGCGTACAAGACACGTGAATCCTAGTTGTACCTGAAGAAAGAGATGAGAGACACTCTTATGTATCATATATACAGGAAACCTTTTGAATACCATGAATAAATTTTCATGCTTGATGTATTCATAAACTAGACATGGGAGACACCCCTAGATTTTGTACAATGAAAAACATTTATGCCGGCTATATAGGAAAATCCAGATATGAGAGACATTCTTGTGTACCATATATATATATGTGTGTGTGTGTGTGTGTGTGTGTGTGTGTGTGTGTGTGTGTGTGTGTGTGTGTTCATATATATATATATATATATATATATATATATATATATATATATATATATATATATATATATATATATATATATATATATATATATATATATATATATATATATATATATATATAGCCTCTGTGGCTCAGTTAGCGCGCTAGCACAGCGTAATGACCCAGAAGCCTGCCTCTCACCAATGCGGTCGATGTGAGTTCAAGTCCAGCTCATGCTGGCTTCCTCTCCGGGAAGGTTTGACAGCAACCTGCGCATTGTCGTGGGTTTCCTCCGAGCTCTGCCCGTTTTCTTTCCACCATAATGCTGGTCGCCGTCGTATAGGTGAAACATTCTTGAGTATAGCGCAAAAGTCCATACAGGGAACTATCTGAATACCATGAATAAATATTCATGTTGATGTTTCCAGAAACGAAATGGGTGAGACACCCTTTTATATCACATATATTAGGAAGACTTAATTGCTGTACCATAATCATATTTCCTGGAACCAGATAGGAGACACTTTGTGGTAACATATTTATTTATTTAATTGGTGTTTTACACCGTACTCAAGAAGATTTCACTTATACGACGGCGGCCAGCATTTGGTGGGAGGAACCGGACAGAGCCCAGGGGAAACCTACGACCATCCGCAGGTAGCTGAAGACCTTCCCACGTGCGGCCAGAGGGGTTGTGGTAGCATAAGGAGGTCTCAGTGGCCTAGAGGTTAACGTGCTGGCACAGCACATTGACACCGGAACCTCTCACCAGTGCGATCGCTGTGAGATCAAGTTCAGCTCTTCTCTCCGGCAGTGCGTGGATTGGTCTGTCAGCAACCTGCGGATGGTCGTGGGTTTCCTCCCACAGTAATGCTGAACACCGACTTTGAAGTGAAATATTTTTAAGTAGGGTTTTGAACACCGTAAATTACATAAAGACAAAGGAGAACCCTTTTTATTCCATATATGACACCATATTGGAAGTTTAGTAGGCCTCTAAATATTCACTGTTTGATCCAATAGGCAAGGAATTCTCAGACATTGTTTTGATTTCATCACAGAGCTATATGTATATGGATAACATATATGATCGGACAAAAATCGGACGATGTTACTGAGCATATACAAACTCTGTGATGTTACTCTGTAAACTTCTATATGCCCGTAAAAGAATTTGTATTGAGTTCGTTGGAGTTGATCTCTTCCAGAGTGACACCTCCAAGGCAAAGTTATTTTTTCTGAAATAAACCTGGCACTTTCTGTAAGAAGATTTTGAACCAAATTCTTGCCCTTCATCAAATTGTTGGAATCTCATAGGAAGTTTTGTTGCATTCTCTACGTGTCTTATAATTCTCCAACGAAATCTGGCATACTCATGAGACAACCGAAGATCTGCTCACGATATTTAGTGAAAAGATAATGATACCTGGTGCAAGTGACAAGCTACCGTAATGAAAGGTGTGCAACTATAATTTTTTTCCAGGGAAACCATTCACTTGGGAATTAAATGATTTTCTATAAAGACATATCCGTTATTATAGCTGCTCTTCAAGGAAATTCGGATTTTTTTACCTCTGCTCAAGAGAGCTTTCCATCTCCAGAAGGCTTAAAGGCAGACATATTGATCTTGTAGATTTAATTGGTCCTTAACAGCAAGCTGATACTTTCAGGGCTGTCGATTTCAATGCCTTTGCATGGCATGTATGCCAACTTTTTATAACATTTTATAAGTGAAAAGCAATGGAAGTGGACATTACGTAATCTAAAAAGAAATATAAAGAAAATTAAAGAAAACATGTCCCCAGTGTCTACTGCCATTTTTATTATGCAGCACATCTTTCTTTTCATCATCTGCGTGCAAAACCAGTGATAAATAAATTAATCATTTTCATCATACTGGCGTTTCGATTTTGTGTGCATTGTATTCTAATGAAGAAAGTCTAGGTTAATTTTTTTTTTTTGCTACAACAACATGTGTTAATTTTTAAGATTAGAAAAGAAAAGCCTGACAATTTGCTGACAGCTTGTTTCAATATGAAACAATTAACTTGTTAATCGAGGCCAGTAAGTAGTTTGTCATGAACTCGTACCTTGTAATCTATAACGCATTTCCAGATGTTCTGACTGAGCGCAGCGGAAGTGAGGCGAATTCCTGCGCGTGACTCTCTGGTAACCCGGCTCACGTGACTCCTTGGTAATTGCGAGCAGCTGTCAGACTGTGTCTTGCTAACGTTTGGGAAACAATTTAGAGAATATTACAGTAGCAATGTCTATTAGAAGGGAGCATTCCAACAAGAAGTGGCTTGAGGTCGAAGGCAGTTCTGCTACGCCCTGATGTATAGGAGAAGGCTCGCCCCGGAAACGCGCCCCAGAGGCCCCGGGGAAAAATCGGGTGGGGGGGGGGGGTTGTTTGGCGGCTAATACGTGTCAAAATAGCGATTCAGTTCATGACACGTATTAATGTGCTCCATAAAAGTCAACAAAGAGTTTAATATTTGAGTGCATTTACCCCAATTAAAAAAGAACGGGCAAAAAAGAAAAAAATGTTCATTGTATTTTCCAGTACGAATTGGTGCAAGATGCGACGGAACATTGGCACTAATTAGAGTATATTTATTTATTTATTTATTTATTTCATCGGCATTTTACGCCAATCAATTGGATTGATTGGAGTATATTTATTTTTTTATTTATTTGATTAGTGTTTTACACCGTTCTCAAGAGTATTTGACTTATACGACGGCGGCCAGCATTATTGTGGGAGGAAACCGAGTAGAGTATGGGTTGTATATTATGCAAAATTATGTTACATTTAATGTGATATTACGATGATACTGACTAATGGAGATGATGATGATGTTAGGGACAATCACAAATATTACGACGACAGTGATGACAAAGACATTGATGACGACGAAAACAATGATGGCGCTGATGTCAGGGATAATGGTGATGGCGGTGATTGTTGTTATGATGCTGATCCGAAAGTAAGAGATGATCGTAAACAAATTCTTCATAGCGTGCTTGAAGGCGGTGATGATGGTGATGACGGCGATGATGAACACGATGATGTTGTGTAGATAATCCGAATTCTAGGGATGATAATAACCACTTCTGAATAACTTGCCGGAAACTGAGTTGTTAACGTGCACAAATGGACTGATGGATGCATTGCGGGTTAGATTCACACGTCAAATTAATCATTCCTGAGTGTTTTTGCACCGGTACCTTGGGGAGCACATTTAGGGCTAGAGAAAACACTCTCATTTTCACACGCTCATATCGAACACAGGGACCTGAAGTCATCCTGACACGTTTATCACTTTGGGAGAAGAATTCCGATCCCGCTGAGTTGTTGACGATTACCTTGTTACAATGCTGACGTGTTTATAACACATGAGACACCCCCGCCGTTTGCTGGAGAGGCTCACTTGGTACAAGAGATCATACCTTTATCAAGTTTATGAGTCAGGGCAATATTGCAATATAGCTACAGGGATTGAAGAAGGAAGTCCTGTGGTGTATAACCCAGCTGGAAGATAGGATAATACTCAAGCCATAAAACTGTGTCACTTCGCGGTTGCAAAATAGAATTGTATTGAGTCTACAAATAATGTGATTACCAAGTTTTCCCGAGGAGACACGTGGGATGTAGTTACTTACTTGTGCAAAGGTTTAGAACTAGCAGACGTTTAGGAGGCGGTTACTGGCTTGTGCGGTCTTTTTGGAGACAGCTACTAAGTTGTGATGGAGTTTAGGACGTACGTGTAGTTACTAACTTGAACTGACGTTTAGGACCTAGTTACTAACTTGTACAGACTTTTAAGACGTAGTTACTAGCTTGTGCACTCGCATAGGACGGAGTTACTAAATTGTGCAGAGGTTTAGGACGTGGTTACTAATTTGAACAGACGCTTAGGACATAGTTACTAACTTGTACAGACTTCTAAGACGTATTTACCAGCTTGTGCAGACGTAGTTACTAATTCGTGCGCACGCTTAGAACGTAGTTACTAAACTATCCAGAGGTTTAGAACGTAGTTACTAACTTGTACAGACTTTCAATACGTAGTTACCAGCTTGTGCATTCGCTGAGGATGTAGTTACTAACTTGTGCAGACGTTTTGGACGTAGTTACTAACTTAAACAGACTTTTAAAACGTAGTTACTAATTCGTGTACTCGCTTAGAACGTAGTTACTAAATTGTCCAGACGTTTAGGACCTTGTTGCTAACTTGAATAGATATTTAGGGCGTAGTTACTAACTTGTGCGTTAAGGAAGAAGTTACGCACTTGTGCAAACTTTTAGGACGTAGTTACTAGCTTGTGCAAAAGTTTAGGCTGTAGTTTCTAACTTGCAAAAACATGTAAGGCGCAGGTGACGACTAACAGAGGCTTTTCAGAGCAAAGAAAGTGGCACAGCGGATATTTAGGGTGTGATTACTAGCAGACGTTTAGGGCGTAGTAAGAAGTGTTTAAGTCGTAATAGTTTCCTGGGGTAGGCGTTTAAGGTGTGGTAACTGGCTAAACAAATGTTTAGACGTAGTAATCAGCCGAAGAATACGCCGACGGCGTAATTATTAACCGGAACATACAATAAAAGTATAGTTATTAGTTGTAGTTTTAAGTATAAGTCATTTAAGTTGGAGTTACACGCTTGGCCAGACCTCCACCGGGAAGTTACGAGTATTTCAAATATTTTTAAATATGTTTAACAGTATGGTGCGCGGAGTGTTGAGTGCCTTGAAGGATATTTTCTAAATGGTTTGATTTCGTGTACATACTATAATACGCCTCATTTGTATGCAAATGGAAAGAACGATGCATGTGGGAAGCACCTGGGATTTGGGTGAAGAAAAAATAGGAAACGCTAGGTTTGAAAAAAAAAAACGCAAAAAAAAACCCAATTGGTGTCTTGCTCTCAATGCATTCAGGCAGCCATCTTATTACGGCAACTGTGGATTACGTAACGTCGTGGCGGAGACGTTAGTAAGTCTACATTAACGCATATCGATGCCCCCACCCCCGGTGAAGGAAATGTGGGGGAGGACAGAATAAGCAATTTCGTGTGGTTGGGCCAATTTTCAAATTGGCAGGAGGTACAGACATACCAGCACTTCTTCTGATTTGGTTTAAACTGCTGAGCTGTATTATTAACCTTACGGGACTGGGTGAGTAAGATATGTTCTGGCTTTGAAGGCGAAATCTGTGAACAAAAATATGGGAAAGAAAACTGCCGGCTGATGCACATTTCGTGTAGCGTAAATAATTACAGAAGGCCGTCAACATATGGTGTTGTTTACGAAGCAAGTGTATGTGAATTGCGTCCGTTGTGGATCGCACAGAGGAGGTCGTGAGTTCGACTCCTCCATGTGGCTATGGTTATGTCTGTGTTACTCACTGAGTGTAAAACATAAAAACAGCAGTATATATATATGAAACATCCAAAGAAATGGTGCTAGTGGGTGTGTAATTTGCTGGCAGTTAAGCAATTTCATGGACAGTTACAATAAAATCCTAACCGAGGTAACTTCACAAGAGTCTGCGTTTCACCCGTTATGTGTGACCATTTGCCAGCTATCATGCCGTCGTCGCTGCTCTAGGTTTACTCTTAATGTTTTACATCCTTTATCATTTTGAAGGTGAAATCTGCTAGGAAAAAAAGATGAAGAAACAAAGAAAGAAGAAAAGGACTAAGTCTGAGTGGAACATGGAAACATCAATTAAATATACAAGCATACATAAGATAGATTGTCAGATCATATGTCAATGCCATGTGAATGTAAATATCGGATACAACATTCGTATACTAATCATCAATTTGATTTCCAAAATTCATATTCGTGACTAAGCCCCCTGTTATGTGTATAATGCAGGGCTGTAAAGATTAAGTGTTACGGAATACGGAATGAGCTAATTAATCCTTACGGTGATTGAGCATTCAGCAAATTTGACTAGCCTAAGCATGAGAAAGCTTTCCAGCAACCTACAATTGGTAACCATACATTGCGATAGTTACCAACCATGACGATCTGACTACTTATCAAATATCCCGATGTAGTGTTCACCAGTTACAAAATATCACTATGTAGTATTGACCAGTTACCAAATATCACTTTGTAGTGTTGATCAGTTATCAAATATCACTATGTAGTGTTGGCCAGTTACCAAATATCACTTTGTAGTGTTGATCAGTTATCAAATATCACTATGTGGTGTTGGCCAGTTACCAAATATCACTATGTAGTGTTGGCTAGCTGCCAAATATCACGATTTAGTGTTGACCAGTTACAAAATATCACGATGTAGTTTTGAACAGTTACCAAATATTACTGTACTGTGTTGTGTTGACCAGCTACCAAATATCACTATGTAGTGTTGGCCAGTTGCCAGATATCAAGATGTAGTTTTGACCAGTTACCAAACATCACAATGTAAGTTCACAATTACCAAATATTACTGTCGTCGATACTTTGGTTTTACCCATTATGCTATATTCTTTTATATTGTCAGTTATTATGCTGACCATCTACCAAGTATCAAGCGCTCCTTTTAGCGAATAACACAATGTGTTGTTTTTAAAAACGCAGGGAATCATCACTTGGCACAGCAAGGGTTATTCTAAGCATGTAAGTATTCCATCTGCTGATACATTATTCATTGGTGTAGGGGACGTTGTACCTTGGTTAGTAATGGCGTCTGGTTGTGATTTTATCCGCAGTGATTCTGACCCTTCCGGACCTCCGTAGATAAACAGTGGCCGTTAATATCACCGCTACTAATTCCAGTCACGTGTAATGAACTTACACCGCCTGGAACTTCCAATAAATTTCCGGCAGCGTTGCTCAGACGAAATGTCACACCCAATCTACAGCTTGATTTCTTTATCTGGTCGCGTCGAGACGGAAAGAATCATTTATGAATTCTGTTCGGTGTACGTTATATCATCTGAGCTAGACAGGATTCGTTCCGACCTGATTGATACCATCTCATATAATACGTCTGGAACAACGGTCATCCGTTTTCCGGGAAAAAGTCCCCAGTCAGATTTTAAATGAAACTGAGGACTATCTGAGAAAACTAGACGCCTATGGGCGAAAGCTCATAAAATGTAGACAAAAAAAATGGCCGGGGCCAATGGAATTGTTACACGCCCCAAACAAAGCGTCAGTCAAAAAGTGTGCCAAATTTCAGAGTCATGATAAATGTATAAGGCGCCTTTTGTTTGATTCGCCCGTGTTTGGTGTTATAGGGCTGGCAGATACAGTTAAGGAGGGTCTTGTTATGCTCATCGATCTGTGCTATGATGTACTATGATATACTATACGAGTGGACAGGAACAAACGTGTGATATGAAGTCAGGGGTGTATATCTTGAATTAGCACGTGACTACGCGTCATATTTATATACAACATTGTTACAGCATACAGCTCTGTAATATCACTCTGTAAGTTCAGCGCTAAAAGCGAGATGAGGTATTTCCATCTGTAACATGAGACATCTTATCTCAATATTCACTTGAGCCGACAGTTGCCGATAAAATTATAGATATTCTTATCTGAAGTTTTTTGTATTAAAAGCAAAGACTGAGATGAGCAAACGAATGGCACACACCGACTTTTGTAATATCAAAAGAAAATGGCTGGCAGGGTAAACGTAAATCAGCAAAATGCCATTGTTGTTGGAGTATTGCAACTTTGAACTATATTACTAAAAATAATGTGTTAAATTTAACAAAAAGTCTATTGGCTGAGTGAAGCCAGAATGTATTCTGTTATTGTATCGGATTGTCCCGTTAAATATGCAGTGCAGCGCACATGTTGTGGAATGTATGACATATGTATGTGGAATATGACACAGTATTACGTTATAGTGATATAATGCATTCTAGCATCACTCAAAAAAGACTTTCTGTTAAAACTGAAAGATTACTTTTTTGAGTTATTTATCAGTCAGCATTTTCCAACAAACCATTTGACGATAGCTTATGTATCTATATATGAAGTTAAAACAGGTAATCATCAACATGCAGATGCCTTAAGCTAG
This sequence comes from Liolophura sinensis, assembly GCF_032854445.1. Lineage (NCBI taxonomy): Eukaryota > Metazoa > Mollusca > Polyplacophora > Chitonida > Chitonidae > Liolophura > Liolophura sinensis. The sequence continues at coordinate 14,969,420 of NC_088298.1, read as the reverse complement.
AAATCTGAATTCTTGTTATGTGTCCAGTCAATTATGAGACGATAGACGAGACAGGTTCTGAGGATTCTAAGGATAGCTACAAGAGACGTTTCGGTGTAAATTTGCGCTTGGCGGAAATTTTATGAGTCTGCTAACACAGAAAAGATACCTATACGAATTATGAATTAAAGTCGATGTCGATAGCATGGACATACCGTTTCGTCTCGATGGGGGCGTTATCTGACATACAATGCGCACTTGGAAAAAAGCTCTTGTTCATTGCTCTTTTAGAGCAAACGAATTGAAAGTAATGAAACAAGAGACAACATAACGCAGTCGCCCCGACCTCACCTGTGATGTAAATGTACAATTTGTTTATTCGTCTGCGGTATTTCGTTAGATTTGAACTGAGTTCAGCGTCTCCGATTGCCAGAGCTGTCTCTGTAGGGAACGGAAGTTTGTCCAGCATCCACGGAGCGACGCGGGCTTCACACGGCTGACATAGTGTCACTGAATTACAGGAAAGTATAATTCCAACGATGGCCGGCAAAAGAAACCTCCAGGCGTTACTGGAGACACTTCCTTGCTCCCTTTTATTTACGGCTGATTGGAAACTCCGAGAATCCATTAAAACTTTGGATCTCATTGTCGAAGTGTTAGACGAGGCTTTGCTTTCGTATAAGGAAAAATTTGGTTAGCGAGATCAAAGTGGGTTTCTGTAGATGTGAGTTAACGAACTAGACGAGGAAGCTGAAAGAGTCTTTACGTCATCATGGGCTATGCACCTTTTGCCGGAGTGGCGCTTAGAAATACACATAGCTCGAGGGGACGGTAAATTAAGCTTTAGTTTTGTGAAAAGGTGCTGTGCGTTGTGAGGATTCGGATTCTGCACGCTCCACTTAGCTATCAGGGGACACTGGAAGGACGAGGTGGGGTGGGTGTGGTGGGGATTATGGTGTTGGCGGCGAGGAAAGCTGGTCGGGGTGGGGATGAGGGTGTTTGCGGCGAGGAAAGCTGGTCTGTAGGGTAATGTAATGGATTTGCTATAGCACGCAGGATATTGTTACGTCCTCGGCAAGAGTTTCATATGTAACCAGTTGCCAACCATCACACTGTGGTCGTTGCTGCGGTTTTACACTCTATGCTGCAGTCTTTTTAATATTTTCGATAGGCCAAGATTGTGAAAGATACATGCTTTCAAGATTATTATAGAAATGTACATCTTACGTTCAATTATTTGATTAACCCTGTAGGATATGCACAGGTGACTTGCGCAGAAATAGAGCTAATTCATTAATACGATCTACGGCGAGATCACACATCAGAGAGTTTGCAAAAAAGGTCAAATCACCAAATACTCGAGCTGATGTTTGATGTTACAATCAACCAGTCCACCAAGTAGTGATGGAATGCTTGATGGTTGCTCACCGCCATACTCAAAGATTTTCACTTTTAGCCTACTGTATGGCAGATGTATAGGTGGAGAAAATCGGAGTTCCGAGGTAAACCACCGACCTTTGATAAATGATTGACGAATTTTCCCACGATTGACCTAATGACTTGCCGTACATATTGGTGGAATCTAAGCGTTAAGTCCGACATTCGTGTACCACTCGTAGACCATTATAAGGGACTTTACAAATCGATCATGGAAAAAACAACCTGTACATCAGACATAGTTGGAGAGAGACAATCTTCAAAGTACGCACCGGCCCCGATAGAGCGTCCACTTCAGGAACGGTAGATTCAGGGTCACACCTAAGATTTTAAAAGAAGAAGTTGTAACTTCCTCGCTTGCTGTTCAGCATTAAGGGGATAGTGCAGCGACTAGTTGACCCATATCAGCGTAATGGCTTGGGCGGGGCGGCTTACTTGCCTTCGGTAAGTCGTCTCAGTGAAGCAGCACTGGATAAAAGAGCGGTGGAAATCCATCCTGCAACAAGGAGGCACATTACACGTACATGCACCCAAGAATTCCTTCGTCGTCATATGACTGAAAAATTGTTAAAAATTGTTAAACCCCAAGCACTAACTCGCTCACTCACTCACTCAAAGTAAGTAAGCCTGTGCAGACTCCTTCAGCCTGTTAGTGTCACCAAAGGCCTATATGAGCGGCGGAATCTAGCTACAACCAGTCAGTAAGTTGGAATCTCGATATGCCCAGGGTATCTGTATAGAATACTATAGCCTTCATTTTGAGCTCTTGAGATGGGAGATAGTAATAACGCCAGATCTATAAGTAAACTACTGCCGCCTTGATAACCTCGTGTCTTTGTTATCAGGCGAAATGTTTACGTAATATCGCAAATCATCAGCGAGACTTTGATCTTGTTTCACTTACCGGCCTATTTATCAGGTGTGTCGATTGGTTAGTCAGTAAAACACGATATGAACACATTGGCAAAATGAAAACACATGTGTTTTTTTCTTTGGCTGGTGGAAAGAAGTTTTAGATGAAGTGTGTTCAAAGACGAAAATTCCATGCCTTGGATATGCTGCCTGTTTCGAAGTACAGCTGGCTGTTGTTGTCAAAGGACCTGAGCTACACGAAGACATATCCGTTAGCAGCGCGGTAATAAACTCTATCCACGCCTCATTAAGACTCGTTTCCCCTCCTCCTGACTCACCGTGCTAAGCGCGGGAGAAATTCGGGACCTGCGGTACCATCCTTATTCCGAGTACAAACTCTGGTTCGAACGGTAGCCATTTTTGAGGGCAGAATACCTGCTGCCTGATGACACTGTTGGGATTCTAGGCATCGAAACATTCGTATACCAATCGTCAACCACAATGGACGCTCCAGGTCAATAATCGCAAAGAAGAGTACCAACACAAATCACCAAGTAATTAAGAAAGTATATGAATCAAGTCGTCGCAATAGAGGGTCGTAAACCAATCCTCTACCACACTGGACGCTGCATATCTGTAATCGCAAAAAGTAATTTCCAAAACATTCAATAATCGCCAAATAACTAAGACAGTATATAATTTATTTATTTATTTGATTGGTGTTTTACGCCGTACTCAAGAATATTATGGTGGGAGGAAACTGGACAGAGCCCGGGAGAAAACCATGACCATCCGCAGGTTGCTGTCAGACCTGAATTAATCTATTTGGGAATGTAATACAGTTAGCATGAATTATTATCGAGTTGTTTGTATCTGGCAGATTTGTACGGAAACATAAAGTCGATTTCGGTGCCTGAAGATTTGTTCACATCTAGTGACCAAGTCCAAGGACAACCTTGGTTCTGCCCGTAAGGAAAAGACGTGAGTTAGAACCGATTACATTACACTTACCTCCACTTATAATAAAGTTTATATGTATTTATTAATTTGATTGGTGTTTTATGCAGTAGTTCACAATTTTTCACTTAAACGACTGCGGTATAGTAGGAAGAAAGCCACATAGTCCCCGGGGATACATGCACAAACATCCGTAGGTTTCTGACGAACAAAATGTTTTTTTTCACATGTTTCTCACCAGCTACATTATTAATTAAGAACAAGTAATTGCGCACCAACGACTACACCAAGGAGAATGCTTTGAAGTGTGTTCTCAGTTAAGTTTCTCGAAGCGCATAATTGGTGCTGATGCACTTTGAAGATTTTTCGCGAGAGGCTGACGCAAGCTTATTGCACATTGCTGCTGACGGTCAACAAGTTTCCGAAAACTTATCATTTGGAGGCCTGATGTTAGCTCTGAGCTATGTGGACTATGTGCCAGGACTATGTGCCAGGACCATGTGCCAGGACTATGTGCCAGCACCATGTGCCAGCAAAAACATATGTCTTTCAATTCCCCGCGTTGCTGCTCTCCCGTTTTTGCTTGCATGTGTATTTCTTGATGTTTCACCTGTCTGGTCTCTTGTTTTAACATGACCTATTCCTCACAATTCATTATGAATATGTAAGTCTATGGTAAAATAAGTTGTCTGATATCTTTGGTAATGACTTTTAATAAAGCAGAAATATCGATTTGATTGATATTATTATTCAGATCTGCGCTGGTGCTCCTCTTAAACCTCCTCTGTAGGTCTTATGGCTTTTGGCCATTTAGTTTCGTGGTCAGTTTATAGTCAGACAGTCAACCATCTAGTCACTGATCAAATCAATAACAACACGAGTCAATAAGCTATCGAGCCAGTTCTTCAGCAAGTTAGCCAGCTAGTGACACGTATAGTAACGCAGTAACTTAGGCTGTTGTGAAAGTGTCATCAAGCAAGCCTGAAAGCAGGTGCCCGACATTTTTTAAAACATCCATTTAAAGTGGTTAGACACGTCATTTTCATTTTTTATGTGGTTGGACAAGATATAAGTTGTTCCAATATCGTACAGCATGGACGGTATGGGCATAACCACTTTTTCCATAAGGGAGTTTTCAAAAATGTCAGCCATCTACATTCAGACTTGCATGAAGTCAGTTAATCATCAAATAAGTCACCTCGTAAGCCATCGCGTAAACCATCCAGCGAGCTATGAAGTAAGTCAAGGGGTCAGGGGTCATCAAGCTAACCCAGTCAGTGAACGTTTCTACCACTTGTTAAGTCTACCATCTAGTCTGTGTATCAACAAGTCAGTCTACTTCTCGGTAAATCTACCACCACTGTCATTTTACCACTTGGTTAGTTGCAAGCTCAGTTGCCCAGTTATACACCACCCCCCTCAATCAGCGAATCACTCGCCGAGTCAGTCAGCTAATCATTTAGCCAATCATTTGTACAGCTAACGTTATTATCAATAGACGCAGCGATCATTTCGTCGCTTCCATTGATAATGTCATCGCTACCTTTATCTCGTTGATTAAACTCTCATTTCACACATGGGCCTATCATTTACATTAGATTAATGTCACATTCTTTCACAAATCACTGGATATAACATTAAATATCAATCAACCGATCACCCGCATGATTCAGTCCCCCTTATCTGGTCAAGCCCTTCATAAGCTGATCATCTTCTGACGTTCTCCTTTCCCCTGCAATATTCTTTGGCTTTTCCCTTGAAGAATTATTGCCCTGTGCTGGAGAGATAACCAGCTCATAACTCACCCCTAATGTTGTTCTCAGTATGAAATGTTACCGTCAGGGTAGCTGCCTGGCAATACTTTACCCGTGCGCTTCTGTGTTGATTCCTGTGGTTTTAAGTGGATAGTGCAGTACTAGGACCGTAAGCTGTAAAATGAGTGACACCGAAGGAGAAAGACAGAGACGCTGCGATACTGTCCATCATACAAAGCCAGTGCTTTGTCCTCAGCTCTGGGAGGTTAACCCAAGGAAACAGGACAGGTTGGCCCGGTGTAAGTATGATGTGATCAGGTGGGGCATGATACTTCAGTGGCGGCAGCACTTTGTCAGCATGGACTGGTCTTGCCATAAGAAGATTGTGTATGTGAACAAACTCCTCCTGACTCATCCTCACCGTATGACCAAACAATTGTTTCAAACTGACATTTGAATCACCGAGTACCGCTTTTAATAAGGTCAGGTCCTGAAACAGTTAATCCAATGAAATGTCCTTTATCGTAGATTTCGCTCGTTTAACAGCAAGTCCAAATGGAGTTTACTTTGAATAAAATAAATTGTGAATTTTATGAACGGCAAATCAAAAGAAATTTACCTGGACAGGTTCAAGGAACTGGAATTTCCAACCACCAATAGAGTATGAAAAAGCGGACCAAGATGGCCGCCAAAACAGAACGAGCCTAGCGATACCCTTACTCCTCACAGCGCATGTGCTGCTCTTAACGCTAGCTCTACACCACTGCCACCATTACAGACAAGCTTGATAGACATTGTAAGCTTAGTCTCACCATTTGATATCCTCATTTGTTTCAAGCGTTGGTTAGAATCATGTTGTGCATACCTTAAATAATGCCTTGGTATCAAGTACTACCGGAAGCAAATGTTGAAACCCAGCGTTTGTGTTGTTTGAAATCACTTCCTGCCTCATCACCGTGACCCACGTGAACTCGACGTTACATTTCTGTACAAAATTTGCTAGTGGTGGCAGTGGTGTAATGCGAACGTGGAGAGAGACGCATGCGCTGTTAGGAGTGTGAGCGATACCTCGATCTGACCCAAGCTAGGCACAGGGTTTACAAATGAACTACTCAAATACGACAGTGTAACAATTGTTCACCACGGCGTTGAAAAGCAATCAACCAATTTCTTTCTCTTCTGGAATAGTTAACGATAGCAATAGTGGAAAACATCTAGCGATGTACCCAGATCAAGCCCTGAATCTTTATAAGTTAAACGTAGGGGCGGAAAACGACATCATTGCCAATTGTTTCTCCGATAAATTAATGAGAAACGTTGTCTGTAACAAATGCCACTTTGGAGTCCACATGCCTTATTTATAAGACCTTGTGAGGTTTTGAGAAGACCATCAACAACAGGGGCAATGCCCCAGTAACCCAGAAAGCAAAGGGTTAGTTCTTCATTCGATACTCTGACGAAAACATCGCTGATCAGTCAGTTGGAAGAGTGATCTCATCTCCGTTGAAGAATCGATCCCGTTATCTTGTCGAGTGGACAGCGTTATTTATTCCTGCTCAACTGAGCTGGTTGTCATTGATAGTGTATCTGCACTACTGCATTCAACAGGGATTCCAGGATTACGAGACCTAGTAACAGAGGTAGCGGTGGGAGCAGGGATGGGACTATGGCTAAAAGAAATCGTCGCCTTTCAATGAATTACTGTGGAAACTCAAATCCAAGGTGTCTCTCCAGACGACCAGTGCATGCAAGATCATTTCATCTGACTTCATACATACTGATGTAAACAGTGCAGACTTTTTGCAGACTACTGCAAGTGCGATCACGGGAAATTCTTCATACGTATTCATTAGCTGCCCTCTAACATTGGCGTTACATAACCTCAACCATTAAAAGTGTGTTTTTTGTTAAAAGTGTGTGTGGGGGTTTTAAACATCTCTCAGTAGTTTTGCAAACCAGCGAGCGTTGGATGACGTCTTAATACATATACTTTCGCCGTCTCCTAACATGGACGTTTCATAAGCGATAGCTATCGATCATATATAGTTTACAAAGCTGTCACAACCCTGATCAGATGAATTGGTGATCAGTCAGTCATTACCATGGAAAGCGTTTTTTTATCAAGAGACGCACAAAAAACCATCATGACGGCATAAGCCGAGAACGGTGTCGCTTTTGCACTTTTTTGCATGGGGCTGTCTGTAACAACGACAGCACGTCAACAAATGACACCTCTAAGAGAAGCAGGGCTGATTCTCTGTTATTCGGACGTATAATGGGAGTAATGCTTTTGCTGATGCACGTAGCCATGACTGGCCTATTTAAAGTGATGTGTTTTTTTTATGTGTTTCCCAAGACCAGCGTAGCAAAAATCTGCATTGTGATCTCGCAAGCAAAAACATCTACATAAACTACAAACGATCTCCTTGACCCGGAAATACAAACGGACCTTTCCATCTTCTGTAATTTAAGACCTTGCCAATTCCCGTGTCTGTTAATAGAGCTTTGGATACCACTGACCCTGCTGTGCTAAATGCATAAGCAGACACATCAAGATCTTGAAGTGTTTCTTTCTTGCTGTTCAGTGTTTGTAACTTTGAACTTTTCGTCCAGCTAAAGACAAACACTCATCACACGCGTCCAGTCTGCAACTGATCAATCCACCAGTCGAAAAGTCCAACAGTTTGGAAGTGTCCTAAGTAGGCCTACAACTTGAGATTCAAAAATTCATGTAGCTTAAGTCTTCGTCAAATTGGTTTTCCTCACGCCTGTCATAAAAAACTAATGCATCGATATTCATCCCCACGTGTTCGATGGCGATATTTTAAAAACGCACATCTCCTTAACCAGATGAATCAGCCGTGGTAACAGTCTATCACGGCATCAGAAAAACAGCCTCACTTCGATCAAAGCTGCCAGTGTCGGACTTGAGGAAAAAGCATCGTAACTGACAACAGCCACATAAAATAGACCATGAACGCGACAACTTTAACGGCTTAGGCTGCTGTAAAGTTTATTTAAGCTTTTGACAAGACAATTTTCATGGTAATACGGGGTTGAAGTGAATCTAGCACAAAGCGACGTTGTCGCTGATTGCTGTGTTAAGAGCCACTCAACGTTCATCGACGTGACAATGCCATAAAACAGTTACTGTGTTTAAAAAAGTAAATGGTGGAGAAAAAGACGAAAATGATGCCCAAAGGCCCATATTCGTCAAGTAACAATATACTTGGCCATAAATTGCAAATGGTTAAAAAGCTAAACTCGGATAAGGAAAGTTGTTACATTGTTGTATAGTAAATAAACAGTGTACCAATTTTAAACTCACTACAGCAAAACATTTTAATTGCAGCTGTGTTTAAATTTTTTGTCTGACGATAAACATGGCCCCTGATTCCATAAAGAAACATTGATTATGGTATCATTAATTGCGGCTCTATATATTTGCCATAGTCCCTATTTCCAGAACAATATATATAAATACCACCGTGGAGAGTTAAGAAGTGTTTCACTATTAATTCTTCATCGACCAAGCAATCACTTCTTAAATAAGATTAATTTTAATTTGCTAATAGATATCAGTAGATTTTCCGTGAATATTCAAATCCATGAATCTATCCCATCGCGGTGGGTTGTTATTGACTCATCTGTTGAAACCCCTTCATGTAGCATACCTAGGTACAATACCTATCATGCTCCTTTTCTCAGTTGCATGGCGTCACCGTAACTTGGCATGTCAAAGTTCACAGGTCTTGAGTTTATCCCGCGCTGCCATTTTATTTATTTTCATCTATCAGTTTCCAAGTCGTCGAAAAAGAAATCGTCGGGTTTTCAATGATATCCTGTGAAAATAACAACTCATACATAATGTCTTTTTATATGACCAGTGCACGTGACATTAGTCAAACATAAGCATGAAATATTGTCATTTTTTATATGATTTTGTGTAACCTTGAACTGAATTGAACATATTTTATTGCGTTATGCACAATGGGATTGGGAACAAGTTCTAGAAAAACGTACTAGTCCCTTTGACTAAATTTATTTATTTATTTATGTATTTATTTGATTGGTGTTTTACGCCGTACCCAAGAATATTTCACTTACACAACGGCGGCCAGCATTTTGGTGGGAGGAAACTGGGCAGGGCCAGGGGGGAATCCCACGACCATCCGCAGGTTGCTGACTGACCCCTTTGCCTAAATAAATACAGTTTAATCATTTTACTACAGATGTGAGAAAAGGATGAAGAAGATTAAGACACAAGATACAGGAAAAAGAGGAAAAGAAAGAATCAGCATTGCTAATTATAAGTAATGCTAGACACAATACAAACAAAATTGTAGAACGAGATAGAAAAGACTAGGCAAGACTGAGCTGATACATTGCAGCCGTACCTAACTTTTGTTAATATAACATTGTATTTACCTTTTTTCATTACAATAATATCTAAGCGGGTTAGACCTCTTAGGCAGTAATTTACTGAATTTTGCTAAGGACGGTTCGTTTTTGATATTAAGTAGCTTTCAGTCTTTTTCTATCAAACAACAATTGCATACAGATCAGAGAATCTTTAAAGATAAAAAGGAACTGGTACGATCACCTCAGATCACTTCGTACATATTCATTCGCCGTCATCTATCGTTAACGTTGCGCAACAATCAAGCTAATCAGTACCGAGCGATGCCCACAGAGCATGTTACAAGCTTGTAAGGTTATGTTTATTTTTATACTACAGCCTTTTCCGCTATCATGGATCATTATCAATCGTGAATTGACGACCAATCAGTTATTGCAGTGGAAATTGCTCGCAGCAGCTCTCAAGAGACGCACATAAAACTCCCTGACGCCCTAAGGGTCACATTTGCAATTTTTTTGGCAGCTGTGTGGGAAACCGGGGTGTTTTTTCCCCATTTTTTCTGACATATAATAGGAGTACATGTATCTTTTGCTGATATAGGTAGCCGTTTAGTTAATGCGGCGCTTTTATCTATATTTGTCTGAAGACAAAAATGGCTGTAAAGGCTGCAATGGCTGCAATGGCTATAATGGCTGTAATGGCTATAAAGGCTGTGATGGCTGCAATGGCTATAATGGCTGTAATGGCTGCAGTGGCTATAATGGCTGTAATGGCTGTTAGTCTATTGACCTCCCAAGCGAAAATTACCTAAGGTTACACACAAAAAACACTTGTGTTGTATGAACACAAACTTCCTTCCAACAAAAAGCCCTGTGTCATATTTGAACAACTCTATCTTGTCTGGAATTAATACAATGTCCTGTCTGTGAGTTTTATTATTTTATAACACAAACATGTGCACTTCACATTTATTTAACATATGTTTGTGTTGTGGGAACACATTTCTGTGTTGAATGATTAAGTACAAGTTGTTATGTTAGATTTCAACACAAGTGTTTTTTGTGCCTATACCACACACAACACAGAGTTATTTCCCTTCGAATAGAGGTAAACACTTCTTAAACAGGTTGTTTAATCCGCAAAATTGTAATTGTCCAATGTATAAATAAAGTAAAATGTATTTTCTGCCTAAAAATAATAAACTTGCAGGTTTTAATTGATATAAATTAAACGTTGTAGATTAACAGGTGAATATCTTGTATCGGATAAGCCTACTATATATTTATGCAATCAAAGGATGCTGGTTTTAAAAGAAACGAAATCAATTAAATTGGACATGAATTATGCTGCCAATAATTCTTGTTACAACAAATGTTTTGTGGACCTTTTTGTACGAAAGTACAAGGCTATAAACAAACAAAAGTTGTACGTTTCTCGGGGTAGTCGTACTATCAATCAAAATCTGATTGGTTGTTCATTGGCGAATGAGAAGGTAGAATTCTCGAAAATCCTCTTACGTCATTGATACGTGGCAGTAGACGCTGAGAGCGAGGTGAATGGGCAAAGCATTGAAGGCTGTGCAATAGTACATCCAGGCGCTGAAAATTCCGGGTTCCAATTAGCCGAACGTTTCGATATAGATAGACAACACCAGTGAAACAAGAGCAGCGACGGCAGTGTGAAAGCAAATGACCACACGTAACCAGTGAAACATGGCCGATTGTCAATTTACCTCAGTTAGAGTTTTATTCTAACTGTTCATATAAATGCGTTAATAGCAGACAATAACACGCCCCCTAGAACCATGGCTTACACCGAATTAGGTTAAAATATACAGTGATGTTAACTGCAATATATTGGACGTTGCTGATCCGGAATTACTCAAAATGGTGTATTGTCAAGTGCGTCTGGTACAGTATTCAGTGTACCTTTCTCGTATACGGAAAATAAAAAAAAATTATGAATCCGATCGACAAAGAACTAATCCTATCTGTTCAGTCAATCAGTCGGTTCTGTACTCTTTTGAAGCAATCTGTCAATCATTCATTCGAGTGTCGTAGATAGTGGTGTACATCATCCCCTGGAAACGTCGAGCGCGCCGATTGGCTGTGTTTCGTTGCCTGGTTACTGCCCGACGTCATCGGTGCGCTCCTATAAAGTTTGGGGTGGATGACCACAAGTCCAACCTAAGGCAGCCCTTTTGATTCTAAGTTGAGCTAAATGCGAAAAAAAAAAAAAAGAAACTCGTTCGATATCAGTTTAAAGTAAGACTTGGCTAAAGCGACCAGAACAGTACAAGATATTTTTTCTTGCGCAAGTTCGATCATGGATCAGGTCCAAAGGAGATAAATTCAAAATCAAAGTAGAAAAATTAATCAATTTACCTCACTCGACGGCGTTCATTTTCTCATTTGATCTGGTCCCCGCTCTGTCATTCCGCCAATTTTTCCGTTTCATCTGAGGATTTCTTTAACGGTGTTACAGATGAAAAACAATCCTCGGTGTGTTGTGATTTAAAACATTTCCAACAACTGTCACTGAAGCTTGTTTTGTATCTAATTTGATTCCTTGACAGAAGAACTTTTTTTTGTTTTCGATTCCACCAAATCTGATGTGTCGCCATATGGCTTCGGGATATTAGGAAAATGTACGAGTCTGTTACCATAGACATGGGCATTGCCAATTGATGCTCAGTTCGATAATCTGCTGTACATGCTTTCAGACGCACGTATATGTATCTGACGGCAAATTTAGTTTTTCTTCTATAATTTTTAAAATTTTTTAATTTAAATGTTTCCATCAGGGAGAATTTGATTTTTTTCTTGAGAAGGTTGTAATTGAATCAGTTTACCCATCATAAACAGTCGAAAAAGCTGGGTTTGAGAATATTGCCACACTTTGGGAAAAAATTCATAAAAAATTTTTTTATTGCATATAATTTAAAATATAACGTTATTTCACAAGATTTCTTCTTGGAATGACCACAACGACGTTACAATCACAGATATGTGATTGTTCCCGATTCTTCGAAACAGTTTTTTTTTAATTCGTGATAAATATTTGACACACAGGTGGTATTTTGCTTGGAGCGGAACATGACTGACTGGCAAGGTAGATAAGTCAAATCACAAGGTACTCAAGGTTCAGTGACTAACATGGACACGACATTCGTTGATCCCTTCGTACTTATTGCTTGTGGGCTTTTTGGTGGTCATACGCAGTACACAGCGCTCCTGTGCTCGTTTGTACTGTGATTAGTTAATTGAAGTCTACTTGTCTTACACCAGTGTGAAAATGGGAAAGTCTGTAGGTAACTTGCCAAAAGATAAGAGGTTTTTACCCGCAATTCGGTCTCCTCCGCACATAAAGCTGAACTAAAATTTCTCAAATAAATGAAACAATGAAATGAAATGTATAAATACCTTTTGGTGTCGTTGTTATGGGCGAGAAAGAGGATACATTTTAGTATAAGACATCAACTGTTTACGTCACGCACACCATCAGCCTACATCACACACATCTTCTATTTACATCACATACATCGATTGTCTACATCGCGCACATCATCTGTCTACATCACGCACATCGTCTGTCTTACACCGTACTCAAGAATATTTCAAAAACGAAGGCGCATCATGCTTATGAGTTTAATAGAGGAAACTTGAGACAGTCCAGTAGAAACCACCAACCTTTGCCGTGTACCTGGCAAACCACCAGATGTAAAGCAGTAGTCGAATCCGCAGGAGCAGTATTCATGCCAAAGAGCACCGTTTAAGACGTTATGATGCTTCACTTGAGCTCCGTCAGCCCCAACTTGACAGTTACTTTCCAGGATTTTCTTTGAGACTAGTTTTGAACGCTTAGATTTTCCATTGCCATAAGGAATAAGAGCATCTTTTACTGTTTTCACTGACATCATTTTGTCCTTAAAATGTTTTTAAAAGAGTGGATACACTCTTTGCAGCTCCTTTGCTGTTAATTTTATTTATTTATTTGATTAGTGTTTTACGCCGTACTCAAGAATATTTCACTTATACCACGGCGGCAAGCAGTATGGTGGGAGAAAACCGGGCAGAGCCCGATGGAAACCCACGACCATCCGCAGGTTGCTGAAGACCTTCCTACCTACGGCCGGAGAGGAAGCCAGCATGAGCTGGACTTGAACTCACTTCGACCGCATTGGTGAGAGACTGCTGGGTCATCACGCTAGTCAGTTAACCAACTGAGCCACGGAGGCCCCCGTATGCTGTAAAGTCCTGAGGAACATTGCTCTGTCCTGACTTGATGTTCATTTCTTCATTAGCGGGAAAATTGTCTTTTCCATATGTTTCACACTAAGGTTAGACGAAAACCGCTTGTGTTACCTGCTGTTTTTTTGTTGATCACTTATGATCGTCTTAATGCCAACATCATTTAAGGCGTTTGCTCCAGCCAGTCTTTTTCGTCCGATATCTACACCTGTTCATACATGGACAGTATACTTTATTTTCGTTCCACCCGTGTGGTAATGGGAACCTTTTTGTCCCTTCAGCCAAGAATTTGCATTTTAAATAATACATATTGGAGATATTGATTAGCAATGATATGACAAGGCAGGCAGCTCTTCCAGGTTTGAAAGTTTTATCTTTTCCTCGCTTCAGTGCCACTTAAAATGTCTTCTGTGAGCTTTATCCTGTGATCAAATACAAAATAATGCTCAGATCCTCATTGAAGTCTCCTTTTTACTATGATGTAAATGACTTTATGAGAAAAAAAGAAAATGTATACATAAATTCTAAATTAAGCTTTCGACCCAACGATCCATTCATTTATCAGTCAAGTCCTTGAATGAGTATATAAGGAGCCTTGTGTGTTAATATCTTGTCTTATGTTTCCTGGCATCAGCCTAACAACAGTATAAAGCAGCATTTTTCGGCATGTCGGGGTCAAAGGTCGCGAGCTTATCATAGCACCCACTCCGTATGAAAGGTCAACGAAAGCTTCCCACTAAGGCAAGGATATTTCATGATTATTTTTCGCATGTAAATTTGATCAATGATACACTTTAAAGATTTAAAATTCCAAAACAAGTCGGGATAAATTGATCCAGTTATCACATTCCGCCGTGTGATTTGTTGTTGTTTTTTATGTAATCCTTCCGCCTCGGTTGTGTGAGTTCGTTTTTCTGTTTTCGCTCAAAGATTTTTTCAGGAGATTTAAAAGTGCGTCAAAACTATCCTCGATCTGTCATGATGTATAACACCTCAAGCTCCCGTCACAAGTCTTTGTCGCTGAACTAAATTCGATTTCTTCATAGAGCAGAAATGTTTAGTTTTTTTTATTACACCAAATCCGATATGTGGCCATGGCTTTGGGATATTGGGCAGTGTACGACCCTGCCAACGATGCCGTGAACATTTGCTGTGGCCGCCATGTCAAGTCAATAAAGTGGGTGAAGGAATGTGCCTGTCAAATCAAGAGAAACAATCTCTCTCACACCAAGGGCATCTCTCTGGCGTATCTTTTCTGCAACACGTCCGATTACGGAGAAACATTTTCTTAGTGAAGACTGAAATGTTCTGCAAAGTCAGCGCTTCATAAATTGTATTTTATTATTTATTTGATTGGTATTTTAAGCCCTAGTCAGGAATATTTCACTTTTTAAATTAAAGGGACACAGAGGAGTATATATAACAGTCAGTATAAGAACGCTCACCTCATGCACTGTCGTGATTCTAACAGATTGTACCACACGTAGATATTGACTCGGTTATTTGGACTCATGTATATCAGGCTGAAAAAAAAACCCAAACAAATCTGACGTCTAAACTGAATCGTCCAATGCCAGTGGAAAATCAACGTGTACACTACATATCAAAACCGGTCCATTTCGGTATTGGTCATTCAAGGCTCGGTAATGTGTAACAACTTCATGTAGGCACAGCACAGCCAAGGGCCACACGGTAATTGCAACAACTGCTCAATACTGTGTGGCAATTTCATGCAGATACAACACAGGCCAGGGTAACACGGTAATTATGTCAGCTCGTCAGTACTGTGTGACAGTCTGATGTTGGCAGCACGATACTTTGTGGCAACTGTTCAGTAGTGTGTGGCAATTTCATTGGCGTACAGCACAGTCAACACGGTAACATGTGACCGATGCTCAATATTGTATGGCAATTTGATGTCAGTATCACACAGTCAGTTGGGCAACACGGCACTTTGTGACAACTGCTTAATACTGTGTGACAATTAAATGTCAATATCACACAGTCAGTTGGCAGCAAGGTAGTTTGTGGAAGCTGCACAATACTGTGTGGTAATTTAATGTAGGTACAGTACAATCAATGGTCACACGGTAGTTTGTGGAAGCTGGTCAGTACTGTGTGGTAATTTAATGTAGGTACAGTGCGATCAGTGGCCACACGGTAGTTTGTGGAAGCTGCACAGTACTGTGTGGTAATTTAATGTAGGTACAGTACAATCAGTGGCCACACGGTAGTTTGTGGAAGCTGGTCAGTACTGTGTGGTAATTTAATGTAGGTACAGTACAATCAATGGCCACTCGGTAGTTTGTGGAAGCTGGTCAGTACTGTGTGGTAATTTAATGTAGGTACAGTACAATCAATGGCCACTCGGTAGTTTGTGGAAGCTGGTCAGTACTGTGTGGTAATTTCATGTAGCTACAGCACGGTCGAACAGCATAGTGCTGCCATGAAATTTGCCGTACTGCACAGCACTGACATTATATACTGCTTCGCGGACATTATACACTGTTCGCGGACATTTGTGTTCAGTACTGAGGGGTTATCGTACGATGCAGTGCGATGTGAGTTGTACTTCAATTGTGTAGTCTGACGCTGGACTGATTGCGCCAGTCCATCTCAAAGAGTGACTTGTTACCTCTGTCGTCACCGATTGACAGGTACAAGCTTTTTCATAGCCTTATCCTTTCACAAGTTCAGTCCCCAGTATTCACATCAGTTTCCTCTGCAATCCCCTCCCCCCTTTCCCCCACCATTTTCTTCTTTAAAAGATGGCAGAATTAAACCATCGTGATTTTAATGAACGCTGAGTGACTCTCAACATAGCAATCAGCGACAAAACGGCCCGCTGGGAAATTCACCTCAAACCCTATATTACCATGAAAATTGTTTTATCGAAAACTCCAATAAACTGCACAGCGGGCTAAGCCGTGAAAGGTGTCACTTTTAGAGTTCTTTTATTTACTGTGGTCAGTTACGATGTTTTTTCTTTTCACGTAATAAAGTGGCAACCTTTCTGGAAGTTGTACTTTTTTTTGAACGATGTAATAGATCTTACCGCCGCTGATGTACTCGGCTAGAATTCGTCTGGTTAAAGCGATGTGTGTGTTTTAAGTATCTCCAACAGAAAAAAATAGGGCTGAAAATCGATGCGTTAGTTTTTTTTATTTCTCCGGGAAACAACAGCTATTAGGACCGTCGTGTGAACATGAAACTTGACCTAGTTTTCAGTGAATTTTCAGTGAAGTTGTTGTGCCTCCGTAGTTTTCTCTCTGTTGAATTTATTGCCACCTAACTTTGCTTCTTACGAGCGGAATGACATTTGCACGTCAGATTTGACCTGTTTTTAAGTAAGAAGACTTGTAAAAGCAAATGGTAGACCAACATGCGCACCTATTCATTCTACCTCGCATTAAATGCCCCTTTGAAAAGTTTCTCATCGACGTGTGTACCGGCGAATCGGAATTATGCTCAACGGACAACCGGCTTTCAGGATACATTTGTGTACTCATCTCTCATGAACACCATTCTATAGAAAGACTCTCTATACCAAAGTTTCAAAGAATGAGTATTGAAGGCAAAATCACACGAACCTTTCTATATTGTTAATAGAAATGTAAACGAGATTACATCTTTACCAACTTTCCTGTCTTCTATTGCATTTTCTGTAATTAGAGTGCAGGACGACTTGACTGTACGTGCAAAAATCGTGATGTCAATTGCGAGCTTCCATGATGTGCCCGGTTGTGAACTGTCACACCGTTACTTGTCTGTTATATTCCACCTGGCCTTGATATTTTTCGTAAGTAGGATTATATAAACGTGAAAAATACAATTAGACTGTTCACAACGCATCATGATAAACGTCAAAACTCGCCAATACCGTATACAGGAGGGTTGCTTACATACACGTGAAACTGGTTAGGGTGCATTTCGAAATTTGCATATAAATTTATTTCCATACACTTTGAACATTAAATCACGACAATAACTTATCCTTCACTGGATAGCTTAGTGTTGTTCATAAACTGTTTATCTAACTAAAGATACTGTTTACAAGATAACTAAACGTACTGATTGCAGTATTATGATCTATGGCTCATTTTTAAAAATAATATATACATGTATTTGTAAATCCCAGACGAGTTTTACAGCAATACACATGTCAGTATTGCCTGAATGTTGTAACCTTTGTATTCATTTGTTATTGTAGAATTGCATCACCAACTTTTTCCCATGCACAATAAATTTTCCATGAATGTCTAAAGCCATGAATTCATCCTGCCATGGTGTTTTTAGCTGTATGGCCGTTTTTTTTTTTAGCTGTTTCAGTTGGCCTTTTTTAATTTTTCAAAATTGCGTTATTTTGTAGTTGGGTATAGGTAATATACTGAAAGACGTACAACATACAATGTAAAACCAAAGCAGCGATGACAGCGTGATAGCTGGCTAGTGGTCAAACGTAATGGGTGAAATACGTGGGGGAAGCCCACGACCATCTGCAGACTGTTGCAGACCTTCCCACTTATGGCCGGAGAGAAAGTCAGCATGAGCTGGACTTGAACGCACAGGGACTGCATTGATAAAAGGCTCTTGGGTCATTACGCTGCGCTAGCGCGCTAACCAACTGAGCCACGGAGACACTCAGCCCATATATAACGTCTTCAGTCGACTCGTAGATGTAAGATCACGTGACATTTCTTTATATCTATATAGTCTTTAGCTCTCGGAAACAGACCTATAAAGGTAATAGTTAAGACAGTATTTTGAAATATGATTTTGTGTGTTTTACAGTGATTTACTATCAAATAACCGATGTATACAGCTTAGCATACATTTTGCGGACGACCATTGCATACAATATGACGTGACATTTCTTCATATATATTGGCGCTGCATGGCGTCCTTGTAAAGGGTTGTGTTTATTTCTGTACTGCAGCCTATGTCATTATAAATACACAGCCCTGAACTGATGATAAATCAGTTATTAGCATGGAAACTGCTTTTTATCAAGAGACGCACAAAAAGCTTAACAACGGCCAAAACAGAGAACATTGCCGGTTTTGTTGGTTTTTTCATGGAACTGTCTGCAGTTTCTTTTCTGTTTTTCAGATGTATAATGAGAGTAATTCTATTGCTGATGCACGTAGCCATGACTCGTCCATCTAAAACGACGCCTTTGTCAATGTGTTTCTCAAGAATTTTGTATTTTTTTTGTATTTTGACCTCCCCAGCAAAAAATGTCTCACTAAAGTCCAACTAAACACAATCTGCATAAAATGCCCCCATGCGACTCGGAAATGTAAGTGGCGTTTTCCATCTTCCGTAATTAAAGCCTCTTCAGATCGGCTTGTCTGCTAAAA
Organism: Liolophura sinensis; assembly: GCF_032854445.1. Classification (NCBI taxonomy): domain Eukaryota; kingdom Metazoa; phylum Mollusca; class Polyplacophora; order Chitonida; family Chitonidae; genus Liolophura; species Liolophura sinensis. The sequence continues at coordinate 14,950,471 of NC_088298.1, read as the reverse complement.
TTGCTTTAAGTGCCTATCACCTCGTGTGCCAAATACATAATCCGGTACATGCTCTAGCTAGCACGAACAGTATTTAGAAGTAATTCTATCATTAAAGTTCCTGAAAGCGAAAACTCTGACGAATTCCTGTTGACTGCATCTTGCAGATCTTACTTAGCAGGTCTGTTTCCATTCCACTGACGTTAAACCATTCCTTAACCAAGTCGTTCATTTTGCCAAAAAATGTAATTGTTTGAAGCAAGTCAAAACTACCAAAACTTGCAAGGTGTTAAAAGTACTTACTGTCGAACATAATGGAATGTAAAGTAGTCGCAGATTCGTTGATGTGAGATAAAGGCTAAGGTCAAATTTTGGTACCGGATAGTGTATATTCAGCCAATCTTGACAGGCTATAGGATTTAACCCAGGAAATCCTATATCCATTGTCAGCCAAAGTCAATTGTGTATCTTTTTTATCCAATCTTGTCAACCAATCAGTTGAGTGTTGTAGTCCGTGGTGTCCATCATTCTCGTGTGAAAAGGAGACGAGCTCACCCATTGGTTGTATTTCCTTGCCTTTCTAGTCTGACGTCATCACTACGCACATATGAAGTTGAATGTATCAAACTGAACACTGAGTTGAATGACCATGAACATAACTCAGGGCAGTTCTTTTGATGCTGTATAATGCCGAGCTCAGCTAAAAAACTGTGGTAGTGGGCTAAAACGCCCAGGGCATTACAAGATGTTTTTTCTTGCACAAATTCGTGGATCATGGATCATGTTCTAAGGAGATAAATCTAAAATCAAGAGAAGAAAAATAAATCAATTTATCTCACTCTACGGCGTTCATTTTCTCATTTGATCTGGCCCTTTCTTTGTCATCCCGTAAATTTTTCTGTTTTATTCTGGAATTTCTTTCTCTGAGTTACAAATGCACAACTATCCTCGGTGAACTGTGATCTCCAATATCACTGAAGATTGTTTTGTATGTAATTTAATAGTTTACAAGAGGAGAACGCCTTTTTGTTTTCTATTCCGCAAAATCTGATGTGTCGCCATATGACTTCGGGGGCAAAATGTACGAGTTTGTTACCATGAATATGAGCATTGTCAGTTATTACGTTATTCCATAGGCCACTGTACTTGCTTACAGGCCCGTATGTTTGGCGGCAGACTCACTTTTGTGCCAATAATTTCTCTAGGGACAAAACTGACAAACACTGATCTTTATGTCAGAAAGTTTGGACATAAAGAAATGAAAGATGTGGGATTATGGTATATGTATACGCTAGTGCTGTGTTTTGGAACAAAAGTTCCTTTTCCGTTTCTGTATAAAAGTTCAAGTGAAACGCTGTTTTACAAGATTTCTTCGTGGAAAGGCCCTGGTGGCGATGCTATTACATACATGTGATTGCCTCCCATTATCGGAACAGAAGTGGAATGTTTTTATGCCTAATAACGTGATATAACGGTGGTATGTCGGCGAGCGAAATGGCCTCACTGGCATTAAGATGGACGAGACCAGCCACAAGGCATGTATATACACGATCTATTTATTTAATTGGTGTTTACACTCAAGAATATTTCTCTTATTCGATGGCGGTCAGCATTATAGTGGGAGGAAATCGGGCAGAGCCCGGTGAAAGCCCACGACCATCCACAGGTTGCTTGCAGACCTTCCCACTTACGACCTGAGAGGAAATCATCACGACGTACGAGTTTACATGCATACACACATAAGGTAGGTCTGGATGGCAAGTCCATTCCAAAGATTTTCGCCAAGGCAATAATGTGTTTCAGTGATCCAGGTTATTTTAATTAACAATGGTCAGCTGATGGAGAAATATCGCCACAGTATTGGAGACTAATATCCTTAGATCCTTCATATGATATATGATCCCCGGCACAATTAAAACTTTTAAATGTCGTTGTTGACTAAGTTATCTGTTAGGGCTAAGTTATCCTTTTTAGTATCCGCACAAACCTTTCAGCATAACGCATCATCACATTGTTTTTAGGTGTAACGCTGTACGCAAGAATATTTCTCTCAAATCTACGAAGTTCCGTCATGCTTATTGGTAAGAGGAAACTTGGACAGAGCCCCGCAGAAACCAAATGACTTTGGTATTTACCGGACAAGCCTCTTGACGTACTGAGATGCCGAGTCAGCAGGAGCTGTTCTCGAAGAGTGGCTGTTTAACGTTAAGTTCCGATCCTGTACCGGCACACCTAATGCCCTTCAAACTCACAACTTTAACAGCTACTATCCTAGCTTTTCTTTCCATGATTTTCCATGATAATAAGAAATAAAAGCATGATACATTAAGAATGCAGGTATATTAAGCTTAGCTACTCTTGGTGTTAAGTAAAGAGAACATTGCGCTGATTTGATATTCGTTACTTTATTAGCATAAAACTTGACTTTTGATGACCCCAACTTCATAATAAGTTCAGTCCCAAGGGCTTTTTTACTTGCTGTTTGTTATGGAAGATTCTTGACAGATCTTTTGTGATGTCCATATCACTGAAATCCTCTTCTAGGCAAAGTGGATGCGTTTTTTGTCGTTCACCATGTGTGCATTATACTTTATTTTGGCACGACTCTTTTTTTTTTTGTAAATTGAAAATTTTCTCTGGACTTCGATAAAAACTTGTTAACTTTTAATCCTTTCGGCCAACTGTTCATGTATCTTAGGTCATATATACAAGATTTTGGCTGGCATGAAAGGAAAATGCAGGCAGCTTTTCTGGATGTCAGAATTTGATCTTTTGGAAAGCCGCTTTAAACTTCCTCACAATAATGCTAAACTCCGCATTCAAATCGCTATTTTTTTTTACTATGATGTAGGCGACATGATGAGGTACATCCTCAGAAGGAGCCTCAGGGTCCCGTTTCTCAAAACTGTTTTAAGACTAATTACTGGATTTAACTTTAAAGGCCAAGACAGCACCTTGCTAAAACTTTACTTTAATCGAAAGCAGGATTCTCAAGCTTTCTAAAAAGTATCAGACTTTATTATTTTAATGAGATTTCACTGAATAACATGTAGAACAAAATGGCAATACTGCACAGATGACTGTTGTGAATCGAGGCAGACATCTTGAAAATGTTATCCAATCAAACAGATGCTATCAGATTACGTGGCCTACGCTGTGACGTAGCCTTTACACTTTCGTTCTATGAAGTGACATATGATAATACAGAATTGCTGCATAAGACATCATTTTGAGATCGTTCACAACGATTTAGTCACGTATAGTCCAGGGGCCAATTCACACAGTACTGTGAGACAGGTCTGTATCATTTACGGACCACCACAGACGTAAAACTACTTGATTTACAAGCCGACTGTATCACAAATTATGTCAGACAGTGGTATACCGTTTCGGCCCAAACCACATTCATCACCCCAGTAGGACCTAGACCTATTTAGACATGCTGTTCAAATTACACAAATACATTTTTTTATCATTCATTTTACCGTTTAGTTAGCAGATTTTAAATAACAAATGCCAGAGTCAGTGAAAACTTTACTTGAGATGCCGAAGTTTGATGGGAATGAGAAGACAGCATCTTGCCTTACTTAAGTTAATTAACTCTTCTGATATGATTTTTTAATCTAATTTTATGAGAATTAAAGAATTTAAACTTTGCCCCTTTGTCTTTCTTGCATACAAGGGGTATTTTTTTCTGTTTTGTTTTATAAAAACAGTAAAATTATTGAAACGCCGAGTTCAAGCCGAGGTGCTTTCTTTGACCCCTGCGACGACTAAGTCAGCACTGTTCTCATCTTAGAAGCCACCGCCATAACACTGAAACATAAAATTTAGCGACAGTCGAATGCCTAGATCAGTCTCAGTGGTGCTCAGATTTATTTGCATTTCTTTCAGAATTGAGCATGAATCTAGGTGTACAACAATCCTATTGTAATTTTGTAAACAATTAATAGGGATCAAAATCACCAGCACAACCCCTCGGAGGCTACGACCTGAACCAGGAATACCTCGACCGTGCATCTGCAGGCTACTTACACTGTATTTATTTATCTATTTATTTGATTGGTGTTTTACGCCGTACTCAAGAATATTTCACTTATACGACGGCGGCCAGCATTATGGTGGGAGGAAACCGGGCAGAGCTCGGTGGAAACCTACGACCATCCGCAGGTTGCCTTAAACTGTAAACTATATAGCAGGCTTACTGTATCAACAGCTCAAGCAGTGGAAGAAATATCCTTCCAGCATGTCCAATATCCGAAAAAGCTATTTATCACTTAATACGGAAAATAACTTCGACGTTAGAGAACTAGAAGAAACGTGACGTCACGTTGCTGTCGATGATGGAGCCACACCGAAGCTGTATGAAGACGAAGTTTCACTAAACTTTCACTGGGTTGGCAAAAAAAAAATCTGAAAATACTTAATGCCGGTTTAAGATACCTTGAATGGTGTGTTTCAGTGGACATAAACATTAGTCAGGTGCTGTCTTTCACTTTAATTTAAGTCTTCAATTTTGTACTTGGCCCAGAAATGATTGCGTAACAGCGCATTAAATAGGATCTCAAACAGCTGCTGTCACGCTGTAACTTTGCATATTGGCTGCTGACTTGGCTAAAATTAAAATATGACTTAATACCTGTAACAGGTAATACACTTTCGAACAACTGGGCCCTGGGGGTCAAGTGATAGACACGTCAGTTCACACCAAGACACTAGTAGATCTAAAGAAACAGTGCATCTTCAGTGGTTTACTTGTGTGTAAGTATATCTGTCCGTGAATCCGCCTGTCCGTCTGCCCAATCGTCGGTCTTTACCAAGGTAAATTGACAAGAGACGCTATTTTACCAGTTACGTGTGACTTTTTGCCAGCTATCACATTGCTGTCGCTGCTGTTGTTTTACTTTCCGTGTTATAAGTCTTTGTGATATTCTATGTTGCCGTCATTTGCGTTGCCAGTAAGCTAAACATCACGAATACATTACGTGTTCCTAAACAAAGTATCAAAGAGAAAACGAATAAATAGCTGTCTGATTACACATTTGAAAAAATCTGTCTATAAGCCAGTCCAGCGATGGGTCCATTAATTTATTGATCAAACAGTCACGTTCTTAAATAAGTTCAAGTACATACGATCGCCGCCATGGCATTTCTAAGCACTATCTTTACCCTAAAAGATCGACGTGGTGGGGTAAAATGACACGAGCGTGTCTTAACACTAACTTCTATAAAGGGTCAATGAAAGTTTCATATTGAGGCGAAGATATTTCAAGATATTTTTCATATGTTGATCAATGGTAATTTTCTAAAGATATAAAATTTTGAAAAAGTTAAATTGATCCCTTATCTCACTCCTCGGAGTGATTTTTTGGTCTCTTGCATTCAATCCGCCACGGTTGTGTCAGGCCGTTTTCCTGTTTATGCTGGAAAATTTCTTCATGATATTTAAAAATGAGTCAAAAACTCTCCGCGATCTGTCATAACGTATAACACCTCAAGGTGCCATCACCAGTACTTGTCGATGAACTTAATTCGATAGCGCAAAAACCGTTTGTTTTTTCACTTCACCAAACCCGGTATGTGGCCATGGCTTCGGGATATTGGGCAATGTGCGAGCCTGCCAACCAATTCATGCACATTTACTGTGGCCGCCATGGGAATTCAGTAAAGTGGGTGAAGTAAAGTGCATGTCAAATCAAGCCAAAGGAATGGCTCTCATGCCAAGAGCATTTCTCTGGTGTAACTTTTCCGCAACACGTACTTTTATGGTGAAAAATTTTCTAAGTGAAGAATTAAATGTCGTCTTCTGACAAGTCAGCATTTTTTAAATAATAAAGACGCAGAGAAATACATGTATATAAGGCAGCCCGTTTAAATTCGTAAGTTTGGCTGTTGAATGCTCAATACATCACTGCATAGCCAGGAAGTTCTAACAGATTGTTCCCTAGGTACATGTTACATTTATCGAAAGAGAGACACTAATTCGGTACATCACATTTCAGCACACGTACGCAGGTAAAAGCCGTTGCGGTACTTAACAGCTCAGGGCTGCTCGGTGCTATACAGGAAAGCTCCATACTATGTGACAAGTTCATGTGACAAGTACTAAGTACTATGTGACAAGTTGGTACTGCACATACAACGGCCACACGTTTTTTTGTGGCAGCTGCTGATTACTGTGTGACACATTACAATTTCATGTTGGTACAGCACAGACAACGGCCACACCGCACTTTGTGGCAGCTGCTCACCGCGGTGTGACAAGTTGATGTTGGTACAGCACAGACAACGGTCACGCGGTACTTTGTGGCAGCTGCTCACTACTGTGTGACAATTTCATGTTGGTACAGCACAGACATCGGTCACGCGATACTTTGTGACAGCTGCTCACTACTGTGTGACAATTTCACGTCAGTATCACACAGTCAATGGCCACACAGTATTGCAGTTCAGTCATGAAGCCTGCGATACTGCACAACAGTCACATTGTATAACGCAAGGTGACGTCTAATAAATTGCGATTTACATCGTTGCATTATTTTTTGTACCTAATTCTGGTTAAGTCGTGGTGTTAGGGGGCGTGGAATTTGCTACTATTTAAGAATTTTTATGAACAGTTTAAGTAAACCTCTCAATGATGTAAATTCACAAAAGGTCGTATTTTACCGGCTGTGTGTAACCATTTGCCAACTGTCTTCGCTGCTCTGGGTTTCTTCTCTGCGAAACTCAGTGTGTAGTTTTTTGTACAGGAATGTTTAACACAGACGCATGGGAACTATTTAGCGGTGAATTATAATGCTTTAAAGGACTATTTCTCCTTTTAGTTCTCTAAAATACAGGGCTTCGAAAAAGGCGTAGATTTCCTGTCTGTTTGCTAGACTTGCTGCCTGACGGGGTTGACAGGTGTACGGAACGGTCGAGTCTTTATCAGATAACTCCAGTGGACGGGATTGGGCCGTGATTGAGTCGCCATGATCCAATCAGCCCCTCTCAGCGCGCTCCATTCACCAGCCCATGCTGCCCTATTGTCCTCTCCCATGTACACTAAGTGGTCTTCATTTGCATACTAAGTTAACAACGTTGTCGTTTTTGGAGATTCCGGCCAGTCCAATCTCAACGAAGTGGTCGTTACTTGCGAGCCTGCACAGCGCTCACATTGTGCAACGCAGTATAATGGCAAGGGTCTTTGTGTTCAATACTGTGCGGTGAATGTAAAATAAAGAGTGGTGAAAGTTTTACTCTGTTCAGTTTAAAGGTGAACTGATAATGTCAGTCTTCAACTGTCACATGACACCTCTGACCTCACTGAGTTATGAGTTTGTTTTTTTCTTAAATCCACATCGTTTCTAATACCAAATCTGCCAACCGTCCCCCAATATCCATGACCATATTCTTCCCATATATTAAAAATAGAAACTGGGGGGTGGCAGAACCCTGACAAACTTTCCGTTGACGAAAGGAAATGTGGAACTTGTAACGTTGTTGAAGATAAATCTCATGTCCTACTTGTTTGTTCATTGCAGAAAAATTAATAACAAAAATACATTTCCCAGTTATATTATACCGTCAATTCAGATAAAAGAAATAATTTGGAGCAGTTGACTACAACTAATGTAGCTTGGTACTGTTTCTTGACAAATCTTTTAGATTAATGGAGTCATGAATACATCATATGTTTATTGACAGTTATATAATAATATACAAAATACAAAATTGCCCACAGAATAAGTAATCTCTGGGAAAATGCATGCACTGAAACTTTTTTTCAGAATTCGTTGTTGGAGACTTTGTTCTACAGAGTCCTTCTATGATGTTGTCCGCAAAAGAAAATGGCACAAACGTTTTATGAAAGTTTGCCGTCACTGGAAGACACATGTAGTACAGATTCTCCCGTATATACAGGTCGATAAGAAATAATTTTAAGTGGCAATAAAATCACACAGAACAAATTGCACAGACACAATTGCACGCCTGCCACTTGCATTCCCAAGTCATTTGACTGTCAAGTAGGTCAAATTCCATGTCCACACGCAGGTCAGTTCGGTCACAATACAAAAATTTCACAGAGAGAAAGATACGGATGCGCTACGACTTGCACTCACTGAAAACTAGATCAAATTTGATGTCCGCATGACGGTCCGAGTCGCTGTAGTTTCCCTGAGGAGTAAAAATCTGACACATCGATTTTCAACCCTCTGTTTTTTTTCTATCGGAAATATTTAAAAACACACACATCGCTTTAACCAGACGAAGTTTAGCGAGTACATCAGCGGCGGTAAGAGTCTATTACCTTATCCAGAAAAACAGCATCACTTCGATCAGAGCTGCCACTCTCTGACGTAAAGAAAAAAACGTCGCAAGTGACAACCACCCCATAAAAGAAACTCTAAACGCGACACCTTTCACGGCTTAGTCCGCTGTGAAGTTTATGGGTGTTTTCGACAAGACAATTTCCATGGTAATACAGGGTTTCAAGTGAATTTAGGACAGCACAGCGTTGTCGCTGATTGCTATGCTGAGAGTCACTCAGCGTTCATTGACATCACGATGTCTTAAAAATCCCATCTGTTAAAGAAGAAAATGGTAGGATAAGAGAGGGAATTGATGGATGTAGTTTATTATTACATCGAGCTCTTGAGCATACAAACATTTAACATATTACTTCGTGATGAGGGACCGGAGACACCAACATTTACTATAAAAGAAATAATTGGAGCAGTTGACAAATGTGCAATTTGTTCTGTGTGATTTTTATTGCCACTTAAAATTATTTCTTATCGACTTGTATATACGGGAGAATCTGCACTACATGTGTCTTCCAGTGACGGCAAATTTTCATAAAACGTTTGTGCCATTTTCTTTTGCGGACAACATCATAGAAAGACTCTGTAGAACAAATTCTCCAAAAACGAATTCTGAAAAAAAGTTTCAGTGCATGCATTTTCCCAGAGATTACTTATTCTGTGGGCAATTTTGTATTGCATTTTCTGTTAACAAAATGTCATGAAAGATGCAGAAGTTGAAAAGATAGTGCTACGTGAGCAAAAAAAAATCATGGTGTTTATTGTGGACAATGTTTCCATTGTAAAATTTTATGCCAGTCTTTATTGTGATAGTCTTTATCCCATTTGCTTACAGTCTCGATAGGAATTTGGGAACATTACATTTAATCACGACCAATACTGGGATCAGATGGTCCTTTTGTTTGACTCTCTGAATAGCTTTGGGACGGATTTTTTTCGTTTGTAATTTCTGTGACAGTATTTTGCCATTTATTCTTTGACAGTGTGGATTATGTTTTAAGCAGTGTAAGGATAGAAATCGGAGTTCTAGGCATCATTTAACCATGTCTACTTGCGATTTTTCATTTCCACTAAGGCCTCTCACCACAGCAATTCAACCCTTAACCAACGACATAGCGTGCTCGAATCAAGCTCACAGACCGGGGGCGAAGTATGTCGCCAGATTTTTCGGTTTATACCTGATTGTTATTGCATTAGTGTAACAAATAAATAAATAAATAAATAAATAACTGACTACATACCCTGCGCAAGGTATATACTTACTCTGAATCCGCTATTCGTGCCCTGACGGGCTGCCAGTAAACTTCTCTGTTATTTCACAGGTCTTTCAAGGGGTCATACCATTTTTAACGCCAAAAACTCCCTCATCTTTAACGCCAAAAAATATCCATCACTGCCAAGAATGATATCATATTGTTTTGTTTTTTTTTCAATTTTATTCCCTTCTCTAAAATGTAATGGTTTAAGACATCTCGCGCTGGAGTAAGGGCTATAGGTGGTCAATACGAGCAATCGTCAATGGCCATCACGAAATGGAAACCCAATCTTGTATTAGCACGGAAATGTCTTCCTGAAAACACCAATAAAGTTCGCTGCATCCCAAGTAGTAATAGGTGTCACGTTTAAAGTTTCTTTTATGTGGTTGTTGTCAGTTACGATGGTTTTTTCTGTACGTCAGAATCTGACAGGTCTAATCGAACTGGGACTGTTTTTTTTTTTTCATTTGACGTAATAAACTCTACTAATGTTGATGTACTTAGCTGTAACTCGCTCGGTAGAAGTGCTGGGTGTTATTTTCAGAATGTCCATTAAAAATATGGTGACGGTGATGGAGAGGCCGCGTCTTTCAATCAAGCCTAGGACAACTTCTCATCAACTACGCGTCAAGCTCCACAACATCGGTTTCGCTTGTTTTCGTTTAAGCAGTGGACCGGAAAACCCATATGTAGCCATTTTCAGCTTCCTTATACTTGAGCCATTGCCGGATTCCTGGACTAATGAAATTGTTTCTGCTCGCTCTATTTACGGCAGACTCTAGCTACGACTGAACGCATAGAGAAGCTTAAATTGTGCAATACTAAAATTCGCCCACCTATTTAAGTAGTAATTTTCCAAGGAACACCCTCGAAAAATATATTTCATAATAATTGTTGATCAAAGTGACATTTTGCTGTCAGGGAGCTGACACATATCACTGCCACATATCCAAAAATGTGATATTCATCATTTCTTGAAGATAAATTAGCTGGCATCCTTTTACTAGGGTTAAATCAGTGTTCAAACATTGAACTGGGATGCTTGGATAATAATATACTTCAAGGGTATTAATACCAGCAAACAAATGGTATTTATCTAGAATTGTTTGTGCTTGTTTTTTATTGTGGGGCGTCATTCAAAGCTTGCATATGCCACTTACCTGCCAATTAATATCATTTTTTAAAATGTAAAATTACCCATAAGACAAATTCAAATATTTCTCAAACTATGAGTTCCGTGAGTTCAGGGAAAGTACGTCATAATTTTGTACATTAATCCATCGCATTCACTGGTTGTGATCTATTGTGCGATTACATATCCTGGCTTCATTGCTATTCTTTTATGGGGAATGTGAATGTTGGTTTGAACGGTCATAACCCACAGGCAACCGCCGCCTTTTCTATATCGATTTTTATTTCGAGTTCAGTTGATTTAAAAAAAAAAAAAAGCATTTCTCCTAAACCGCATTTGAAGTGTGACAGTAAGGCAAAACTGTGAGAACGTGGCTGGATATTTTCTTCGCAAAAAGTCGTATCAATTATCCTCTTCTGGTGAGATAAATTTCAAAACAAGTCTGGAAAAATTTATCGCTTGATCTCACTCGGCGTAGTGATTTGTTCTGTTTCTCGAGATTCGATTCTCTGAATCCTTTACCTGTTTTTTTAAATGTTTTCTTCGAATTTGTTTTCTGTAGAGATTGAAAAGGACAGCTTATCCCCCTCATTCCTCATCTGTCATGATTGATATCATAGGCAGATCTCACTTGTCTCACCCTGATTTGATTTCTTGACAGCCCGAAAGCATTTTTGTTTCAATCCGTAAAATCTTCTCTGTCACCATGGTTTTAGGGGGTACAAGGAAATGTACGAGTGTATAATAAGTGCGATCATGCGTATGTCTACTAATATATTTTTGGTATACTTCCTAAAGGGTTTAAACTTTTGTGTGTTTTTTGATTATGTTTTTATCTCTTTTTTATATACTATAATAGAATTACCATAATAACGTCAAATAGAGAAAATATATTCAAACATATCTTCAAAACCCTCTTACTAGCCTAGTCTACCACCTCAGTGGTTATGAACAGATCGGCTGCGGTGGGTCCAATACTTTTCAGGAGGTAGTGAGTGTTCAGTCATGAATATATAAACGAAGTCGCTGTCAACACGCCTGATGATTGATTGGTGTAGATTTCATCAGTCCAAGATGTTACTTGGAGATGTTCCACCCGTACGTGAGAAGGTCTGCTAGAAACCTGCGGATGGTCGTGAGTTTCACCGGGGCCTGCCCCGGCGTCATCCTAGCATAATGCTGACCGCCTTTGTATAAGTAAAATATTCATGAGTACGGCGTAAAACACCATTAAACTAATAAATAAATACTTAAAGATGTCATCACATGCTATCTGCCTTCCTAAACTGACCACTTCCCAAAAAGAGGCCCTCTTTTTCGCGTTAAGCAGGTTGTCCTAGGTCCACCATTTAACCACTGAGTTGTCCTAGGTCCACCATTTAACCACTGAGGTTGTTCTAGGTCCACCATTAACCACTGAGGTTGTTCTAGGTCCACCATTTAACCACTGAGGTTGTTCTAGGTCCACCATTTAACCATTGAGGTTGTCCTAGGTCCACCATTTAACCACTGAGGTTGTCCTAGGTCCACCATTTAACCACTGTGGTTTGTTTTTTGTTTTATGAAGCAAGCGTTTTTAACCAGTACATTTCTGTCGGGCTGGGTTAGATGCTTGTGAAAGAATCGTTTGGAATTTTTCCAGAAACTATAAATCATAGTCTCTTTGACATGTTCGGAGAACTAGAAATGGTCATTTCTTATAACTGAACGGTGGCCGCTGCTATCTGTATAAATGTTAGACGTCTAAACAGAAACTGACGTCTTCGCCAGTATCTTAATTACAAGCCTCACGAACGTGAGTCTCGCTGAAATATGGCCGCCAATCTCAACCGTCTTGTTTGAATTCGGACAATTATTGCTTAGGCCCTCAGGCACGTCACTGGTCAAGAGCTGGTCAAACTCCGTTGATGACCGGTTACCCTCTTATTCTGGACATTAGTGCAGCATAAATGGCCGATGTACTGACCAGTTCCCGGGGATGTAGGCGTGCTTTCGAGCCATGGGAATGACTCCCTTGGTAATGACATGTATTTCATTATTTATAGGGTAAGGTGCGAGACTGTTTTGTCCCGCGGGTACCTTTCTCGTCGCTGGTAGTTATTTCATCGCCTATTTTAATAATACGATGTGTTATGTATGAAAGACGGGTTTTCAACAAATATCAAAATTTTGTTCACTGCCGACAGTTCAAGTTGGGTATAAGTTACAACGGACTACTTTTACTGTGCAGACCAGGTAAAGGCTACAACAAACAGGCTTTCCATCTTTCTTCTATAATTAATACACTTGAGGTATTGGCTCAAAACCAGCCTAGGTCAAGGAATTTTTGCGATTCGACTGCCGCTATATGTTAAATTTGATGAGTATTTTTGAGTAATTCTATGCCATTGACCAGTGTAATCAGTTGCAATTAACATCGCTGCATTATTTTTTTATACCTAATTCTGGTTAAACCATAGTGTTAGGGGGCGTGTAATTTGCTGCTATTTAAGAATTTTTATGAACAGTTGAAATAAACCCCTCACTGAGGTAAATTCACAAAAGGTCATATTTCACCGGTTGCGTGTAACCATTTGTCAACTGTCTTCGCTGCCCTGGGTTTCGTCTCTGTGAAACCCAGTCTGTAGTCTTTTGTACAGGAACGTTTAACATAGACGCAAGGGAACTATTTAGCGGCGAATTATAATGCTTTAAAGGACCATTTCTCCTTCTAGTTCTCTAAAATACAGGGCTTCGAAAAAGGGGTAGATTTCCTGTCTGTTTGCTAGACTTGCTGCCTGACGGGGTTGACAGGTGTACGGAACAGCCGAGTCTTTATCATACAACTCCAGCGAAAGGGATTGCGCCTTGATTGAGTCGCCATGATTCAATCAGCCCCTTTCAGCGCGCTCCATTCACCAGCCCATGCTGCCCTATTGTCCTCTCCCATGTACACTAAGTGGTCTTCATTTGCATACTAAGTTAACAACGTTGTCGTTTTTGGAGATTCCGGCCAGTCCAATTTCAACAAAGTGGTCATTACAAGTGTCGCGTCGTGCGAGAGATCGCCTGGGATATAAATTTTGAAAAGGACAATACAACTAAACTCTAGTCCATTCTAAGCAAAACATCATTAGGAATATGAGAAACATGGCCGTTGTCCATGAAATCGAGGAAAATGGCTGACCAACGTTACAGAGACTGGATTTGTAGGTAACACCATACACAGGACATGAATGGAAGTCCGGCCAGACAACGTCCACGATCAGGCGACAATTTGTCGGCAAATGGAGCCGGCTTAATAAAATATTCCTCCTCACCGAAGAATTATTCACTGATCAGTGCACATATTTTGACTGATTGAATGTCTGATTGATTTATCTTCTCGTCGTCAGCTTACATTGAGACCTATTTACAACATGATTTTAAATTGATGAATCTAATCTGGTTCGTTGCTGACTATGAGCATCCATACAACAGCTGACTAATCCAAATCTTTTACTAATTTGTGGGTGGTATTAAAGAATCTATGCCTGCGTAGAGATTGTAGAGGCAGGCGGTATGTCTGTCAATGGACAACCAGACCAACAGTCCAGTATAATAGACACTTGTTAAAGGAGAAGAAAATTTAAATATCAGTCAAATACCATTGAAAAGAGTATGCATTTCCTCGCAGGTGCATGCCATAAAAATTCTAATATGTACCTCAGGTTGATAAATTATAAATAAAGTCAGCGCCAACATCCACTGTGGGCGCCTCCATTTTGTCTAAGAACTAGTCATTTTATGTTAGGAGGAGAATTGTCGTCGGAAACCGCCGAAGTGCAGTTCGCACATTTCCGGGAGAACTCTTCTTCCCAGAAGGTAGGGAAGGGTAAGATTCATTTTCCGCTTGACGATCGGGAAACCGGAATGATGGACGTAGTTTCCGAGTTTACACGAACAAGCCGGCAGTTTTAACGACTGTCGCTGGCTAAGCGGCAACACCCCCCCAGCATAAATTACAGGGTGTTAAAGATGGAGGACGCGACGGACTCAGCGATTTATGCCTGCTTTGCTGTATTCAGGCTTTACGTGTATCCCTAGGAAGAATCGCAAAATTATGCAACAGGCACCACCAGACAGAAAAAATGTGCTCTTCTCAGCCTACGGTGTCATGTTTTTAACGTTTCTTTTCCTTTAAGTCAGTCTGTCAAGGTAGAAACAATAATTCTCCCGATGTGTCAACAAACATATACTTTCTGTCAGTCTGTCTCTGGACAATCACTGTGCCGTCTAACCATCAGTCAGTCTGTCACTGGACAATCACTGTGCCGTCTAACCATCAGTCAGTCTGTCACTGGACAATCACTGTGCCGTCTAACCATCAGTCAGTCTGTCACTGGACAATCACTGTGCCGTCTAACCATCAATCAGTCTGTCACTGGACAATCACTGTGCCGTCTAACCATCAGTCAGTCTGTCACTGGACAATCACTGTGCCGTCTAACCATCAATCAGTCTGTCACTGGACAATCACTGTGCCGTCTAACCATCAGTCAGTCTGTCTCTGGACAATCACTGTGCCGTCTAACCATCAGTCAGTCTGTCACTGGACAATCACTGTGCCGTCTAACCATCAATCAGTCTGTCACTGGACAATCACTGTGCCGTCTAACCATCAGTCAGTCTGTCTCTGGACAATCACTGTGCCGTCTAACCATCAGTCAGTCTGTCACTGGACAATCACTGTGCCGTCTAACCATCAGTCAGTCTGTCTCTGGACAATCACTGTGCCGTCTAACCATAAGTCAGTCTGTCTCTGGACAATCACTGTGCCGTCTAACCATCAGTCAGTCTGTCTCTGGACAATCACTGTGCCGTCTAACCATCAGTCAGTCTGTCTCTGGACAATCACTGTGCCGTCTAACCATCAGTCAGTCTGTCACTGGACAATCACTGTGCCGTCTAACCATCAGTCAGTCTGTCACTGGACAATCACTGTGCCGTCTAACCATCAGTCAGTCTGTCACTGGACAATCACTGTGCCGTCTAACCATCAGTCAGTCTGTCACTGGACAATCACTGTGCCGTCTAACCATCAATCAGTCTGTCACTGGAGAGATAGTCACTCACTGTGTCCTCTAACCAACCATCAGTCAGTCTGTCACTGGACAGATAGTCACTCACTGTGTCGTCTAACCATCAGTCAGTCTGTCACTGCACAGATAGTCACTCACTGTGTCGTCTAACCATCAGTCAGTCTGTCACTGGACAGATAGTCACTCACTGTGCCGTCTAACCATCAGTCAGTCTGTCACTGGACAGATAGTCACTCACTGTGTCCTCTAACCAACCATCGGTCAGCCTGTCACTGGACAAACAGTAACTCACTTTGCCGTCTAACGTACCATCAGTCACTCTGTCACTGGACAAACAGTCACTCACTGTGCCATTTAACCAACCATCAGTCAGTCTGTCACTGGACAATCACTGTGCCGTCTAACCATCAGTCAGTCTGTCACTGGACAAATAGTCACTCACTGTGTCGTCAATCCAACCATCGGTCAGCCTGTCACTGGACAAACAGTAACTCACTGTGCCGTCTAACGTACCATCAGTCACTCTGTCACTGGACAAACAGTCACTCACTGTGCCATTTAACCAACCATCAGTCAGTCTGTCACTAGACAAATAGTCACTCACTGTGTCGTCTAACCAACCATCGGTCAGCCTGTCACTGGACAAACAGTAACCTACTGTGCCGTCTAACCTACCATCAGTCAGTCTGTCACTGGACAAACAGTAACTCACTTTGCCGTCTAACGTACCATCAGTCACTCTGTCACTGGACAAACAGTCACTCACTGTGCCATTTAACCAACCATCAGTCAGTCTGTCACTGGACAAATAGTCACTCACTGTGTCGTCTAACCAACCATCGGTCAGCCTGTCACTGGACAAACAGTAACCTACTGTGCCGTCTAACCTACCATCAGTCAGTCTGTCACTGGACAAATAGTCACTCACTGTGTCGTCTAATCAACCATCGGTCAGTCTGTCACTGGACAAACAGTAACCCACTGTGTCGTCTAACCTACCATCAGTCAGTCTGTCACTGGACAAACAGTCACTCACTGTGTCGTCTAACTAACCATCAGTCAGTCTTTCACTGGACAAATAGTCACTCACTGTGTCGTCTAACCAACCATCGGTCAGCCTGTCACTGGACAAACAGTAGCCCACTGTGTCGTCTAACCTACCATTAGTCAGTCTGTCACTGGACAAATAGTCACTCACTGTGTCGTCCAACCAACCATCAGTCAGCATGTCACTGGACAAACAGTAACCCACTGTGCCGCCTAACTAACCATCAGTCAGTCTGTCACTGGACAGTCACTCACTGTGCCATCTAGCCAACCATCAGTCAGCATGTCACTGGACAAACAGTAACCCACTGTGCCGTCTAACCAACCATCAGTCAGCATTTGACTGGACAAACAGTAACCCACTGTGCCGTCTAACTAACCATCATTCAGTCCGTCACTGGACAAACAGTAACCCAGTCTGCCATCAAACAAACAATCAGTCCGTTACTGGACAAACATTCACTCACTCTGCAATTAAACGAACAATTAATCAATCCGTCACTGGAGAAGTAGTCACCCACTCTGTCACAACAGTCTGTCAATCTGTCACTCTCTGACATCTAGTAACCATACAGTTTACCGGACGTTTTGATCCCGATTTTTCTTTTTTTGGCAATTTTAACGTGATAAATGTATGTAAGGTCAGACTCATAAATCTGTCGCACGTAATTTTTTCTCCCCAGAACCAGTTTTGTTCAGCATGATTTGGGCATTGGGAACTGAGATTTATGCCATCTTGTCTTGATTTACGCTTTGATGCCTTCCTCCGTGCTCATTGGTCCGTTCAAAGATACCGTTTTTCCCTCAAAACAAACGAGAGTTCAGCGATAGGGTACGGCGCTTTATTAAATCACGTTGTCTAGGAGCAGATTTTTTATCGGTTATCCATTAAATTCATCGTTCGTTTTTATTGGGTGAGTTCTTGGAAGGCTCCCACAACGCGTTTATTACCCCTACACTTGTAATTGGCTTAACTCGGGGAAGTGTCGGGATTCCGTGCCCCAGACCAACCGTGGATTGGAATGTTGATAAAAACCTGTAAAAGGTCCGTTATGTACATGACCTTTATAGGCCGCAGATGACGAATTCGGCGTAACGTTGATTGAAACTATGACATTCATAAAGTATGAAGTTTTAAGGTAGCTGGACCGATCTTGCCTCCTAACCCATATTTCATCTGAAGCCACACTATACAGAATTGCATGCTATTCGACCGGACAGTATTGTTCGTTGTGCATACTGAAAAAAGACAAGGGTAATTGCGGGAAAACTCAGAAGGGTTCAGATAACTGTGAATAACATCATTTCTGCATAAACGCCGTAGCGTTTGCGTTCTACCTGTTGTTTTATGCTCACGTATACACCAGAACTGTCACATTACATGAAAGAACACAAGAACACATACAGCTTTGATCTGCTCTTTTGGAGGAGTTTTAAGTTTTCTCTATTTCTGGGAACATTAGCCGAATAGACTGAGATCTTTCTATGCTACTTTTTTATGACTATAGTGTTCATTTTTAAATGTATGTGTGCTCGGTTTTTACGTCGCACTTAACAATTTTTCAGTCATGTGACGACGAAGGTCACTAGGTGTTACTAAAAGTACTAAAATTAGTACTACGGGTTATTAGTACTCAGTGAGTCCCGCTTCTCTCACCGGTGTACTGAAAAGACGACTTTCCGGTCTCATGATCTCTGTATCAAGTGTATATGAGCTTCAATTTATCTAATCACAATCATACATACAATTTATTAACATAGAAATTCAACACAACATGGCAAAATTGTTTTCATGGAAATATACCTAACTTTGCATTAGTTAAAGAAAGAATAGCGAAACAATTAAAACAATACAAACTCCATGCACATTTATTTTATTGCTAAGCCAGACGATATTTCTTTAAAATTTTATTTAGTGGCCTGTACAGAAAATGTGAGGAAGAACCAAGTTCGACTGAGGCCAGACATTGACGAATGAGGGCAATTCATGATCCTAGTCCCAGTTGGTTTGCTTCGGCTGTTTGTTTGCCATTTATTCAAGACAATCCGGTTTCCATGGCGCTTTGAATTTCAAGTGGTATCGAGACGTGTGGGAATGACATAATGTGATTTGAGCTCTGAGATCCGCCTTAGGCATTAGCCGAGTGGTGGGATGATTGATTGACTGACTGATTGGTTGTTCAATCTGGAAATGTGTATCAGTCTGGGAGGATTTTTTTCCTGCGCTCATGCCGCGTGGAAAGTTTAATTATTAACATGGATTATGTAATTGGTAAATTTGAACAGACAAGTGAATTTGTGACCAATGGCCTAGATTTTAGGATCAGATTGAATGCTACCAGACTAATGGAGCAACAGTTTCACATTTCTTTTTTTAGAAGAAGCTTCCATGCACTGAAATATATATACAAATATAAGGAAATTTCTCTTGACTCATATTCCCCGAAATGAATCTTAGCAGGCATGAAGTGGATGTCTGCTTTTTTTCTCTCTAGTGACACATCTTTTAATTCTGATTTCCCTGATTGCTTCTTTACTTAACGCCGCATTCAGAATTGCTTTTGGCCACATCGCAGACATTGTTTGCCGTCATGTTTACAGTGCTGCCTAACTAGGGGACCATGCTGAAGAGACGAGATATTATGCAGTGTACTGACACTGGTCTAATCAGCACCCAGTGGGGCACATTTTCCAGCCTAATGGCGACTCGGGGCCACGGGCCACATTGATTGTTGTTCTCTTGCAGTGCACGAGAAGTACGTCTTTAAGCTTGTCCGCAAATATCCATTACAAAGACAGGAGTGAACAACAGATTGGCAACTTTCGCCTATGTTACGTGGGAAAGTTTTCAGAACTTTGGAAAGGGTGATATATTTGAAAATTGGCTTAAGCTAAATAGAATGCCTTCTTTATGAGTATAGGTAATGTAGCACTTCTAGGTAACTAAAGTTTATTTCTCTCTGTAAAAGTATAAATAAAATTAAAAGCATTTATGGCGGGAGTGGTTTCGCTTTAATAAACAAAAGGAAGTGAATGCGTGACGACTGTACCCTTGTCACGTGTAGCTTGGGAGAAATGAGCGCATTAGCCGATTGGCTGAAGATTAATTTCTAGACAAATAGGGCGGTAGGATATAAAAATAAGGCCTGTATTCCTTGATTACTGTCCAATGTTTATCCACCGTCCGAAGGAGAAATTGGCCTGGTTCAATTTGCATATTAAGTGAATCTCGCAGGAATTGAGATTACACGCGAACTCCAGATGAAATGAGTCGCACTGGACGCCATTGGCGTCCCATTAAACAACAGTGTCAGGAACCAGTATAAATATTACATTATAAAAGGATGTTGGGGGTGCCCGATGCGCGTTGCGTTTTCGGAAACCAGTTCGGCATCAGGTTAGAGTTGACATCTAAGGTCCGGAATGATAAATATTCTGTTTCGATTTGCAGTTAATTGAGGGACCTCTTGGTCACGTCTTGGAGTCTATTCCGTGGGCCGGGGAGAGCAGACTCACACAAAAACGGATTTATGTTCGGAACCAATGTGGCTGATGCGAGAGCTCGTGGATCACAAATTTCCTTAGCGACACCCTTCCTAGAAGACTCTCTAACACGGCTAAGACGCGCGTGGAAATTATTGCTAATTTTCTACCCCCTGTGCCAGGCTAATAGCACGGTGGAATTGTCCTTAATTCTTTTCCGTTCCCCGGAGCTTTGGCTGGCGGAGCTGTTACCGGCGTCATGGTATAAAATATTATCACATAGTGAACTTAATGGTGTCACTGCGTAAATGTGGCGTGGATGACTTCACGGTGACGCTTTAATTTAACTGTACCAAGTCTCAAGAAGGAGTTTGAAGACGGCAGATGTGTTGCAGTTCTGAAAATCTTCGATTCCTTTCATAACTCTGGAATTAAAGGATGACAGATTTGGAGAAGGTAACTTAAATCGAATGGTGTTTTTCTGATAGCCTTTGGATCCTTTTATAGCACTGGAATTTGACTGAAAGAAGACAAGAAGGATTTCTGTAGGGGAAGATTTGGAAGATTTGTCTGTCTACACACGTTCTCATATCTGCTGATGTCTTCAAGTTCCTTGGTTTGTACGGCTGTATTACCTCATACTATAGCAGCAGTGCATCCTTTTATAGCGTGTTGCACGCCGTTGAACCAAGGAAATTTCCTTTTACAATCCTACTTCTTTAGAAATTGGTACATCGAGTTTTATAGTTGGCCTAACGGCACGCACCATTTCCTAACATAGGGGAATAGTATACGGGATTGATAGCTGTTTCACGAAAGGAATCCGCTGACGGGAAAGTTCTCTATTGACCATTGAAACGTTCTATGATGAACAGGGTCGCCCTGTTGTGAGCGGCCAGTCTAGAACACATTGCAAGCCCTATCACATCGAATCTTCGACCTCTTGTCTCGCAGACGGCGTCACGTTTGATTCTGCCGTATTGCAAGGATAAGAGGATTAGCTGTCGGACTTTTGTGCATTATGTATGTAATCGGTGAAATAATTCTCAGAATCGTATATCTTAAAAAGTGGCAATGACATCATTAATTGAAGGTTATGCATTGAAATTCTAGTAAACGAAATCTTAACACTGCGAGATGCTCATATTTTACAGCGAAGCACGACTCATAGGGTTCAATGGTGAAATATCATGACAGCAGATCAGTCTTAGCTGCATTCAGATGTTATAGTGGTGTAGATAACAAAGCTCCATGAAAGAACTTACCAACTGAGAAACGTTGCTCCTGAAGACGTTGAGATATAAAATTTTCACTCTCACTCTCTGTCTCCCCCTTTCTGTGTCTCCCTTTCTCTAGCTGATACAGCGTGGGACGATCACAAGGCGGGAAAATCCCCGGGGGACGGGCAAGTACTTCAAAGAATACTAAGCTGCCGGTACAATATTAATTCCCTAATACAGAAATATGGGACAAATTCCTCACAGCGAGAGTCTTTCTTGAATGCCCGGAGGAAATTAAAAGCTCTGCATCAAAGACATCAAAAACTATCCTCCGTAGACGGATTACTTCTTCACTTCTCGAGTGGTAAATTTTTGATTGGACGACGAAACAGTCAAAAATTCAAATTTTAATCGGTAAATGTTCTGCCCGTGCAGTGTTTCCGTATCTTCGTCTTGAAGATCACTTCCTGGATTCGTTGACATAGCTTTGAGAAAGGATTGCTACTACATTCAATACGTTGTCCGTGATATACTCCCAAGGTCGCCGTACCGACGACAGGCCTGATACGATTTGCTCTTGATGTGATAGGCTGTGTACCTGCTGTGAAAAAGCTTGCTAAATTGAATACCGGTACTGAGCGAAAAATTCCCAGGACATTTGGAACAAATATTACATCACCTTCTTCATTTGGAATTATGTGTGGCAAAATCGCGTATATAATTTTTCTAACGGAGCTCTTCTGTGCAAAAGGGAGGATTTGAGGAACACTTCGGGCAGCTTGAAACCCTAAGGTGATCGTAAAGCCATCCCTGATCTTCGAATTTGTACACTATAACCTCAACGAGAGACAATTCTTTACCTAGGTAAGATTTTTGTAATGTGTGTCATTTTAAAATTTTCTTCATCTTTTGACAAAATTCGTCAGGTATCAAGAGGAAACAAAATTTCTCTCATGGATAACAGTTGAATAACGACATCTGGGTTTATCCATGAGAAGCTATTGTTTGTTTTGACTAAACAACACCTTAATACCACCGAATGAATGTCTTGAAATGTTGCATACTTACTATTACTATAATGTGTTCATTTCTGTATTGGGAATAGAGTTCGAATCCTTGTAATGCGAATTTCTCTTTCTCATGTAACGATAAGTGCGCTTACTATTGCTTCCTTGTAGTAGTAAGAAGGCTTTTGAGGTTTTACATAATAGTAAGACGTCTTAAACAGGGTGTCCAGCAAAGTTAAGAAAATGGGTATCGCTGTGTCATAGTCATTGTGACCCGACCCGTGTTTGATCCCAGGTGTCACCACTTCGAGGCTTACGCTTTAACCATTAGGACACCAAAATCATCAAACAGTTGGAGTTTGGGCTTCCACATATTCCCCGGGATTGAACCTGCGCCTCGTGTATCAGTTGAAAGCTAAAATTTTTTACAACTCGACCACGACACTATGCACAGATGGTTGATGCTGTGTTTCCTACAAGCCGTTGTTGATGGACGTCGACTGAAGATATATATAATTCTTGGACATATCGAGGATGAGCTTATGTTAATGATTACGACAAAGTGCTTATCGTCTATAACAACACTTTGCCAAATTTGCCATCGATCGCTCTAATAGACTATCGCTTCTCCCAATGGTCTCTTTTAGCGACTGCAGTAGATAAGTAATGTTCCCTGACACTCAGTATCACCCCCGGGGGGCAATCTTATCTTAAGTGTCACTTTACTTAAGTAATGAGAGCGCACGATAATCACTGGAGTGTTTCTAAGTTATTTCTGTCCTATGGCGAGGAACCGTATCTGTTTTATGTTCACATGGATTAAATAATAATGTACAAAATGGTATAACTATATGATTAACTATTAACTTGTGTTTGTGAGACACTGACGTTTTCTGTAAATCGCCAGTAGGATGTTTCCAAATGCAATATACTTACTGATGACAGTTTGTTGCATTTCTGCATCTAAAAGACTAGAACAGTAAGACCAGCGATGGCAGCGTGTCAGCAAATAGTCACACGTTACCGGTGAAATTCTGTCTCATGAACACCGATATTCATATCAGCTATTCTCGTAAATAACTGGTTACAATTTGTGACACGTAACTGGCAGATGACGTGTATTTATCAATATTATCTTGAGATGTGCTTTATGGCCACATGAAATGGTTGCTACGAAAAACAAGGGTTTAAGAATAACGAACATCCATGAACAATAAGCGTTTACTTTTACAAACAACGAACAGCAAGCGTTTACGAACAACGAACATCCACGAACAACATGTGTATACGAACAACGAACATTCACGAACAACAAACATTAATGAACAACTGACATTCACGAACTACATCTGCAATTGCTCAGTAAAGCTACGTGTTACTTATGAATACTATGTTGAGATATGTAAAGTCACTTAATAAGGCTGAATGCACATTTGAAAAATAAACTTTGGTTTAAGACCTGTTGTTGGCGGACTGATTTGTAGCACTACACTCAAATCTCAGTGGTCAGCAAAGACATACATGTACTAGAATTCAGTTACCATACACTTTGACCTGGCTTAATTCTCTTAAATTTTGTTATCCTGCCTGCTAATATCGGTTTACGTTCAAAAACCTGTTTGAGACGTCGAATGCAGATAAAATTAATGCGAATAAGTTCAAGTATTGAAATGTGCGTATATGAGAGATTTCTACCTAAGCTAGCTTTTCGAGTTAGCTACGAACTCGGAAGATATGGTATTTTTCTTTAAGTCTAAGAATATAATGCGTATCAAATCAGTGGATATATATTTAAAGAACCATCCCTACTAGCATAGTTGTTATGGGAGAAGACAGTGGCGATTTTGTTACCGAAATGGTGTTTTCTGCCTTAGCCTAATGCGAAGTAGTCATGCAGATATGTATTAAACCGTGTCTTTAATTTTTTGAAACTCTTCTGCGTTTTTACTAGTTACGGTGGCGCGTTCGGATCATTAAGTCTTATGTCGGATTTCGTTTCTCGGTACCAGTTTAATTCACGGTGTCCGCGCCTGTCCATTTTTCCTTCTCGGACGCCTGCAAATGCCATTAAAGACGCAACCTTTCAATTTCCTTCTGTGTCAGGAGTTTTGCCTTGCCTTCGCTTTATGCTGTTACTTTCGTCTTATCAAGCCCAACAGACCTCGCCTTATCTTGTTTGCTCACTGCGAACCTTTCCATGAATAAAGATTCCCGCGACTTACTCGCATTACTGGCGCTCGGTTTGCGTTCTGATTTGTTCCCGGGAATTATCTTACATTTTGGTTACGCTCTGGCGGGAGTCAGGCAGCGATCACAACCTTTAGATTCACACACGCTGTAGGATTTGCTGAGCTAATCCCCCACTCCAATGAACTGATGGCGATATTTTTATGAAAACCCAAGCGGCTTTCATTTCTGTTTGCGGAATAATAACAGGGCATGCCTTCTGCGCAATAGAGGAATATTATATCTCAGTAGCCTATAAAGTAATAACTTACGATATAAAAAAACGTTAAATTTTTTTCGTATTCTATAAGAATAATTATGAAATCGTGATTCTTTCAACAAAAATTTGACCATGTATAGATGTTGCTAGAAAATTTAACGTCAAGTTTTATACAGAGGATTCCTTTGCTCGCGTGACGCCTAAGCGTGTCACGTGGCCGGAAGCTTGCATTGTATTTGATTTTCAGTGGCTGCGCCTGACTTCCGGTTGAAACCGGATTGATCTCCGAATATCCAGTTGGCGTGTCTTAAAGCGGAACTCGACCAAGTATGCAAGGATTATCATGTGTCGAACGTAGACGAAGCTGAGTAAAGTATGAATAAGTAACGGATTTGGTTCGTTGGCTGATGTTTTGTTTGAAGAGGATAAAGGGCTCCAGTGTCCCGTTCTGTAAAATCTATCAAAACTCGCGCTTAGCTCAACAAATGCACAGTGAAGACATTCGTCGCCACGGTAAAATCTATTTACTCTGTGATCGACTACTTAACAGAATGATTCCCAGCAGAACAATCATTTATTCGATTTATTTATTTGACTGAAGTGTATAACTTCAAGAATACCTTTACAATGACACTCAGGTCTACATATAAGGGGAATCTCGAACCTCGATCTGTACCGAATTAACCTCCAAACTTGAATTCGAACGAGATCCGGCAAGAGCGAGATTTGAACTTGGGATCTCATTGATTTTATTTTGCAATGTAAGACGGAATTTAATATGACCCGCAAATGGGTGCGAATAATTCCGGATGCATTAAAAACATTTTGTTATCGCTAGACTATATATCAGTTTCAATGCTTCTCTATACCTTGGGGAACTTTCCATCAGAGCTGGATTTAGCTTGTCAGGAAGGGTGGGAGGGGGGGGGGGGGGTTCTTGGTGATTCCGTCAGGTGTAGATGTCAAGGGACCGTCCGCTTATACCCATCCTGCCATGGGTTCCTGTCAGACACTTCATCATGCACTAGCCCTCATTACAACAGTGTTTGTCACTATATTCCCTGTGAGGGTAGCACTGATTTAATTAAAGATCGATGGCCAGGGTTTTAGGCGGTTTGTATGACTATTTCTCACTGGCAGGACTCTAAGGAAGTCCGTCTCGGCCAAATCCACTCACAATAACTCTGATAGTTGTTCAATGCGCCAAATGAGCCTTCGTCCTCCAAACCTCTTATGCCGGCTGTCGGTTACTATCCCTAGGGCTTTCTGGGATCTATCCACGGTGTTCCGGGCTCCGTGAGTGTGTCCGGTCTGGCTCATCATGTACCCAAACCCCGGGCAGATGTTAGCTACCCCTACCGAATTTGGAATCACCGACTCACTGCCAGGTTAAAGGGACAATGTTTCAATAGGGACTTACATCGGTGAAAGACAGATCCATTGTCATTTTATCGAATTTGCAAGCTGCATCAGTATTGGCTATCATAAAATAGCTCTGGAGGGTATCTGACCATAGTCTTTCCGGAATGCCAAAACTTAAGCTTTACCTAGACCTATATTCCACACGACCCGCTCCAATGAACACGCTGGCTTTTAGATAGGAAAGTTCAATATCAGGTTGAAGAGATTACTCGAAAAGACAACACTTAATATAATTTGCAATATACAAAGTGGTTTGGGTTATATTTCTTGTCTTCTTTTCATCCAGCCCGCTGGCTAAAAACCCAGAGATTTCCTTACATGAGAAAGTGCCAGCCCGAACTATGAGTGGTTGTCAATTCTCTAGTCGCTATCACAGCATAACTTTAGGGAGATGGCTTGAAAGTACCCAATCGATAAACAAGTATATTAGTCAACTGCTGAGTCACAAATATAACAAATTCACCAATCAATCAGTTAATCTGTCAGTCAGGTGAGTCAACCATGGAATCATTCAGTGTATGTATCTGGTAGACAAAGAGTAAAATAAAAGACGAACGAACAAAACAAATGTTTACAAAAAATGCGGGTTTCCCTCGTTCTTTGTCCGGTTCTAACCGCCTTAGTATAAGTAAAAACTATTAAATGCGACAGTATGATTCAGTCAAATGATATCATAAATATTCAGTATAAAACAAAGTATATAATAGTTATAAAACTATTTGCAGCTTCCGTGACGGATTGAGGTCAACCTTATGGGCCTTGAGTCACCTCCTTCAGCAGTAGGCCTATAGTAATATAGTAATTGTTTCTGTGATGCAATTTTTGTTGTTTTTTTTTTCAGGTCAGAAAATATTTGCAGAACCGATTTGTGCGAGGTTTTAAGATGATGTGCTAGTTCATTACCATGCTGTATCTTTTTATTTTTATTTATTAAACTGGACAGGGATACAAAAATAGCTGACGCATAAGAAATGCTTTTCATTAGTAGGGAGTTGGGTTCTTTTTATGAATCTCGTACATGTTCAAACTACCGACACCCATAAAGTGACTTTTCAGAAGGCATAAATGAATATTATCTCTGCTGACAATCGCATAGAATTCTTGATGGGCACGACAGCTGCGTTCATGCTGCCGGGCAGAAGAAATAATTGGTCTTTAATTGTCCAATCAAGAATGCGGATTATCTCTACTCAATCTGTCATCTGCATCGGCACGTGCAAGTGTTCCCTCCTTCAAATGAATCCGATTTCGTCTGATTTGAGCTAGTCACGTGACATTTGCCTATTGTCGTCTGCGAGCTCCACAAATGAAAATGCTAATCCTCATTTGTCTGCGTCTCATTATTTTGAACTGGAGGATAAATCACGGTCAAACTTTGACACTTGTGACAGGCAGACGGGCTGAGCAGAAATAGAACTGTATTGAATTTTATTTTCGTCCCGGCCTCGTGGTAACATATGGCGAGGGCAAATGAGCTCGTTTGTAGAGTAGAGTAAGACGGTAGGCCACATGGGATGGCCGCTATGATTTTCTCAAATCAACGAAAATATATAATAAGAATCCATTCAGTTTACTCCCGGGAAGCAGAATTCTTTCACTTTTTAACTTAACGGGATATATTAACCTAGCACAGTCTATACAATGTTTTAAAACTGGCTTTGGGTACACTATGTCTGAGCTACTGAATTCTCTTAAACTATGCCTTGTTAATGCCCGATGTCTGTGATTTCCGCGGTGAACCACTCCGATCCTTGTAGCTACACACTCATATGGCGATTAGTCTGGAAGTCTTCGACGGACGGTAATATTCCGCAGTCCTCTGGAACAGATTCGCTGTCTCAACACCGCCAGGAACGCGCCCCAAACAATCTGATTTCATCCGTCTTGTCAGTCGAAGTACACCTCTGCTTAATTTCAGACGTTTACAAAAAACCTACTTAATGTGACTTTGCCTAAAGTACTTGCTTTTGCGCCTTTTCCCTTGTGAAGCTCCTCGCATAGCGGTCCAGGAAGGAAACTGGGAATGGGATCTAGTTGAGACCGATACGAAAAACCCACCCTTTATGTATTCAGAGTCGTGTTACATAAAGAACCATCTAGTTAGTTCTGGTTTAGTTATGAGGTAGATACAAGTTTATTGTTACTACACTCAAAAAATCAGTCTGTTCATTTTAACAGAATGTCTGTTGTTTGAGTGATTGCTAGAATGTATTCTGTTATTTTAACATAATAACGTGTCATGTTCATTTTTTTATTTCTTCATTTGATTGGTGTTTTACACCGTACTTGAGAATATTTCATATATACGACGGCGGACAGGAAGCCAGCATGAGTTGGACTTGAACTCACAGCGATCGCATTGGTGAGAGGCTCATTACGCTCTGCTAGCGCGGAAACCAACCTGGCCACAGTGGCCCGCAAATAGAATCTTTACGTTGAATTAATAGAATGTGTGTGTTATATTTAACAGAATAATCTGTTTCCTTAGCAGAATACGTTCCAGCATCACTCAGACAACAGACTTTTTGCTAAAACTAACAGATTAATTTTATGAGTGTACCATGAGAGAGCATACGTCTAATATGTCTCGCTATGGTAGTCACAATCATTTACCCAATACATTTGCCTTTCATCTTTTGAGTCAATAAGTTACTACGCTATTTTGTCACTCACTGTTTTACCAATCAACTTTTCTATTTAATATTGCATGAAAACAGTCCACACTCTAGCCACTGAGAACGTTTATCACTCTCTCAACAACTACATGGATAAAGTAGAACAGATCAGTCAATCAATCAATCAGCCAATCTGGCCGCTTGATGACCCCATCACAGATCGATACTCAACCCTAAACTCATAATGTCCCAAACGTCTTAACGGTCCTACTATCAACCTACCGCTCCCTGGAAGCCGGTGCGTGCTGAGTTATGGTGGTCATTAACCCCACTGAATGGCCTCCTCTCAATGGTCTCAGCGTCGAAATCGGGTCACATGACCCGAATAAAAAAATACAGTCGCTAGAACCACTGTTGTTCAAATGACAAAATCCGGCCTTCTTTGATGTCGGTTGATTCCGGTATTAAAAAGGAAATTGGGCAATACCAAGCTTACAGGGGCTCAAAATGCCAGAGGCCGAAGCTCTAGTGTCTGTGGGTGTAATAGCGGCGCAATGATGTCGATATAGAGAGGCTGATTCCACAGAGTGGAAGAGGCCGGGTTATTTCGATTGGCGGAGGGTTTTCCCGGACGCCAGCTCACATTGACGGGATTGTGGAGATATCGTGCAGTCGGTTAAAGGTAGTCTTAATGTACGGAGGTTCACCACCGTTGTGTGGATGAAAAAGTGTTGAGTATGAGGATGAAAGAAGTTAATAAATGAAATCAAATTTAGTGGTCAGCCAGTCAAACATGGCACTTCATGTTTTATGTTTTATTTTTCAAATAATCAAGGCTCTCGCCAAAAAAACTACAATGTTACTAAGCAATATCCGTCACTATCAATGTCATCCCTGAAACGAAACCCAGAATTCAAGCATTTAAATTCAGTTAATAATATACAGGCAAATTAAATAAAAAACAAAACATAGGATACGATCTTTTTAAATGAGTTTTTCCATGGAGGTTCTTATGAAGTGGAATCCTATGAGGTGAGAGAATGCTGTCTGTTGAAAATTTTGGTATTGAACTTCACGTTAAATTTATAGTTCCAACATATACCTCAAAATTCCAAACTATTATGAGCTTTTTACGTAACCTCTGTTATATTAATATAAATACCCGGCAGTCGATTAAATACTTCATCCGAAATCTATAGTCTGGCAGCTGAATACCTCCAAATTGTAGTTTGTAATACGAACTAAGTGATTTTATTACACATTTTTTCGGTGCAATATTCAGTGGATTCCAGCTTTTAAATCGCTGATATTGATATGACAGCTGCAGAAGTAGTTTTTACCCCTTGATATTATGACCAATGTACCCCCCACACTTGATCGTCGCTCATAGTCGCTTAAATCACACAGTGAAGTTGGCTTCATGTCTGTTCTGAAATGCACACTTGCTGGATGACACATGTGGCGCCATGTATAGAGCAAGAATGTCGTTCTCCTAATGCGGAGGCACAAATTGTGTTCTGTGACCATTTAAATGAGATTCCATCCGATGAGTGGACACATGATTTCCAATCTCCACAGCCGCTTTAGGGTATTTGTCCATCAGCCATCCAGATTGGATTGGCCGACATTGACTTCGTCTAGCGATGCTCCTGTCGTTCCGTGTTAATCGAGAGGGCTGCATCGCTGTGGGTCGAAGTGCGGATACTGTCCCCGTATGTGCCCTGTGATCTGAGATGTTTAGGAGAATATGGTGTTGACGTATTATATATTGCTGGCCAAATGTACTGACTGAAAATAAGGTATGTGTCTTGTCTTCTGTTCTATGTCTGGTATGTACTCCCAGTGGGATGATCCGTTGATTCCCCATGATGTTGAGTTCGAATCTGTCTTTGTTCCATTTTGTCTTGAACACACCGTCAACCTTAGATTACTTAATATTCGTTTAGGATGAGCGGATGAGCAATGGTATTTAATCGGATTTCTCGGTTGATTGACCCAGGGGAAGACTGGGCGTGTGACGAATATAGCGATTTGCGGAGACACATGTTCAGTGTAAATCTTCATTTGTCCTTTTGGCACACACTATATATAGTCCTATCTCAGCGTCCATCTCACCAAGTGGCCGTGTGTCTGATTCTGAAACGCCGTATCTATGTCTTCTCACATGTCTGTCGCAAACCAAACGCACTGACGAACAAACAAGAGAATAAATGTACACCAGAAACCAGGATATGTTCGATGATACTGCAACATGTTGCTGAACATGGTTTTTATTATGTGTGTATTACATTGTTTAATTGCTGCTTAAGAACGTAACTTAAAAAGTACAGAATAACCCTTTAGGATGAACAGACAAGCGGGAATTCTCTGCAAAGGGTTATAAATCGACTTTTTCGACCAATTGACCCAGGGGATGACTGGGCGTGTGACGAATTTAGCGATTTGCGGAGACACATTATCAGTCTAAGACCGTCTTCATTTGTCTTTCTGGAACACACTAATTATAGAATTCCATCTCAGTATGTGTCCGGCTCCTTCGGTTACCTTTCTTTTACGAATCTATAAGCCTTGACGAGCAAAAAGGAGAATATGTGTTTAATACAAACTGTTAACCTGAATTACGACAGTTGGTATGGCAAATTCGTTTGGTTGCTCTTATTCTTATGTGTTTATTTGTTTATTTGGTTGCTGCTGTAGACCATATACCTCGTAAAACATAGCAATATAAAGATAACCTGTCAAGCTGTCTTTAGGCTTAATGGTATAGACCACGTGTCATTAGCTCTGCCTGACAATTAATTATCTATACATTTGTTTGATCCCTGTTCTATGTATCACACGCAAGGATGTCTCAGCTATGTGACTTTGGTCTTTGCTTCTGTGTAAAAGAAACCAAACCAAGGTGCATCATTTATTATTCTAATATAACTCCAAAAATTTTAACACTAAAAGCAACGCGGCCTCTCGTTTTCAAACAGTGAACAACATCCGTCTGCTGTGAATTATCTAGGTGATTTGAACATTGCAAACTACATTTTATTTATCATTTATTTATAATGATGAAGAAATCGAGGCATCACCTGGTAAATTTTATAAAAGGTTTTACAAGCTTTCTATCCTCGTGTCTGGATCGAGTCTCTTCATTTCTCAAGGCGTCAACATTATGATAACTGAACCCACGTGCAGCTACAAGTCTAAATCAGTATATAGATGATGCTTATTTGATTGTTGTTTAATGCCATGCATACTCAAGACTTTTCGATTCGTAAGATAGATGGCGGCCAGTTTTTTTATGAGCGGACAAGACCGGAATGGCAGGAGTAAACCACCAAACTTTGACGTGTTACTGACAAACATTTTTACGTGTGATACATGAATGCCATATTGCTGGAAGGCTAGTGATCTTCAGTGAAGTTAGGCAAGATAACAATGAACAGTGTCGTCCATCTTTTAGTTCCATGAAACAATGAAAGCTTTGGAAAATTCACAATGAGAAAATGGTATTAGATGTAGCGGGTGTAGCTGCGCTGTCCTGAGCGTATACCAGTCCATAATCTCCTTGACCAGCAATCATACGCATGGCTTTTATTATCTTTCTGATTGGTTGACAGACAAAACAGCTGGGATGGTGAGACCTGCACTACTGCTTGATTTGTGCCCTAATCTACCTACTGTGATAATTTATTTCATTGTCGATTTAAACCTTACGCAAGGATGTTTTACTTATATTACGACGGTCAGGTACCTGGCAAACCGCGTGCGAAGTCAGGAATCCTGGAATCAAACCCTGGTCAGGACATAGCAAAGACTATAAGAAAGGCACTTATACATATACCTAATGACTTCATATGACTGAAAAAGTACGACGTAAGCTCCAAGCATACAAACAAGCATAGAAATCTCTTGATGCAAAGCCACCACAGAACGCCGGGAGACGGATTTGAACCTGCGAACTCTTGCATGTGCCAAGAGCGACAGTTGCCTAATATAAAGCCAGAGAAACTTGACAAAAGACGGTATTATCAACTTGTTTTCAACTTATTTTTCACGCGCAGTCTTTCAGCCGAATATCACCCGCTTATGAAGACATCTTTGTGCGTTTTGAAGAAGGTCTGTGATTACGTATATGACACATATCTTGATAACCGCGCCAGACCACTTCAATGTGAGACAGCATTATTGTTCCGATGTAACGCCTGGAGAAGCCCTTGCCGTGTGGATTGGGGCTGTTAATCTGTCTCAGTAGGCTTACTCCCCTCAGCGAATCTTGCCGAAAGAAATTTGATGTTCCCTTCAGTGTTGATGAGGTAATTTTTTTTTTGAGTAAGGGGGGGGGGGGGCGGTGTTATTCACAGCTGTGGGGGTTTTAAGCCCATGGTCTTAACTCATGTATAAGCTGTATTTTTAGAATAAAACCCTAACCGAGGTAAACTGACAAGAGACTGTATTTCATCGGTTGTACATGTCACAAGGTATCATGAAAACCACCACACGAGTCGCTGCTCTGGTTTTACTCTCCATGTTGTAATCTTCCATATGCAGTGTGTAAGTTTTAATGGAAGACAGGCAGACCATGTAAAACTGACCGCCACTGAAACATTTCATCAGAACTGGCGGGCAACTTTTAAAACTGTTATGTCTGATAAATGCAAGATAATTTCGTTTGTGTTATGTAATATAGCCGATATTACGGTATTGCCTAAATCGCCAAAGAAGTATGTTCAGTTCGATTATCGGATAGGACAGGGCGGCGCAATGACCCTGAAACCTCTTAGCAGTGTGGTCGCTGTGTGTTCAAGTCCAGCTCATGCTGACTTCCTCGGCCGTACTTGGTAAGGTCTGCAGCAAACGGCGGATGGTCATGGGTTTCCCCGAGCTTCCCTGTATAAGTGAAGTGGTCTTGAGTACGGTGTAAAACACCAATCAGATAAATTCTCGGACAGGAATGTTTCATTATTCATCTTCTGCCGTTGTTTTCGGGAACTTGGTGGCTGTATAATCGGCCTGTGTCATTCTGTTTTCTTATCCTACATCAATCTCGCCATTGGACAGCATCCTTTTGGTGCTTTTGATCAATGTGACCTGTGCCCCACGTGGAAAAGTCGCCGACTTTTGCCAAAGAATGCCAGTTTATGCCGGACATGCTCTCTGGGTTTCTCCACACATAAAATCACCGCCCTCGTATAAGCAAGACATTATTGGGTATGGCGTTAAACAACATATCAAATCAAATTAATTACGGTTTAATTATGTAATAGCATAATAACTGACTGTATTTATGTGTATGTTTTCCACACCGTGTTGCGCCCCCAGTCGCCCATGAAAGTTTGCGAACGCATTTGGAAAAGGACAACATCCCAACCTGTCAAGCAAACGCGAAGACAGGCATGGGATTCACGTTTTACTCACTTCTTCATACTAAAGGCGTTTGAAGAGGTAAATGATAATCTGTAATTTGGTTAAATTCTCACATTAGTTCGAAACATTCACAATGTAGGCTGCTTAAACGTCAAGACGGAGTTTTATCGATTTTGCGTAGAGTCTGTATATGTAAAATCAGAAATAAAAGAGCTAAACCAACGGCCCAAGAAGCTGATTGAGCCTGGCTTTAAACTGACAGCCTCCCGGAATTCCTTTATTATAAGGTTTAAAATCGCGGTTTCTCATCGTGTACTGATGCCAAAGGGAAAATCACTGGATACTGTCTCTGTACCTCAATAATATCTCCTTATCAGATGTCTGCGGGAATATTAGGGTACTCATCTCTGTGTCTGGGCGGTATTGATATGTTCGACTGTGAGTGGCTTCTGTCCAATTCTCAGAAATATAGAAAAATTAATTACTAGCAGGGCAAGTTGTCCAGCCTTAGAGCAGACAGGATCCGCCGAGATGTCGATACGTAACCGAAACATACCGGTATACACTAAATTACTGATGATTTGTACTTTTAACTCACAGAGACCTGTGCACAGTTCATTAACAGAGACTTTTGCGGATAGTCGTTGGTTCCCCGCCGGAAATTGCCCGGTTTCACCTACATGTCGTATAAGTGACATATTCTTGAGTACTAGTATGTCGTAAAACTCTAATCAAATAAATGAATAAATTAATGGAGTCATAGTTACATTTAATGGAGATCTGTACACGGAACCCAACATATATACCGGTACACACTCAGTTAACGGATACAACAGACTTACAGCATAGAGTAAAACCAGTGCAGCGACGACAGTGTGACATTTGGAAACACGTAACCGGCGAAACACGGCCTATTGTCAATGTTATCTCAGTTAGGGTTTCATTTTCACGTAAATACTTCAAAAGTAGTAAATTTCACACCATATTACATTTCCTGCATGTGAACTTAACACAGACAAACCTGTCACCTCCAACATCCCAAATGTCCAACTTGTAAATAAATATATAGTTAGTGAGGGCTTTTATCGATGAGGCGAGTTTAATAGTCTTAAATGATCCTATCATAAACCAATAACTTTTTGTGGTTGGAAATTCGCAACTTATAATGGGATTTTCTCCGACCGTAAATGGGAAGGTATGCCAGCAACTTGTGGGATTTAGATATAGTAATGGGATAATAATGGGCAATAATGGATTTTGCTTATATTTTTTTGTTTTCATTAAAGATATTCTTCTTTTAACTCGAAGCCGGCCCCATTGGCACAGTTGGCACAGCTGTCCGCTTCGGGAGCGGTAGATCCAGGGTTAATCCTGGATCGAGTCACACCTAGACCTTAAAAGAGAAAGTTGTAACATCCTCGCTTGGCGTTCAACATGAAGGGATAGTGCAACGACTGGTTGACCCGTAGCGTCCTCCATCTTTAATACCCTGTAATTTATGCTGGGTGTGTGTTGCCTCTCAGCCAGTGACAGTCGTTAAAACTGCCGGTTTGTTCGTGTAAACTCGGAACTTACGTCCAACATTCCGGTGTCTCGATCGTCCAGCGGAAAACGAACTGTACTGTTCGCTACCTTCTGGGAAGAAGAGCTTTACCGGAAATGTACGAACTGCACTTCGGCTGTTTCTGACGGCAATTCTCCTCCTAGCACAGAAGACTTCATGGCTAGTTCTTAGGCAAAATGGAATCGCCCCACAGCGGATGTTGGCACTGACTTTATTTATAATTTATCAGCTTGAGGTATAGGCCTATATTAGAATTTTTATGGCGTGCACCTGCGAGAAAATTCATACTCTTTTCAATGGCATTTGTTTGATATTTAAATTTTCTTCTCCTTTAAACGAAAAAAAAATCTTGAAGTTTTTAAATTTGCTGTTCTAGGAAATAAAATGACGCCAATTTTTTTCCTTCGAGCTTAACGGCAAGAGGAATAATCGTTTTAGAATTTCGGTGGCAGTGCAGGATTGGGAATCCCTGGTGAATGGAAATTGAATTTTGCTGAGTCGGCGTTTCTGTGCATGGACACTCCAGAGGGATGTGAACCGAGCATCCTCCAATAACGGTTGTCATCCTGACGTGGCCAAAAACCACTTCAGCAAGTTTAGCCTGAGGATAACCAGTTCATATGTCTCTGTCCGGGTAAAGCAAAGTGACCGAAAGACAGAGCAAATATTCTATAGGCGTTTGTAGAGAGCTGGTATTCAATTTGTTGCTGGAGTCCTTTTTTCCAGTTTTTAATATCGGACGAGTGCGAATGCCTGGTTATTGTTTTGTTGAATTTAGTGCAAGGCTTGCTCACGAGATGTCGCTGTAACATTTGCCGGTGAATTTGTACATTAGCGTTGTTATCAAAATGACACAAGCTCCAGGTGCGAATCAAGAAATATGCCAGCATACATTGTCAGCAGCAACTTAATTACTACTAATTGTCATCGACATGACAGAATTAAGGTTTAGGTGTGCATGAACATGGTCAGTTTGATATGTTTTTGAAATGAAATAAACTTTTTGATTTTGTTTGTGTCTGCCACACAATATTACATGATGTAGTTGTCAGTCAGTATAACGCTTTCTTGTTTTCTTACACTACATCTAATTCTACATCTTGTACAGATAAATTATAAGTACAGAGTAGCTTGTGGCTGGATGTGATAACGGATAGGAGCATTTGCATATTCGGCTTGTGATTTCTGGCGCACAGCTAAAACCCAGACAGCCGATTTTAAATATACACCAACGGTATTTATAAGACAAAAAAAAAACAACAACTGGGGCACCAATATGAAAGGGGAAAAAAAAGAAGGAAATCCAGGTAATAAAGTGACGTCAATTTTTTCATCTATTTCATCTATGCAGTGGCAATCAACTTTATGCCCAAAACCCCAAACCATGCGCTTGTCATCCTGTCTATCTACCTTCCTATCTACGACCTATGAGGAAGGGTGCATGTGCTGGACTTCAACTCACAGTGACCACATTGTGATGGGTCATGGGTCATAGTGCAAAACCCCATGTTCTTGTAAAGAGTAGTTAATGAATTAACAGTTGTTTGTAAGGGAATGACTGAAATTCATAGACAAATAAATCCATACCGTTTGCAAAGTTTTGCCGAAAAATAAAAACGTACACGGGAGCTCAGTGCTCCCCTTTTCAGTCATCTGTCTGAATGAAAAAAAAATCGTGAAATACTCTACACGAAAATAAACATAAACTAGTTTGGATGTGTCCCTTTGAACTAAGACGGCAAACAAAGTAACTACATGTACCGACCGTTTGTAATGACGTTACTTCATTGGTCAAGTAGTTTGAACGACATGACTAATGACGTCCAACGGATTTGCTAAGAACATCAATTCTATGGTTTGTGTAAATTCTGCTGTGTAAACGTTTACATGAACAGTTAGAACAAATATCCGAGGTACTCTAATAGTGCACGAGTCCAGACGTAACGTGTTGAGTGTGACAATGTGGTATCTATCATACTGTCGTTGCTGCATTGGTTTTACTCGCTATGCTGTAGTCTTTTAAATCCACTATTTATTGATTTTATTTCATTGCCATACTCCAAACTATTTCATTTCTTCGGCGGCGGTCTAGTTTACGGGACGAGAAACCAGGCCGCGTGAATTACCTGACCTCTCTGCCAGGAATATGTAAACATGTTTCAGGACATTTTTGTTAAAGGTGTCTACTATAGTTTCAATTATGTTGGCTTAATGTTGAAGCTGTTTATTTTTTTTTTAAACGATATCTGAGTGTGCATTGTTACGCCCCCTCCCCCCTCCCAATTTCTTAGGCTAAGGCATTGATGATTACACGGTGGGAATTTAATTATGTATGAATGATTGAATGTTTTCGTTGGTGAGTTTAAACAATCATATTGAACAGTTACATTAGTATACCTTATGTTAAAACATGTACATAAATCTAACGGGGATTTTGGTGTCAAACTGGCTAGCGTACTAGGGCAGGACATTGACTCATGAGCCTCTCACCAGTGCGACCGATGTGAGTTCTAGTCCAACAGGTCCGGGTCATCCAGCAACCCGCGGATAGTCGTGGGTTTCCCTTGGGCTCTACCGGGTTCTTCCAACCATAATGCTGGCTGCCGTTGTAAAAGTGGAATATTCTTGAGTATACGGCGTAAAACAAAAATATTCCTGAATGGAATCTGAAGAAACTAGAAGCATGCTTCATAATATCGTATATAGTGTTATGCATTTTCATCACATTGTTAGGACAACCGATCGTTGGTTGTCTACTGGACTTTCCTTTCAGTTTATCAGAGGACTTTTGATAACTTTACAGGCTTTTGCTCCCATGATCTGATTCATCTTTCTTTTGGCAGGAAGCATGCTTTTTGCTATATATGGTAACTTTATCGCCTTATATTCCCGCATAAGATACCGTAAAGTCGTAGTGCCTGTATAACGTGACATACATCAACATAACTGAATATCGTTTATGTATACAAAGGCATATTCAAAATGTTTTTGTAAGGTCTCCTCCAAGTGATGCCATACCAGTCACACTTTAAACTGACGATATAATGACGTTCGAATTGCATAGCAAAGAACAGACAGAATGTTTTTGTAACGTCTCCTCCAAGTGATGCCATGCCAGTCACACTTTAAACTTACGATGTATTGATTTTCGAATGATGAACAACTTTTCGATACAGTGTAATGCACAGTTACATTCCTTACATCCAATTTCAAGCCAGTTCGTATAAACACACAAGAAACAAAATGAGCAGGGAAAATGATGGCATCAGAAGCTTTAAGGAGACAAGCTCAGAGGGGATGTTATTTTCGGGTGACACGGCGTCTGACTTTCCAGAGTTGAACAGTGCCCTCTATCGATCGCTGATCCCAGGGCATCACGCCTGATGAAACAATATGGCCGCTACGTTCGGTCTGCTCGGAATGTCTTTTGTTGAAACCCGACGGGAACTCCTCGAAGTGTCCAAGGCCAGTTAGAGACTATTTATACCATTGTTCCCCGGGCTGGAAATTCAATTAAGGGATGTCAAAGTGTCTTTTTGTGCTTTCAAGGAATCTGCGCTACTAATACTGCGGAGTGGGGAGGAATTTTGGTGATCAGTCTGTGTGGCAAACCCTTGTACGTCCTCTTTGTCAGATGTTCTCCTCATATTACCGTACCAGCTTAAATATTCCAACCAAGCCAATCCGATAATGTATAAATATCAATTCAGACATGGGTGTAACACTTATCAACGTAAACTATCCAATATTTCACCCATGGAATTCAAGCATTTAAAGAAAGTGTCAGTTCTGTATTATTATTAAATTTGTTACCGCCAAATCTCCAACATTTCGACCATTGCTCTGAAGCTGTGAATCTAGATGTTAATTTCGACATCATGACAAATTCAAATGAAATTCGCGAATCTTTTACTGGTTTTATGTAAAGTGGAAACAATAAATCAAAATTTCCGTCATAATGAAATCTCATTAATGTATGACATTTCTGGTCTGTCTGATTCAGTTCGCGTTTTATTTCTAAATATTACTGAAAATCTTGAATCATAGTATTTTGCACACACACCGCCATAAGGAGTTAAAACAATGACAGTTGCAGTTGCCAAATGCTAATGTTAAAGACTGTGTAACTACTGAAAGCTTTGAATACAGAAACGTGTATAAACTACCAGTTATTTCAGTAAGTTTGAAAATATGTATTACTCAAAACACGTCTGTGTAGCTGCAGAAATAGTGGAAACAGGTCGCCTTTGTCACGCTTACAACGGAACAAGGTAGACGTTTGGAAAACTCTCGCCCGTTAGAAATCTATCCTCGCGTGGTACATTTCTGTTTTTTACACCTATATCTTAAGCTACATAATGCGACGGTCATGAGCTGGAGATATAACTTGCTTGAGGCATTCTTTCTCTGAGTGAGTACTCAGGTAGGCTGAAAAACAAAATCCACAAATTCATGATGGACTAATTTGCCCCTCAACGTGACACCTTTTGGTGTTGCAGTAAGCCTTGACTCGGATCTTGATGACTTCTCACGTTATGTTAAGATGGAGATTTCAGATTACGTATAACATTTTTGTCATGGCGGGTTTCTGTATTCTTTCTTGTTGTACTTGCCATATTTCCATGTTTCTTATCGGTTTGCACTTTTTTCTCCGTGTTCACTTCAAATATCTTACACCGTTTATTATCCGAACTTGGTGTCTAATCAGAACTGGACAAAAAGTTATTCCAAGTCTTCTTAGAAGTTCCCGCAAAAGCGGCTTACTACCACGAGGCTGCTAACGTGTGATGAAATCCAACTATGGATTATAAGAAACTAAGAAAGCCGCTGACATTTTCCCCGTCTGGGCCTGCCAATGCTGCCCAAGGCCTTCGGGCGAGCGGCGAGATGTTCTTGTGGCCAAAATCTGCCAGCAGAAAAGCATGTCAGAAAACTGTCGAGTATAGGGTCAACAAAAATCCGAAGGCCGTTTCTGTCTTTCTCTGTGGTTCACAGATGTCAACGTTAATCTAGTCTAATTATGTCGAGTTGGTATAGAAGTTTTTGTTGGCGAGAAAAGATCTTTTTAATCTGCCCTCTCTTAAAGAGATGAACTGTTGATGTGTTACACAAGCTTCAGGAAATATGCATCTTCATCCTGATGCATATCAGTATTTTAATGACCTTTGAAATGAAGAGACATCGTATTTGATTAAATATGCCTCGCGACAGGGAAACTAAATATGGAAAACTTCCGTTTGTTACTGGTAATAAGAACCTGTTGAGTGTTTCTCTAATGGCAACAATTTTTTTCTTTTTCCTTTCTATCTCCGTAAAAATTTGCATTTGACACTGGTGAAACTTGCGAAAAGGCATGTCCTTTACAAGAAATTGAGCCTCGAAATAAATCCTATGTACAACTAGCAAAGAGTTCATCTAGCTTTTGAAAAACTGCCGAAAGGTTAAATAAAATGTTTCAACCAAGTTGACTATTACGTTGTCATCTGCCAATCGTTTTGCAGTACGCATCCTCTTGTTAGACTGCAGCGTTCGTGAACTTTGTCCGTGATTTGCGAGCTATGTTGTGTTAAAAATAGTGACAAAGGAAGATTTAAATGTACAGTTAGTAATCGGCCAATAAACTGAACAAAAGAATAGAAGAATACAAAGATCAGACAGACTTTCTCTAGACGACCATTCACATCATTTTAACATTTTTATGTCAAATGCAGATTAACCATCGTGTGTACGGTAAATCGCAATTATCATTTTGGCTTATCATTCCTTATTGTCACCTCAGCTTCCATTTAGGTAGGGTGCTTACTTCGTCGGACACCTCACAACTGTGTTGGCCTCAGTCAAACCTGATGGGCCAGAACTCGAACGTGCCACCTCATGGCTTGAGGGTTTGATACTACTGTCGATCTGTTGAAGTCTATTATTCATTTGTGCTTTAATATGGCGTGAGAAGGTCTTTCTGCAACCTGCGGATGGTCGTGGGTTTCCCCCTGGCTCTGCACAGTTTCCTCCCACCATAATGCTGTCCGCCGTCGCATAAGTGAAATATTCTTGAGTACGGCGTAAAACATCAATGAAATAAATAAAATAAATTAAAAATGCTTGAGTATGGCATTACACAAAAATAAATGTATACACAGCAAAACGGCGTTAAACAAAAATAATAAATATTAGCTTGATAAATTTCAAGCCATCTGGTTCCTAAATTATACAGTTTTGGATGTGGAATTTGATTTAAACAAAAATCAAATAAACAAGTATTAGCTTGATAAATTTAAAAGCCATCTGGCAACCTAGTATAACGTAGTACCCATCTGTTACACGAGAACAATGTTTTTTCCGGCTTGGACCCGAATCGCCATTGCGCGAGAAGGGCTATTCATTGCTGTTGTTATGTTATGTGGACCGGTATCTTTGTTCTGTAACGTGCACAGCGTACATATCTGAAAGGTCTACACTCTATATAAGCTGAGGTAGCTTAACACAAGAGCCAACTACACGTAATGCTGTTTAATTCCTCTGCAGTAACATCACATGCACACACGAACTCACGCACACACAAAAATAAATAGCATTCATTGCAGCGATAAAAGAACAACAAAACTTAATAACTCCCATTTCGTTTTTTTATTGCCATTTTTATCAGTCGGTTGTTTTTTTTATATTTTCCTTGTTGTTGTATTGCATTTGCGCGTAAAACCACTTTACCCTTTATCTGTATATCATCGACTCGGCGACGTTTGACGTTAGAGATTGCCCTATTAGATTGTTCCTCGAATGATTTCCCTATACAAACTCGGTCCTACGATCGTATGAGCATGTTGCGAAAAGTTCTCTTACAAGAGTCAAATGTGACATGGATGTATGTTTTATTTCTTTGCTTCTGACGAGATTTATGGATTCGCTTGACCCAGCGAATGGAATTTCCATCTTCCATATGTAATATTTCCGTGCTTCACTCATTGCTGGTCGAGGACGTGATTATACTTAATTTACATTGAAATCTTTGGCATTAAAAATCGTGGTTTTAGTCGTATGATATTATCAATTTAAGTTGAATGAGATTTGAATTATTGTAATTGTTTAACGTGTCCCGCCTACACAAGCCAGTTCTAAGCAGTGTAAAAACACTTCATTTGTTGCTGTGAGGCAGCTGTGCCTGTGAACCGCTTCTTGGCATTACTCGCAGAACTATACAGAAACAGTCAAGTATTTCTCAAGTATGTACAAAAGAGAAAGCCCCTTGGACTGAATTGCAGTTGGCGGGCGAAGTCCCCGATTGCAGTTCTTTTTGCAGCTCTTTAACTGATTGGTCTGTTTAGATTTGTGACAGATTCGTGTGAATTTCTTCTGCATATACTATAGCTGTGTATAATTAGGATATTCATTTGTTCCAGTCGTA
This sequence comes from Liolophura sinensis, assembly GCF_032854445.1. Taxonomy (NCBI): domain Eukaryota; kingdom Metazoa; phylum Mollusca; class Polyplacophora; order Chitonida; family Chitonidae; genus Liolophura; species Liolophura sinensis. Next base: position 14,907,180 of record NC_088298.1, on the reverse strand, counting down.
CAGTTTGCATATATTTTCTGTCTGTTAGAAACCTGCAGGTTGTCGTGGGTTTCCCCTAGACAGTGCTCTGTTCACTACCACCATCATGGTAGTTATATAAGTGAAACATTTCTTAAGTAACATTTTTGTCACTGCGGCTTTTTGTATTCTTTCTGTTTGTGTTAATATGTAAATATCTTTTCTAACTGTGTAATTGGGATATCTTTTCTTAGTGAACGCATTTTACATCCTTTCCAGTTGAACAAAACGGATACCCCTCCATCCCTGCTGTTAAGAGAGGATGTCGTCTAACTATACTATTTTGAATGTAGTTGAATGCGCAGTAGTTGGAATAGCTGGATCCAAATTCCAAACAGCTCCGACATCTATAGACTGTCCCCTTATTTTCTGCCGAGAAGATTTGGTTTCAGTCGATTGACTGACAATCCATACTTTCGTGTCGTATTTCCTTTCGTCCATGCATCAGCCAATATACCAGATAAGAGATAAAAAAAGCAAAGGGCTTGCCTAAAAAATACAGATAAAAACTAACAAGCCATAATGCTCTAATCCGCTTTCGTTTCTCTTTTTTCACTCTGCACTCTATCGATTAGGCTCCCGAGTTTCCGGTGCAGTTATCCTCAGATCCAAAGCGTCTCTTTTATAGCTCGGCTGATGTGACGTCTGCTATCACAGATGCTATATATGTGGTCGAATTTAGGAAAAGGTTGTTTTCCTAAGTACAGCCGTTAAACGTTTATTGCCCATCTGAAGAAGAAAAACAGGCTGGATTCGGCAAAAAACTGCGATGACAGTGTCATTACTGCTGTTACGGTAGATATATCGGAGTCGTCCCGTTTTATAGGGCTAAAGAGCAGACAAATCAAGCATATATGACCTCAGTCGGAGTTTTGTGTGCGTTTAATGTGACCTGTGAAATGGATTTTTCGTCGCAACAATCGTTAAGAACTCCCACGATCAAAATAATCTTCATCTTACACAAGTACACAAGTATAAGTTTTCTAATAGGTTCTCTAGTAAGCCATGGGACAATACGGGCGCGCGTTCGAATCCAGCCTCTGCTATTTTAAAACCAAATTACAGTCTTAAATGCAAGCTTGGCCTAATCATCGTGGCATGAGTTTTATTTCTCATGTTTTAACTTGTTTTTGTAAATGTAACACTGGTACCGGTAAGCCAAAGCCAAAGTTTAGCTTAGGTAGACTCAAACTCGACAGTGTTCAGTGTACAGATGTTAGATGTTTATGTAATCAAAGTGTACAAAACCAAATGTATCTGTAATGATTTGACAAATGCAAGAGCATAGCATACAACCATATAATACATCTCAGCATGACAAAGTGAATGCAGTGTTTCGTGTATGTTTGGCAATGTTACTGCTCTCGTCTACCCTCTTTAGGAGTCAACGAATGATTAGTTGGAAAAACCTCTGATATGTTTTGGATTTCTGAAAAATTTCACGGAGGTTCTTCCATATCCAATATGTGTCCTTAGTGGAAATATTTCAAGTCGATGATGATAACATTCATGGATGTCGTTCTAAAGAGAGTAAATGTGTAGCGGAACGTCCTGAACAATCACTTTTAATGAAACTCTAAATTCTCAGCTCTAAAAACCCTCCTTCTGGTATTACATACTGTATGGGTGAGAAGATGTTAAAGTGCTAATCTGTGATTGTGGCGGTATCTCGATGTATATGGAGTGTGTTATTATTTAGAGGGTGGGTGGTAGATGGTGGGTGGTGGGTGGTGGATGGTGGGTGGTGGATGGTGGATGATGGGTGTAACATTTATGTATTTAATTATTATATATTGTTGTTTCACGAAGAGAGTGTTGATTTACAAAGACAGTGTTGATTTACGAAGAGAGTGATGATTTACGAAGAAAGTGTTGATTTACGAAGAGAGTGTTGATTTACGAAGAGAGTGATGATTTACGAAGAGAGTGTTGATCTACAAAGAGAGTGTTGATTTACAAAGAAAGTGTTGATCTACAAAGAGAGTGTTGATTTACGAAGAGAGTGTTGATTTACAAAGACAGTGTTGATTTACGAAGAGAGTGATGATTTACGAGGAGAGTGTTGATTTACGAACAGAGTGTTGATATACGAAGAGAGTGTTGATTTACAAACGGAGAGTTGATTTACAAAGAGAGTGTTGATTTACGAAGAGAGTGTTGATATACGAAGAGAGTGTTGATTTACAAAGACAGTGTTGATTTACGAAGAGAGTGATGATTTACGAAGAGAGTGTTGATTTACAAAGAGAGTGTTGATTTACGAAGAGTTTGTTGATTTACAAAGAGAGTGTTGATCTACAAAGAGAGTGTTGCTTTTGTAAGCTATAAATGAAAAAGTAATTTATCTCCGTAGTATTTATGACTGGAAAATGGGCTTTTCCGAAGATATTATTACGACAATCATACTTGCACAGAGCTAACGGACAAGACAAGAGGCCGGATGTCACCGGTTACGTGTGACCATTTGTGAAATTTCACACTGTCGTCGCAGCTCTGATTTTACTCTTTATATTGTAGTCTTTCATATTCGATAGAGGGTAGGGGGGCAGACACAGTAGTGGTCGCAAACGATTCCTGTGAATGCGGGCCTACAACATGCCATGAATTGATGGATGGTGGGGCTCATATAGCACATCTTGAGTATAAACTCGTCGTTAAGGTTTCCTTTTCCGGTGAGGTTCTTCGGAGGTCAAACGTCCGCGAATGCGATTCCTTCTCCTTGCTCAGTGCCAGACCTCATCATTGGTATCAATGTGGAATTGCTGTGAAGGGTGGCCAATAGAAAGGAGTCACACTTAAGGCTTTTACGGCTGCCTCGAGCTAACTCTCCCGGCCGTATGTAAGCTAATCACTGTTATACTGAAAATCAGTCTGTAATAGAAATTTTCGATACCGACTGAAGACGTTTATTACTGGCTGTCATGGGGGGTAGCAATTTGGCAATATTGGCCGCGGGCCGCTGGTTGGGCAGAGGCTATACGGACGAATGAATCGATCTAACTCTTCCAGTCCGGGAGGGGAGAAACGCCAGCTATTAACAACGATTTCCAGACCGGAATTTTTTCCCTTTTTTTCTGCTCTGATCTTCAACGTTCTTTGCGCAGAGGTGTAATTACTGGCCTTGTAATCACCGGCGCTATAGTCTAGTCTCGTACACCAGACCTTAGGGAGAGATTAACCAAACCGACAAAGCGACGGGTCTTGCGAGACGTCCTTGAAGTATAAGTTACTGGCTGGAATTAAAGTGTTAGACAAGTAATACCAATGTAAATGGGTAAGTGCTACGAGTAAATTTGACAATTTTAACATCCACCCCCGAACAAGGCAGCATTGCCTTATTTACACCAAATGACCGAAGCGACTTCCGCTATCCTACACTGTAAAACAGATCGTGGTAATTGCAAATCGTTATATTTGCTTGGCTGCATTATTTCGGCTTTAACATTGCTTTCTTTCTGACAATAATTCCAAACAGTAGAGTTCGCCTAGGGCTCAACGTTAAATCCTTTGATAAAAAGATTTAAAACGGTTACAAAGGTCATCATGATGATTTTGATGTCTGGCATCTAACTCCAGCCGCGGGTTAGCCAGAAAAATGTACCCCCTTATACATGCAAACCAGAAGAGGTCCCAGGACCAGGGATTAGGATGGGAACTCTCCTGTGCGGCCGTTTATTCAGTATCCGCGCTGTTTAGGATTCTGTGGCAGTTATGGTATGGAAATAAATGTTATGATTTTATCATTAGGAAAATCGGCGTGGGAATAAACGCCTGGCAAATCGTTATTCGAAGTCTGAATTGGATAGCCGTATGAATGATTACACTTAATGCAAACAAAACGACGGCAAGTAACAAACAGTAAGACTCTCAACGGCGCGGAGTCCCATTTCCGTTTTATTTGGACGATTGTCAGCGTTTTGAGTATGTTTATGCCGATGGTCAGTCTGAAACCCGAACCTAATAGAGGTGCGGAAGTCACGAACTCGCCCGTTTCCAAACGACCTGCCGCTTAACGGCGTGATCTATCTAGAGTCCGCTTTCCGCTTTTTGAGAGGAGTCGTGCGGTTTCGCTCGATGTCCGCCGTAGCCTGTCAGGGGTGATTTTACCGTTCAGGGTGAAGTATGACGGAGTAAAACCCCGCGATCACTTCTCTTGCCGATAACGAGAGTTCCCCGGTCGACCGGGGCTAATACAGAATGCCTTCTAGCACGGGCCTCAGTCTCGAGGCCGGGGAAAGAGGTATTAACCCTGGTCTGACACTCACGAATCTCGTGCGGTCTCTGCGTCCGCCAATAACAATTGTCACTGATTAGCTCTTCCCTCCCCACCCCACTACGATATCTGGGTTGGCGTTTGGCCATGCATTCTGCTCTCGAAAATTTGGACAAGTATATATACATTGGTAAGATTATTGATGTATAACCTTGTTGCTCACATAGAGAAGAAAGTTAGACAGATTTTTAACCCTCGGTAAATTGAGTCGGATGGTACTGTCGTCATGTACCTCTGTCTGTAGGTCCGTCAGGCATTTCTTGCTTGCAGAATATTTCAAGAAAGAATCTGCCTATGAAAGCCAAACCCTTGTCACAGATGCGCAAAGATAAAACTTTTTGTCCTTTTAAATTTGGACATGATTGATCTATAATTTTGGCCGTTATATTGTATTCATATAGCCTGTGTCTTGTCCAATATTTTGGGTATTCTGTTGCAGTGAGTCAGCATTAGACATATATCGGAATAGGTGGTCAACCTAACCTATGCAAGGATTCAGTGTGACACGGCCTATAGGTGATCAGCCTAACCTATGCAAGGATTCAATGTGACACGGCCTATAGGTGATCAGCCTAACCTATGCAAGGATTCAGTGTGACACGGCCTATAGGTGATCAGCCTAACCTATGCAAGGATTCAATGTGACACGGCCTATAGGTGATCAGCCTAACCTATGCAAGGATTCAGTGTGACACGGCCAATAGGTGATCAGCCTAACCTATGCAAGGATTCAATGTGACACGGCCTGGGATAATAATAAAAACGAAGTTAACAACCAAACGAAGTAGAAGAAAAAAAAGGTGACAGTAACTGTCTATAAGAACTGTAATTTTTAGGATATATATAAGTGGTGCTGAATGTATAAATTACATTTCTCTTTCAGTTTTTATCGGAAAAGTAAATACTGGATATGTTGTTCAATAGAGGGATTAGGAATGTTAGTAAAGAGAAACTGTAATACGTGTTATAGTTACATGTGTATTGACGTAAAAGGGCTGATCAGATATCCCAAAAGTTAGAGGAAATAGAATAAAAAGGTATGAGGTAATGGTAGTTCTGGAGATATGTTAGTCATACGGGCACATTTTACCTTGTCTCCGGTTATAAGGGTTATGGGTGTTTTTGTCCCTGCTTTTTTTCTGTCCCACTTGCAACGACTGGAATTTGCGGACATTGTTTCATACTCCTCACAGCGGTGACACCGTGGGTTCGTCTAGATTCTCGGTACATCCATGTAGTCTATCATTAGTCCGTCTATCTAGGCTGTCGTTTGTCAGTTCTTCGATCTGTACGCCTGTCCGTACCAGCTCACTCCACTCTACCTCCACCCCACCCAACCTGAGGCGTTATTTATTTATTTGATTGGTGTTTTTACGCCATACTCAAGAATATTTGACTTATACGACTGCAGTCAGCATTATATGGTGGGCGGAAACCGGACAAAGGTGGGCAGTAAACCGACGACCATCCGGAAGTAGCTGTCATGGCTTCCCACGTACGACCGGAGAGGAAGTGGACTTGAACTCACAGCGATGGTATTGGTAAGAGACCCCAGTGTCATTATGCTGCTAAAGTACGCCAGTCACCAGGCCACTCTAAGGATACTCTAATGGTATATGCCTTATCCTCAACTTTAAATGTATCACGTATGTAAGGAACTGTGGAAATGTGACAGATTCTAGTTAGCTGGCTTATGCTTTTGATGTACGAAAATAATTAAGAAAAGTCACTGCGATGTTTTTTACGCTCATTTGCAGAGTTATGCCCCTTGCTAAAATTAACCGTAGGCGTTTTTTTAGCGCGTGAACACGGCATTGCTTTCCAATTTAGTCATTAACGCAGTTCACCCGAGATACAGACTTCTTTTGCTTTGATGTTTAGGCTCTCTTCCATCTCCAAAGACACCGATCTCCCTGAGATTAGACTCTTCAAATTACCACTGACCAAGCGTCAGTCTTTATCTAATGTCTTCACAGTTAATAGCTGTCTGCTGAATTTCCGCAGAATATTAAATGATGATATCTGCCAGTGGTCCTTCTGATAATCCGCACGTGAGAAGATAGACACCTGTTGTCTAGACAACTTTGCTCGCGTGGCCAATCATGTGCGAGCAGTGCAACTCTAAATCATAATACTCCATCTTGAATATATACTTTGCAACTAATGGTGAAAAATCAAGCAGAATTTCTTCTCTGAATATCGATTAGAAAGTTGTTTTGTAACACACCTTCATTTGAAAGTGTTGTATCAACGGAGAAGAATTTATAACAGAAGAAGCAAGTTTCATGTAGCAAACCAAAGCTTGATAAAATCAAAACAGCATTACATAACGGTTGGAGTTGTTAAATTTTTTTATGCTCATGATGTCTTTTTCCTTCATTAATTAATATTCGTCAAGATGCCTTGTAAACCTTCATTCAGTATATGCACATGTAGATATGTAGAGAAAAGTAAAACGTCGAGTTATGTTGGTAGAAATAATACTTATTTCATGAAATTTCCCTTTCACTGCTGCCAACATTTAGGTCTTCTTTCTGATACGTTAAGCAATGGAGTATATTTCTCACCGAGATATTCGGTATTTTACCGACGTTTTCCTCCGATCCACCCCGAAGTGGATTAGACAGTCTGGTTCGCCATATGACCTTTACAATCAGTTTAGAGCTGGTCATCATATCGCAAACGCACCAAGCTTATCTCTAAGCAAACACATCTTACGTGTGATATAGATTTCTGTTTAAACTTTTGATACACACTTGATTATCACAGTTTGTGCTGGACTAGCCCTAAGTTTATAATAAATTTGACATATAAGCCGTGGATTTATTGTCGGCCATTTTGAATGTGACACGGAGCTCATTATTTCAGATGGGAGATATTTTGGGTAAGTTTCAGAATAAAGTAACAATGGTTAAATACTTTTAAGAACATATTTTCTAGATACCATCTCGCAAGATGAAAAATATATTGAACATTGCTTAAAACACTGTAGTTGTATGCTAAAACATTAGTGCACAGTTTTTCAACTCGCGAAAAATGTCCCACCCCTGCGGCGCAAGATATGACATTATTAATGAATTAATTAATTGCCTCAGAGAAATTGAACTTTTTCTAGGATTTTAGTCTCAAACTGATTTTGCAAGAAAGATAAAAAATACCGGAAATTATATATTTATTTATTTTATTTATTTGATTGGTATTTTACGCTGTACTCAAGAATATTTCACTTATACGACGGGGGCCAGCATTATGGTGGGAGGGAAACGGACAGAGCCCGGGGGAACCCCACGACCATCCGCAGGTTGCTGACAGACCATCCCACGTACGGCCGCAGAGGAAGCCAGCATGAGCTGGACTTGAACTCACTTGAGGCTCCTGGGTCATTACGCTGCGCTAGTGCGCTAACCAACTGAGCCACGGAGGCCCCGGAAATTATGCAACGTTATCGCTTATGAAACTGTATTCATACATCATGATCATGATCGGGATACAAAATGTTGGAAGAATTGGTAGAGGGATACTATCTCAAACAACAACAACAACAAAAAAATGGAGAACGCATGTGATAAGGAATGTAGTGATTTCTTTAAGCTTGAACACGAGAAATGTCACTCATTATGGTAAATGGAATTCTTGTCGCTGTATTTCCTGTAAAACCGACCATGGACATTTACAAACGTGAAAAGAATCTTGTAACGAATCTAATTTTGCCCTTAGCTCTCGTATGAGCGATTGAAGAAATACCCCGACCGGAAGGTACAGTTTGTTGTGTTTTTTGGACAACTACTGCCGTCCTTTTGGTTCAGACCTTTAACCCGACGTCTTCGTTTTCACTATCTTCCTGTCTGTTTGGAGACCAAGATTTTTACTCTGCTCACTTCAGCTTTGGCCCGACAACTTTCGGCTTCACTTCGGTAGAAATTATGTATACTCATTGAAGCTTTCAACGAACAACTCTCGGCTTCAGTTCAATGCATCATTTATGTACAAGTGGCTTTCACCTAGCACATTTTGGATTCGCTCCTGTGCATCTATGTTTATATAAGTTGCTGCAATTGCACACCTATGCTTGTTTTATGCAGTGGAGATTACTGACGAATGTAGAGACAATATGGTAACATGATTATAAAGGATTGTATCCATCTGGTGCGTAGACAGGTGCACGCAATTGACTGGGGCGTTACTGGGGCGTAGACTACTGCGTGTAGTGGAGCTTGGTCTGGTGTGTAGACTAGTGCGTGTAGTGGAGCGTGGATTGGTGCATAGACTACAGCGTGTAGTGGAGCGTGGTATGGTGCGTAGACTACTGCGTTTAGTGGAGCGTGGTCTGGTGCGTAGACTGTTGCGTGTAGTGGAGCGTGGTCTGGTGCGTAGACTACTATGTGTAGTGGAGGGTGGTCTGGTGGGTAGACTTCTGCGTGTTGAGGAGCGTGGTCTGGTGCGTAGACTACTGCGTGTAGTAGAGCGTGGACTGGTGCATAGACTACAGCGTGTAGTGGAGCGTGGTCTTGTGGGTAGACTACTTCGTGTAGTGATGTGTGGTGTGGTGCGGTGCGTAGACTGCTGCGTGTAGTGGAGGGTGGTCTGGTGCGTAGACTACTACGTGTAGTGGAGGGTGGTCTGGTGCGTAGACTTCTGCGTGTAGTGGAGGGTGGTCTGGTGCGTAGACTACTACGTGTAGTGGAGGGTGGCCTGATGCGTAGACTACTACGTGTAGTGGAGTGTGGTCTGGTGCGTAGACTACTGCGTGTAGTGGAGCATGGTCTGGTGCATAGACTACTGCGTGTAGTGGAACGTGCACTGGTGCATAGACTACTGCGAGTAGTGGGGCGTGGTCTGGTGCGTAGACTCCAGCGTGTAGTGGAGCGTGGTCTGGTGCGTAGACAGCTGCGTGTAGTGGAGCATGGTCTCGTGCGTAGACTGCTGCGTGTAGTGGAGCGTGGACTGGTGCGTAGACAACTACGTGTAGTGGAGCGTGGTCTGGTGCATAGACTACTGCATGTAGTGAATTGTGGTCTGGTGCGTAGATTACAGCGTGTTGTGTGGTCTGGTGCGTAGACTACTATGCGTTGTGGGGTGTGGTCTGGTGCGCAGACTACTGCGTGTAGTGGAGCGTGGTCTGATGCGTAGACTACCACGTGTAGTGGAGCGTGGTCTGGTGCATAAACTACTGCATGTAGTGGAGCGTGGTCTGGTGCGTAGATTACAGAGTGTTGTGGTCTGGTGTGTACACTACTATGCGTTGTGGGGTGTGGTCTGGTGCGCAGACTACTGCGTGTAGTGGAGCGTGGTCTGGTGCGTAGATTACAGAGTGTTGTGGTCTGGTGTGTACACTACTATGCGTTGTGGGGTGTGGTCTGGTGCGCAGACTACTGCGTGTAGTGGGGTGTGGTCTGGTGCGTAGACTACAGCGTGTTGTGGAGCATGTTTAGGAGCATGGACTGGTGCGTTGATTAGAGTGTGTACTGTTGCATGGGACGTGGACTAGTACGTGAGAGATACATTTGGCTTGCAAAGATACCACGTTGAAAAATGTCATTTGGCCTGCATTGTGCGTATGCCAGCCAGAGTCAATCCAGCGAGGGAGAGTGGCTATGTTCAAGAAATGAAACATCAAGATTATGGAGACGAGCAAATTTGTGAGATAAAACTTATGTTTTTGTTCTTAAATTTAACTAATCAAACAGTTTGTACTTTATTCACAAGGAACGCATATCTCATCCGAAAATAAATTACGAAACATAGCACATCTTGGGTATCGAACCCTTGCACATCGAAAACCTATGAGCGACTGGTATTCCCAGCAGTTTGAAAGATACCCTAATCAATCATTCAGTAGATCAATACTAATAAACCTTTCACTCCTGGCTCATTTATCCCCATTGCTTCTGACTGCAGATCAGTCTCATTTAGCACCGCACAGAAATCAGTCTTAACTAAGTGTCAAATCATGCAATCGTATTCTCATTACACCTCGGAGGGATGCGTCGTAAATCGACCGAACATGCCAAAGTTTAACGCGGAACGTTTTGATCGCAGTCATAGGAGGTCTAGTCTATGAGCGGAGGAAAACTAAAAATTTTCGTTAACTTAAGCGGTATTATATGTAACTAGACAGATAAATGATAAGCGGGATGGACTAAGATGTATCGGTTTGTCTAGTGAACACGCCATAGCGGTAAATTATCTCCCGTTTAGTCCGATTTGAATTGATCAACCTTGGTTTTAGTTACAAACGTGTCTCCGGCACCCCGGGGATATGAATCTATTCGGTCTGGCACTGCCTGTCTGAGACTGACTAGTTGTACTACAATTAGTTTACTAGTCAATCAATTAGTCATTTAGGCAGTCAACCAATCTGTAAAGGAGTCAACCAGTCAGCAAAGGAGTCAACCAGTCAGTTGAGAGTTCAGCCAATCAGTAAACCAGTCATAAGACCAGTCAACCAATCATTAAGACATCCAAGCAATCACTTAGGGTGTTAACCACTTAGTAGATCACCCAACCAGTTAGCAGGAGTGCCAACCAAGTAGTATCAACCAAGCAATCAGTCAATCACTAGATCAGTCAACCAATCGGTCATTCAGAAGGTCAGTCAAATTAGCCAGTCAAGTGATCAATCAAGTATTGCTGAACAGTCAGCCCGTTATCTAGTCATTCAGCCTCAGACTTTGCCAGTCAATCAGACTGCCAGTCAGTCAACCGCTTGACAGTCAGTGAGAATCTTTCTAAACAGTCAACCTGTCAGTCAGTGCGAATATTTGTGAACAGTCAGCTCGTAAGCCGTCCAGTCAGCCGTCCAGTCATTCAGTCAGTCAGTCAGTCACTGTGTTTCTGGACAGTGAGTCGATCTGCGGTCACCCAGCCAGTTATTTCACATTTGTCAATCGGTCAGTCAATCAGTGAGAATGTCAGTGTACAGGGGGACCATCAGTCAGACAGTTGGTAAGCGGTGTACAGAGAAGTTAAGTCAGTCTAGGTACACTGGTACTCACTAACTCGTCTAATCAGTCCTATATGTAGTCAGTGTAAGCAAATTAATAATATTCCCGTGTATTATAGTCATTGTTTATAACAGTTTTCTATACAAGTGTCTACTGTGTGTATACACAATTCTCAGGGGCCCTCTTGTTCTTTACTACAGTGACTTTGTTTATTATAGAGTTTTCTATACAAGTAGCTATACACAATTCCCAGTCGGGGACTGTCCTGTTCTTTACTTCAGTCACTATATTTATTACACAGTTTTTTTATACAATTAACTATACACATTTCTCAGTCGGGGACTGTCCTGTTCTTTATTACAGTCACTATGTTTATTACACAGTGTTCTATACAAGTAGCTATACACAATTCCCAGTCGAGGACCGTGTTGATCTTTATTACAGTCACTGTGTTTATTATAGAGTTTTCTATACAAGTAGCTATACACAATTCTCAGTCGGGGACCGTCCTGTTCTTTACTTCAGTCACTATATTTATTACACAGTTTTTTTTATACAATTAACTATACACATTTCTCAGTCGGGGACTGTCCTGTTCTTTATTACAGTCACTATGTTTATTACACAGTGTTCTATACAAGTAGCTATACACAATTCCCAGTCGAGGACCGTGTTGATCTTTATTACAGTCACTGTGTTTATTATAGAGTTTTCTATACAAGTAGCTATACACAATTCCCAGTCGGGGACTGTCCTGTTCTTTACTTCAGTCACTATGTTTATTACACGGTTTTTTTAATACAATTAACCATACACATTTCTCAGTCGGGGACTGTCTTGTTCTTTATTACAGTCACTATGTTTATTACACAGTGTTCTATACAAGTAGCTATACACAATTTCCAGTCGAGGACCGTCTTGATCTTTATTACAGTCACTGTTTATTACACCAATTGCCCTTTCAAGTGTATCTATGTATATAATCGCGTGGGACATTTTCCTTTATTATATATTGACTGCGTTTATTACATTAGCGGCCCTTGCATATAATTATACATAAACTTCGGGGATAATCTTATTTCTTGATATCGCCATCGTCTTAAAATTGTCTGCATCCCTTAAAAATAGCCTATAGTAGAAACTATATTGTTCTTCCCGATTCCTCCCACCATTTAGAGTACAACGTAAAGCTCTAGTCAAATAAATATTTTTCTTTATTCGGCCCTTGTATTTATTATACCAGCGATCTGTTCATGTAGACGTACAGGCCTACAAGCCCCCAGGCATTATCTTATTGTTTAATACTGTTACTGTATTCATAACAATGATACTTGTTACACGATCACTGGCTATACATGAACTGAAGGACTTTCCTGCTCGCCAAGCTTCGAGTTCCCCCTACTTATAGATTAAATCAATACGATAACATGCTGTTGTTGATCTACCAGAGAGGTACTATCGATCAAACGCTGAACTACAAAAAGGGAGAGATAGACTACCCCTGCTCAGCTGAAATCACATATTCTCATTTGCCCCCGGGGTTATGTACCGTTTGTTACCCCTACTCCCTTACCCTCTTTGTTCTAGTATATGATTTCTCTGTTTGCCGTGTTTAGCTGATGTGTTAATGCAATGCACGGATATTCAGAGGGAACTGTTGAACGCAAGAGGCCGCTGTGTACACAAATCTCTGTCTATATGGATGTGATAGAATATGAATTTTGTCCAGCTTTATATACAGCTATATATGGTAATAATGATACTACCGAAAGACGCCAGTAATTATTTCTTCAAATAAATAAATAAATAAAAAGTAAAAAACTAAGTATGATTTAAAAAGTTATTTATTTATTTATTTGTTCATTTGATTGTTGTTTAACGTTATACTTAAAGTTTTTTTCACTTAAACGATGGCGGTCTTTGTTATTTGGAGGTAGAAAACGTAGTGCCTGGGGGAACCACCGATCATTGGTTAGTTAGTGGTGAATACCTCTCATATTTACGTATGTGAATAAATAACATACACATTTGTATATATACATCCATGAAGACTACAATATCCTATTCTAAAATATTTTTCTCCCTCCATAATCAATTTGAAAAATTATATAAATATTTATAGGTTCCTTGACGACGAATTCATTTAGTTGAAATCCCGTTGTAAAGCGCCGTCATTAAAGGGAAAGTCTCTTGGATATAGCCTAAATACACTGTTTATTTATTTAGTTAGTTGATTGAAGTGCAGTGCCATACTCAAGAATTTCAGAAATTGCCGACGGCAGTCAGGTAATGGAAAGATTCAAACCATTGCCCTGGCCCAATAAATAAATTGTATATTTATAGGGCTTATTTAAACTGCTCGTGCACAGGTGGTGCATGTACATTGGCAGTTTAAACAACAGTATATATAAAGAGTGACCCTGTCTGTAGCTTTAATACTTGGCGCATGTCCTAACCACCCGTTGCGTTTTGATGGCGTGTTCGTTTCTCGTGAGGATTTGTCAAGGCCCTGGGCTATTTGGTTAAATCTGATGTCAAATCCAGAAGAAATAACAAACGATCCATATATTCAGGTTGTATAAGATCACCATAATGGTTTTAGTTATATTTTTCTTTTGCGTGTATTACAAAAAGTAAATTGTTGGAACTCACGCAAGCAGATGCACTTGCTTATTGGTGAGCAGAGCATATATAGATGTCCGTATTCACGGTGAGTGAATGCGTGTTCATGCGTGAAAATGTACGTGTATGGCCCAAGCTACATGATTGGCGCCATCTATGAGGTGCAAAATACTACAATGAAGTGGAACCAATGTTTTGTTCCACTTTCTCGCGATCAAAAAAGAGTTTATGTGAGCATCCTCAGTTAGAAATTCACTAATTGATCTAACGGAGGTTTCTGGTCAAGCACATACAAAAATATCTCCGTATATTTGCAGAGGGAAGTTCAGGTGCCTTTTTTAACGATCGAATTCAGCCGTGCCACAATTGCAAGTGTGATAATCTTGATCTAGCTACAGTGTGTTGCGCATGATACAATTGCAAGCGTGATAATCTTGAGTTGGATATAATGCTACACATACGAAACTAGCGTAAATGGGATAACAAACGTCAGAGCTTTTCGATTCTGTTTAAGGCCATGCACATGAGAGTAGAAAATTGACATTTGCCTTCGACAACTAATTGGCCATGTTATGGCGGGATGTGTTCGTGTTCAGGCTGGTAATGACATATGTATGGATTTTTATCAGTTGTTTTTTCCTGTCTGTTACAGATCCTGATTTAAAGCAATTAGCCCAGCAGACGTCTACTACTTCACCTTGATTGTGAGAGAGAGGAAAGCGGAAGGTATCGAAACGAAAAGGGAGATACGCTATTAACCAATTAATTGGTTGTAACGTGACCACGTGACCGGGGCATAAGTTCGTCTGCGAACGCGGTGTTTTGGTGAACGTGACGGCGTCATAGAATGCATGATATTCGGCCCCGCGGGCTATAAATAATCTCCCCTCCCCCTGTGAATGACGGGTTAATGTAGTGTATATCACGGGAAAGCTCTGAGCTAAATATAGGCAAATTGGACTAGAATTGTCCCATTGTGTGTGCGTTACGATTACCGGCCGCTGTACACATCAGATCAACAACGTTCTAACAGCAGCTGATTGCTGGAAACAAGCCTTCCAGTCTTCTGCGAGGTCCGCGCTCGGCAGGCCACGCCACCAGACCGCATTTGTTCCACGGTCGTGTAGGTGCTGTTGGAATCTGGAATCGCAGTAGAAGTGTACAAAGTCCTCTCCGTTATTCCTGTGCTGGGCTTGTACTTTCCACACTGTACACTGGATTTACCTGTACTTGTGAGTCACATGAGTGATTTGTCAGCCTTATCTGCGGACGACCTGAATTTACCATGGTCTCCACTGATGTAATACCTCTGGAAAAGTTGCTATTTTTCTTGTCGTTGGAGTTCAGCGTCTCAGGTAAGTCAAATCTAGTTATTAGCGAGAATTTTTGTGAGAAACAGTCGGTGTAAATAAGTAACCAACATGCATGAAGTGCGCATTTCTATCAGCCCACATCGACATGGGCGTTTAGAGATCGAAACCATCTGCGTCCCATTTGCTTTCCTACCATTAATAATCGCAGTCTAGCGTAATGTTGAGGGTTGGACCGTTTTGAGGCGTTCTGCTATCATGAAACCATCCATGCCGTCAGTCAAAGCTAACGATTACCCACATTGTGTTTTACAAAGCGCGGACACTCGGGTTGAACCTCTTGTCGGGTTATATAGGGCTGTATATGTTTTTAAACTTGGCATTCTTGCTACTTCTTCGCGCTTCAAAAAAAAGGCACAAGCTAAGTACAACTTTTGGCTATACTATTCATTGTCACTCCCACGGCGACAAATAACAAGATAGATACAGTCAGCTTGGCTTAAATTTACCTTGCGGAGCAATTCCCTTGTCACCTAGTTGTGAGTATGCAGGTGGTATGTGGGTGTGGGGATAAGTTGATGGGTTTTGCGAGGCAGAAAGTGGTTGAGTGTCATGTATCGTGTCTCTGACATGTCGTTCCAGTGAGGCAGCACGATGACTATATTGAGTCAGCATTGCGCACGGCCTGGAGCCTCCGTGGCCGAGGAGCCTGGTTAGCGTGCCAGCGCGGCTCAATGATTCTGGAGCCTCCCATCAGTGCGGTCGGTGTGATTTCAAGTCTATCTCACGTTGGCTTCCTCTCCGACCGCACATAGGAAAGTCTGACAGCAACCTGCGGAGGCTCGTAGGTTTCCCCCGGGAAATATATTATGTCTGAAGGCCGAACTAACGGTAATAGTCAGTTTCATTTAATACCTCCGCCTATAAGTATGTGTTAATAATAACGCATGCTAAAGCCATCTAAAAAAGATGTGGGTTGAAGGCGATAATTCGCCAGTTGTAACAGAAAAATATCTAAGTAAAAATTCCAGATAAATCTGACATATACAGACCAGGTCTCGAACCCACCTCTTCAATGACAGCAAGCTACAGTGTATTTACATACAAGTCTTCACCCGGCCCGCAATAGCTCTTAATAAGCCCTCGCATTTCTGTCCTAACAAAACAGGTTTTAAATTACTGGAATAAAATGCGTGATGGATGAGTGGTGCTATTTAGCGATTGACCGCAAGACAGAACCAAGGAGCCTCAGCAAGCTACGAAAGGCGACATTCTAATTCCAGATGCCGTGGAATCAAATAAAAGTCTGTTATTGATGATGTATTTTGCCATCAGGATGGGAGAATGGAAATCGATACGAAAGTAGTTCGTCGTTCACAACTGTAACTGGAACGTCGCTTAGTCCAAACAAAACTCGACCGTCAAAATAGGAGGGGAGAAGTTGTGAGAAGTGAGTGTTGCGGTGGGGGGGGGGGGGGGCAATTTTATTTGGAGACTATAAGTCAGTAGGGAAAGAGATTGATATTCGAATGGTGCCAGGAACGTGTGGGAAATTTAGGGTTGGTGAGTTTATCAGCGACTGGAAGCAAGATGCTCTTCATACTAAAACATCCCGCCTAGTCCCGCAAAACCTCTGAGTGTTGTGCGTTCATCTGGCGCCCAGCGGGGAGGCCCTTAACATAATCTTCAAACATTTATGAACTGAGTAATTTGGGAAGAGGCGTCGAAACAGACCTAAACGCCCACAGATATTTATTTCTAACGTGGTAACTCTATAAATCAGCTTATAATCTGAAATTCTGATGAGGTCATGGGACGCACCATGTTAGCGCAACCGGAAACACGATGTCGCGAGGGCCATGGGTTATTCAAATGAACCAGCCAATGGCCTTGTTTAATATTCTAAATTTAAGACGATTTGGACCATGGATTTGTTATCAAGTCGTTTTCAGAACTAAAGTAAATCCATGCAGTAGCCTTTAGACCGATTTACAAAAACAGAAAGCTTCTCCGGTTTACGTTACCAATTGGCTGCCACTTTTACCTAGCAAGGCGCTGAGCAGAATTGCACTGTAGATAGACGCGGTGAAATCTCGGCGTCTTCGGCATGAAAATTCAACGTAACAACGGTTGCAGTTGGATCAAACCACTACAAGAGCACATTTTTCGTAACGTGGTGAAAATAATATTGATAGCAAACTCAGCACTTCGTCCACTGTTCATGTGGTCTTTCGTGACAAAACGACGACACCCGTGGGGTCATTTGTGACAATTCTTCGACGCCCGTGTGGCCGTTCTTGACAATACGACGACGCCCGCGTGGCCGTTTGTGACAATACGACGAGGCCCGTGTGACCGTTTGTGACAATTCGATGACGCCCCTGGGGCCTCTTGTGACAATACGGTGACGCCCCTGGGGCCTTTTGTGACAATACGACGACGCCCGTGGGGCCGTTTCTGGCTAAACGACGACGCCCGTGTGGCCTTTTGTGACAAAACGACGACGCCCATGTGGCTTTTTGTGACAAGACGACGACCCCCGCGTGGCCTTTTATGACAATACGACGACGCCCATGTGGCTTTTTGTGACAAGACGACGACCCCCGCGTGGCCTTTTATGACAATACGAGGACGCCCGTGGGGCCCTTTGTGATTAGACGACGACGACGCCAGTGTGGCCTTTTGTGATAAGAAGACGACGCCCATGTGGCCTTTTGCAAAGTCTGATGTTTGTTAAAGACCACTTATTTTCCACCGAACATGTACGAAAGTTCGTGAGTAACTTGACATATGTCGATGGTTTATTCCGGACACACAGGGTTTTCTCCATCCAGAAAACTGACGGCCAACTTATAAAAAACAATTCTTTGAGTTTGGCGTGAAAAAATAACAATTAATCAATCTATTAATCGATATTGAAAGGAATTACCGTTAATTTCAAGGTAGCCTGAACAACCAAACAACCAGCCTGGCCGAATGATAGTATGGATCGTCTCCAAAATGGGAGTTCCACGGACTCTTTTTTGTTCGAAGATTGATCGGAAACACGCAATGCCTTTAGTAATGCAAGAACCAATATTTCCGGTGTAATCCAGACAACCATGCAGCCTGCAACCAAGAGGAGACTCTCTTGTCCATGTTCATTTAATCAAGCTAGCGATGTTCAACATCATTTACCTTGAGTTACTGAACCATATTAATTCTTCAAAACCCTGAACTTTACTTCATAAATATGCATGATTCACGACCAAGTCAGGGTCCACTGTACCAAATTAGACCTTGGTTACTGACACTCACAGGAGTTCGAAACAACATGGCACTGGAAAATGTCCGTAGTGACGACTATGAGGTGTGTATGGAATAAATGTATTTCACAGTAGACGTAGATGAGCAAGCGGAAAAAATAACTCCCTGCACATCGACTTGTTAATGGTTATAAAGGGGACGGTCACTTTGAGGGGAAAAAGGCGTGGTAGAAATAAATGGGGCAACCACACAGGAAACATTGGCAGTTCGACCTCTTTCGCTATTACTGGTATTGCCTGACAGAACGATGAACAGCACATTTCCTGTGCCTGTGCGTTTGGATGAAAGAACATGACCGTTTATAGCACTGCTTATTGCTGTTGTATTTCATGAAATGAATCGGATCTGAACGTACATGCGTTTACTTCGAACAAGGAAATGCACACTTGTAAAGGACGATCAATGATTGGTTGAAAATTCCCTGACTGAAGTACACGAGACTCAGTGTCATTGGCTATCGAGAGAGTAGGTTTCTGAAAACTTTAAAATGTTGCAGTACAGTAAAGTAAGGGTAATTATGAAGCCTTTAGCGCAGTGTCAACCATGCTACCAGGAATATGCATCTTTTGCACGATTTGGAAAACTTTGATTCTCTAAGAACAAGATTTTAGATCTTAATTTTGTAATATGTATGGTGGTCGTCTGAGTATTGTTTCAACAGCTGTAAGGCTGAGGACAATATTACTTTGGCTTATAAGCTCCAGATATAGCTACAATACAAGTGCTCTGTTGTCTTTTAAAGGACCTTCGGGGAGACCCTGAGAATGCCGTGCACTGTTTAAGGTTGTGACGTGAGATTGCTGACAATGATAGAATTACTAATATCCTACAGTGAGATGCAAATTCCACATGCAGAATTTAGGGACCAGATGGCTATTAAAATTATCAAGTTAATATTTATTTACTCGATTTTTGTTTAAATCAAATTCCGCATCCAAATCTGTAGAATTTAGGAACCAGATGGCTTGAAATTTATCAAGCCAATATTTAGTATTTTTGTTTAACGCCGTTTTGCTGTGTATACATTTATTTTTGTGTAATGCCATACCCATGCATATTTTATATTTTATTTCTTTTATTTATTTGACTGGTGTTTTACGCCGTACTCAAGAATATTTCACTTATGCGACGGCGGACAGCATTATGGTGGAAGGAAACCGGGCAGAGCCCGGGGGAAGCCCACGACCATCCGCAGGTTGCTGACAGACCTTCCCACTTACGGCCGGAGAGGAAGACAGCATGAGCTGGACTTGAACCCACAGCGACCGCTCCTGGGTCATTACGCTGCGCTAGGGCGCTAACCAACTGAGCTACGGAGGACCCCAAGCATTATTTACTCTACAGATAACGGGACTCAACTTTAAATATGGCGTACAACTGTTCTGTCAGTCAGTATATACTTCTCAGTCTATACTGAGCTTGCTGTCGGAAATAAAGTCTTATTATTATTATTATTATATAGAAATTGAAGTCGGTTGGCATAAGAACGGTAGAACATAGCAGTGTGCAGATGACGGTTAAGTGCATCCAGTCCAGTTGGGTATGTCCAAACACTAGATTGAATTTCTGCACGGCAACCGCAGTTCCGTGTGTCCCGGGAAACAAGAAGCCATTAGAGCCGTAATTACTTAAATGACAATCACACAAAAGCCTGAGATATTTGATTAAGTGACGAACCCGCTGCTGGAGGAATACAGAAGAAGAGAATGTGCAAACGAAGTGCTTCTCGCCTTCCTCCCGGATACCGGCCACTTCACAGCAATTACCGCCAAATTCCAATCAAGCTGTTTTTTGTTGAATGCTAAGAAAAAAAAGCTAAAAGAAAGAAAAAAAAGAGAAATCGCTTAACATAAAGGCTTAGCGCGTCTACGGCAAATTCCCCTTAGTGGACAGCTATTATATTGAAATAAGGATAACATGGCTACGTATAGCGTTTTATATGGCAGACTTGTTCCAGCTGCCATCTATATGAACATATGGCGTCAGTGTGGGACCTCCGTGACTCAGGTGGGTACGCCGTAAAACACCAATCAAACAAATAAATAAATATAGTGTCAATGCATACACCGTTTACGTAATTTACGGTAAAGCCTTTCTCCCTCTCAGATGTATTACGAAGGAAAATTGACCATTTATTGCGCTATATACGGTAAAACCCTTATTACTAGCTGAGTTTAATACTGAAGTAAGGGCAGCGAAAACATTGGTTTCCTTATGAACGATACGGTTTCCTTTCTTACCATTACATGCAGCCATACAAAAGTAAGGCTATTTTTACCGTAAAAGCTGCAGTAGCATGTCCGTGTATTGCGTTTAAATTTTAAAGCATTTGTTACATGTGTAAAAGTATGCTGGTACCTATGACAACTTCTTCCGTTATGTATGATATAAAGCTTTCTAGCGTACAGTTATTTATAAACAGGGGTGACAGCTTTCTTTCTTCATCCAAAGGAAACCCGGATATTCAGTCGAATTATTGCCGGATAAGATTTTCAAGTGCTCATTATCACGCATGCGCAGAACGGGTTACACGGTCTTCACACAAACAAAAGCAAATGGCTATTTATTCTTGTGCTCCTAAATTGTTGGATTTGCGTGAATTTGCGTGAGTTGTGTGGAAGCTACCGATGCTTACATTGCTTTACATATTGTTGTTTATCTGCCCATGACCTGGCTGTTTTAAGCGTCGTTGAAAATGCTATTTGGCTTATTCACATGCACATTTCTTACTCCAATCTTCAGATTAAACGATCCACTTCCGTTGAGTCTTCCTGACCTCATTTACAACTACTGACTACTTTAGTCTCAATATTGCGTGCAAGATACCAGTCTAATTTCGTGTCTTTTTTCGTTTCTCATGTCTTAGGGGATTTATTTTGAACGGAGACTATAGGGAATCGGTCATGCGATAATCAACCTCGGTTGCTTGCTTTATTCCGCTGATATAGTCGAAACTTCGCGAAGAAAAAAAAAATGTATTACTCATTTTTTGGTGTATAAAGGAGAAATAGTCATGAGATCCTCAATTACCATTTTGCGCTCGATCGTTTTTGAGGATCTCGGAAGTTGGAAAGTACAAATGTGAAAATTAAAGGAAAAAAATGGTTGTATCAATCCGGATGTAAAAAGGAGCAATCGAATTTGGCAACACTTGAGGATAAACCATGTAAATCGGGTCATCGTAATTCAAATTTCAATATCAGATAGCATTACAAAGCCTATTCACTATTTAAGTTTTCTGTTTTGAAAAGATTTCAATTTAGATTTAGCAAATCGCCAATCGATTTAAAAGTTACTTCGGCACTGAAGTACTTTTTGATGACAGTGCATATAAAGTAAAATACAAAACGAACGAACTGCTCAGCTTTAGAATAAAATTAATGTTAATATATATTAACCTTAAAGTATAAAGAATAAAAATCTATGTACATGTTCCAGTCTCAAACCTTATAAAAATGGCGTGATTTCTTTGTTCTATCCACTGAACTCAGATTAAGCGTCAGTTCGGACTTTTTTTTATTTTAACAGTTGATTAGAAAATGTCCCTCTGGCCAGTTGAAATATGTCTGATTTCATAGATTAGCTTCACGAATACCTGCCCCTACAACAAAAAAAACACACACAATCATTGATCTGAAGAGTACCTCATACGAAGCCAACATACGATTATTAAGTTACGATATATGCATTGGTTTTAAATGATTGGTCCATAATCCAGTCCACCCAGCACAAAGATTAACAAGATACATATAAAACAAGCTTTATTTACAATTCTTATTTCTCTTGATTTTGCGGGATTGAACTCGATCTTTAAATTATTCGTGTGCAAGACTGTTTTCCCCAAGAGCGTGATGCTGAGAGTTTAATCTTTGTACAGGAGATTTAGCTTTGTGTTTAGACGGGTTATCGCCTCTGACATAAGTCTTTGGGCGAGGAACTAACTCGTGCTCGAGGTGGACGTCGCCATCGTCAGGCTCTTGCGATAATTTTTCAAAATTGCGTCGTGTATCAAACTGTCAAAACAGAACATTAGGGAGAATCCTTGAAGTTCTGCAAATCCTTATTTCCGGAACTTTCATCGTCGCGTAGCCAACATGTGTTTGGAATGCCCGGGACTGAACTAGATCTTCTAAAAATTATGTTGCAGCAAACTGTTCTTCCCAAGAGCGCAATGATTTGTGAGCGTTTCAGCCGTGTAATTTTTGGGATATAGTTATATGAATTATCTCCTCTGACACAGTATTATAGCGCGCGAAACAAACACTGCCTGGTCACTGTCGTCTGCCACGCGTGATAGTCCTCCAAAATGAAATCGTCATTTGTCAAACCGTCAAGCCAGATTTTGAGGAAGGTAAGAGAGAATGTTCAAAACCGGAGCTTCAGTGAGACTGATCTGAAAGGTACGCGAATTAGATATTGACAAATTAGAAAATAATGTCGAATTTACAACTCCATCCAGTGCAATAATTGTATGACGCTGACGTAAGTGTCAGCAATGTGTAGAAATGGGGATTCCCCTAGTCGCACGATAAGCTGAGACTTATGTTTCAGTCATATCATGACTGTGGGATGACGATATCACCAGGCTGGTTAATATTGTTAGTGTCTTCTCGGGTCCAAGCTGGATTGGCCATTTCTGTCTTTCTATACATATAGGTAACATGTAGCTATTTTTATTTTTCAAATGGTCATCGCAAGAACAGGGATGAACACTTAGGTCCAAATTTAGGTGGCGACGGTACCCTATTGTTTAATTACAGGCAATTACAGAAAGTCAGACGTTCTTTTTTTATTGGTGTGTCCAATTCAGCCTGGAAAAAATATGTAGCAAGTATCAGCGTTGTATCCAAAATTTACCAAGATGTACGATTTATGAGAACAGATGAAGCGAGAAATAGGCCTATACATCTTGTGCGAGTTGTCCATGGAGCCGGAATTTGACATTCGATATAGTTTTTATTCCGGAATATCGATCCAGCCTTTTCGATTTTAATATCTGCCGACGACTGGTTCCCCTACACATGATAGCATCCCTGATTATTACAAATTCAACAAATTCACCATTTTTTCATGGGATTTAAGTTGTGCTAAAGGGATAACTATGCCGTGGTGTGTGACTGTCAGCATAAAATAACCATTGAAGTTAACTAGCAAAATGGGAGTGCAGAAACAGTCACCTATATTAAAGATGTAGGACTGTTTTTATTCTCATTCCAATCATAATTTCTAAATACATCTTTGTCTTCTATAAATGTAGTGTGCATGATTAATAGGTAACATGTAGGCAAGTCCGTTAGCAATATCTCAAAAGTAAGTGGTTTATACCCTGGGCATGCTTTTTCCTACACCAATAACACTGAAAAATTCTTGAATATGGCGTTAAATATCAATCAAATATAAATAAATAAATCAAAAGTTCTCACTTGCTGGCGAAATGGTTTCAACATATACTTGGTTTGTTTGGTTTCAGGTGGATGGATATTGTCTTTAGCACCAGATTCACAATGCGGGAAGTGTTCAACAAAACAAATTGGAGAGG
Source organism: Liolophura sinensis (assembly GCF_032854445.1). Classification (NCBI taxonomy): domain Eukaryota; kingdom Metazoa; phylum Mollusca; class Polyplacophora; order Chitonida; family Chitonidae; genus Liolophura; species Liolophura sinensis. The sequence goes on along the minus strand of NC_088298.1, from coordinate 14,883,168 downwards.
ATATGACGTTTACGTGTTCCGTCGTCATGGAAACGAATGACGCAGACAAGATGTCGTCAATTTCACTTCGATGGCTCAACCAATCGATGGATCCGGTTGGTCTTGCGTCATCAGGCATAACGTAAGTGGAGTGTAAATTCAAATACTAGCTGAAGAATCAGTGTAACGCTTTAGTAAGATTTCTTCCACCCATAAACCTGACCTGCATATATAAAGGTCCATGAACATCGGCCATCAAGAATTTTTATCAACAAGCAATGTACAACAACTTTCCTCGCCTTGCGAAAATGTCCCCCCATTTTGGAAGGATGTAACAATAGCATAGCGTGTCGAAACAATACGCTTCACAGTTTGAATATAGAATGCCATCTACCTTCCCTGTTGCGATTTCGACACTTGGACTGATGCAGGCATACATTTTCCCGTAGCTGGATGACGATAATAAGTGAAGTAGGGGTGGGAGTGAATGGGAGTGGGGGGAGGGGGGCATACTAGTGACACTTGCCAGTTCACACAGTTGTCCCCACACTGACCCAAAATCACGAATAGTTTCTCCCACATATGCTATCAACACTAACCTTATTTGGCCCTAGGGTTCCTTTCCACACGTGCCACTTGTTTGAACTACACAATTACCTGATGTCCAACACAGCTGCAGGTTTCCATGTGACCTTGGAATAATCATCCTGGAAAAGGAAGTCAAGTGGTTGAATCGCAGCTGGGCGGTGAGAGGCTATACCTCCATGTTCCAGAGTTATTTTGCAGTACAGACTATAGATGACAGATTCATTGCGCCTCGCGCCATACAAAAGCGTGGGAGTCTCAATTTGCACGTACTCACAGGCTATGCACAATTATATACGTAATGGGCCATTATTTTGTGTTTCCATTCAGCGTATATATGGGTAAATATTTATCTTAGTAACGTTTTGAAAGCAACTGCAATAAGCATTAAGGAAAAAGTAAGTTTGTAAGTAGGACAAGACCTGTAAACGGCTACTAGTTCACTTGTCTACTAGTGATCGCCGAACTCCGATCATGTCGTTTGCATTGTTTTGGTTTGCATTGTTATGACGGTTAAGCGGCCCCATTGGTGCTATTTATAAGTGAATGTATGAGACACCGCTGGGGTATAGAGTTGAGACACCATTGGGGTATAGAGTTGAGACACCATCGGGGTATAGAGTTGAGACACCATTGGGGTATTGAGTTGAGACACCATCGGGGCATAGAGTTGAGACACCATCGGGGTATAGAGTTGAGACACCATTGGGGTATTGAGTTGAGACACCATCGGGGCATAGAGTTGAGACACCATCGGGGTATAGAGTTGAGACACCATCGGAGTATAGAGTTGAGACACCATCGGGGTATAAATACCTTCGCTTTGAGTAATTCTAGATCAGTGACGTGGAATAAATTGCAGCTAACATCGCTACGCTTTCTTGGCATTCTGTTTAAGCCATGGTACGTGTACGTTGCTATTTTTGAGGCATATACATGAACAGTTGGAATAAAACCCTCAGTGAGGTAAACGTACAGAAGGCGGTATTTCACCAGTTACGTGTGACCATTTGCCAACGATTATACTGTCGTCACTGCTCTGGTTTTACTCTCTATGCTGCAATTTTTATATTAATTCGACAATAGATGACAGAAAGAACATTTGAAAGAGGAAATGCGGACGTGTTCTAAGGTACTTGCCAAAAGTCAAAGAAAAGCATTTGTTGCGCAAAAAAGATTTTCAGATCCTGGTGTCAAATGACCCGGAATATCAGCTTTCCGGACACGAAAGTGATTTCTTGTTGGAAATAGGATTTTTAGATCCTGATGTAAACTTATCAGAGATATCAGTTACACGCACACTGACAACATTTAGCGTGCGTTTTTGTAGATTCCAGCAGCAAAACACGGTCACATGATACGTTTATGATACATTCAGGATCATGTAACGATTCAAAGCCATCTTGTACATCCTCACATGAGATTTCCATCGACGCTGATTGGTTGATGTAGACGACAAAAATAGCACAATTGAGACCTGGATACCACACGCAGGCAAAATCTTTGACCGGCTCGTTTATTTCTGGATTTGAATAAGGTATTAAGCAACATCGAAATAAACAAATAGATAGAAGCATCTTTGAATTTGGAAAGGTATGAAAAATTAACTTTAACGACGATCTGGAATTTTTTTGTATCTGGTCGTAAATTAGCACTTAAATACAACCATCTCACATTCCGCATAAGCTTGCGCCGAAATGTTGTTTCGAAAATTCGTAGGTGTTATTGTCCGTCAAATGTCCCAAGCTCAGGAAACGTTAATCCCAAAATTGACGTCGTTTTAGTGTGTTTCATTTCAGCGTGACGATGGCTTGATACAATGTTGAAACAATAGGTGCCAAATCGTTTCATTTTCCTTTACTTGTGTTTCGGGGGAAAATTATCAGTGGAACTAATGGATATTAAAAAAAACGCCCATGGCTTTCGCGTTTTTAAAGTTCACAGCCAGTTGAAACCATGACTTGTTCATAAATTAGATTTCCTAACTTTTAGGCAACGGGTGTACAGCAATCAGTCCACAAGTAATCAGATCTTCCTGCAAATTGATAACATAAGAGAAAGTGACGCCGGAAGTTACACCTGCGAGGGTCAAAGTTCAGAGAGCGGAACAAGATTGAGGCGGCCCACGTCATTGCTTGTTATCAGTAAGTAAACAATCAGCACGCCTGTTCTTAAGGTCATTGGTGGGTGACCGTGCCTTTTATGACATGATTGATTGCCCTTTACAATAACATGGACCATTTCTTTTATAAACATTTCAATGAGAATTTTTGAGTAGTCCTAGATATTGGTTACTAATTTGCCAGTAAGTAATTTGTGTCCCGCGGTCAAATGCACTAAACAGTGTTACAGCGGAAATTATCCTCCCCAGGAGAAACTGTTCTAAAAACAAAAAAAAATTTCCTCAAAGCGCCATAACCGCAACCTTTTTTGAAATTCGCATGCGTCGCAACTTGTGACGGCTTGTGGGTCAGCCTTTCTTGTCTGACAATCTCGGGACAGAACGGACATTCGTGTACCATATATGTCAATCAAAATGGACGTTCTGGTCAATAATCGACAGGTCAATTTTGAAAGCAACGTTCAACACAAATCAAGAAAGTATACAACTACAAAATTTCATTATGATAATCATTAATATCATTATGAGTGAAAGACGCAAGGAATGTTCTAGGGGAATGAACTCAATGAGAATCCAAATCATGTACCATTCTAGCTTTGCCGTTACTATGCTACATTATTTCCCTATTTCAATTTCAGAGGACGTCGACATAGAGTTCCGGGAGACCCCCACAACCCAGTACCCCCGGGTCAACAGTAACGCCCTCATACGGTGTCTCCCAGAGGCTAACCCTCAACCAGTAACAACTTGGTTTTTCAACGGCAAACCTCTTCTCAGTGGTAGGCTATAGCTGGATATGTTTGATGCGCTCTGTCGTGGTGAGCTTTCACCACCAGTGACGTCACCGTTATATGCGCAATTACGTCGCACTGTATAGAGGCGTGAACACCAAGCTTACCGCCAGTTCCTCAAAATTTTGTGTGAAATACATTAGACAAGAGTTACGTCGTTTCACAAAAATAACGATGACGTCACTTGTTACCTGTAGGAAAAATACGCATTGCCTAACATCTCTGTTATCGTTTTAGCGGTAATGGAATGCAGGGAACAATGACATCATCGAGTTATGGAGGCATACGTGATTTAAAATGGTGCAGCATCTCAATATCTAAATTAATTAGTATGGCCTCGGATCAATCAGTCAGTCGATGGATTATGTATGGATACCTTGATCTCCTCATCATGCGTTCCTTTGAGACTTCATCTTCATGCTTTCCTCCTCCAAGGTTTTGTCTTCATGCTTTCCTCCTCCAAGGTTTTGTCTTCATGCTTTCCTCCTGTAAGACTTTGTCTTCATGCGTTCATCTAAGATTTTGTCTTCATGCTTTACTCCTTTAAGGTTTTGTCTTCATGCGTTCTTCTAAGAGCTTGTCATCATACGTTCCGCTAAGGTTTTGTCTTCATGCGTTCCTCCTCTAAAGGTTTGCCTTTATGCGTTTCCTCTCCAAGGGGTTTTCTTCACGCATTCCTCGAAGGTTTCGTCTTCATGCTTTCCTCCAAGATGTTGTCACCATACGTTCCTCTAAGGTTTCGCCTTCATGTTTTCCTCCAAGATGTTGTTACCATACTTTCCTCTAAGGTTTCGTCTGCATGTTATGCTCCAAGGTTTCGCCTTCATGCGCTCCCCTAAGGTTTTATCTTTATGCTTTTCTCTAAGGTTTTGTCTTCACGCATTCCTGTAAGATGTTGTCATCATGCGTTCCTCTAAGATGTTGTCATCATGCGTTCCTCTAAGACAATGTAATCATACGTTCCTCTAATGTTTCGTCTTCAAAAGTTCCTTTAAGGTTTCGCCTGCACGCTTTCCTCTAATGTTACGTTGTCATGCAGGTCGTTTTATCCGGTCTGTTTATAAAAACATTGTGACTCAGTCCATTGTGCAATCACACCTGCTTTCCTTTTATTCTTTCCCTTCAGGAGGTCGGTACACGATAGCTGAGAACGGTCTCATTATCCACAGGCTGACCAAAGAGGACGGCGGGAAGTACTTGTGCAAAGCGGAGATTCCTGTTGAAAAACGTTCCGCTAACAAAACTATCACCGTCATACCTGCGAGTAAGTAACTCCGCAGACTCCAGAGCACTTGGCATTCGTTTATCACCCACCTAGGAAGCCGAAAAAGACGTCGTGAATCTATATTGCTTTGTATTTATTCATTTCTGAATGTTATTCTATCCATTACTCAACTATATTTCCCTCACGTGCCACGGTTAAGTTTATGAATTGAGAAAACCGAGATATGCTCGTGGGAAACCACAGCACCTGTGGAAGCCGATAGAGGACATCTCACTACCTCACTACGTCAACCTGTCCAATACAGGGCGAGGCGGCGAGGGAACAAGGTAACGAGGCAGCGAGGTAGCGAAGTAGCGAGGCAGCGAAGCGAGATAGCATGATAGCTATTCAGTGAGGTAAAGAAACAGCGAGATGACTTACCTCGCTCTGTCGCCTCGCTACCTCGCTGCCTCTTTGCATTACTGCCTCGCTACATCGGATCGCTGCCTCGTTCCCTCCCTGTCTCGCTACCTCGCCCTTTGCAAAGCCCGAGGTAGCGAGGCAGCGATGCGAGGCAGCGAGGTAGCGAGATTATGTTGATCTCGCTACCTTGCTCTCTCGCATCTCTACCTCGCTGCCTCACATCGCTACCTCTTTACCTTGCTTGGCCACCTCTGTACCTCGTTTCGCTACCTCCTTACCTGGCTGCCTCGCCCAATATTAGAAAGGTCGAGATAGGGAGGTAACGAGGTACCCTCTATCGGCTTCCCTGAGCACCTGATCAGGTTTACTTGACAAACTACCTGAATCTCAGACAATATTAGTCAAGGGGTAACAGGCTTCCGACAAAAGTCGTTTGACCACCAGGCCTTACAGGCAGGTGTCACTCTCCTTCCCACGATTCTATAATGACAGCACACCCATTGGCACACTAGTTCACATACAAAAACATATTTTTCTAGGTCTTCGAACATAGCAGAAATTTCGTGTGGAATATATGTAGCCCCCAACTTTGCATGATACTGGAAAGAAATTGTCAGTATTCCAAGTGCGAAATCTGAAGCAGACTTTCCGAAGTCCGGAATAAGTATCGACCTTTTAAAACAAATCAGAGGTATCTGAGCCGCTCAGACGTACTCTAATTGCAATTGCTTACAGGTGTCGGAGAGTTGGTGTTTAGGTGTGAAATAGTGACGCTTATACTCGTCTTATCCGAGGTTCAGACTGTCTTACGGTTAATCATGGAGTACTATCCCCTGGTCAATTTGACACAGTTGATTGAAATAAAATGTCTGTACAGTTCGCATGTCTATTTGACGAACACGTTCTCATCACGGGAGACGTCTCGTTATACCGCCAAATAAAACAACCTAGGCACGGTGCTTTAAACCGTTGTGTAATTGTTCATTATAGTACTGCCGTGACAGTTTTGATTGGCTCGCTATTGGTTTTCGCCAGCCAATTGGCGTTGTTATTAGTAACACGAACCTAGCACATCAGTATGTGGGAAACGCTGAGTTATTGACACCTATGCATTCACGTTTTCCAAGCCAGGAGTCAAGCTACATTTGGGAAACACAAGAGCCTCTGTTAATCTGGTTTCATTTACGCATGAAATCCGATGTTTTATACAGTTCATCCATCTGAGAAAGGAGGCTCAAAATCAAGTCAGTTCGGACACCTTTGAACGATAATGACCTGACTTAATGTACCTATTGGAAAATTTTGGTTACTTTATGGGTAGTGAAAAGGTCATGAGTGTAAAATGATATCACAAAAGACTTGTAAAGGAAGTAAATGTTTATACTCGCCCTAAAAGGCGGCCTCGTACATATCTAATGATCAAGATGCTGTGTTTGGTTATAAAAATCAGGACGGATTCAGGTGAAAAGAAACAGTGAACAGTTTTTAGTGAAACACAATGAATTTACTAGGCAAATGAATAAAATCAATATTCAAACCGGCTAGCATGATAGTGTGGATAAGTTGGCGATAAAGAAAGTACATGTATATATCTCAGTTGCGCTATGATTCCAAATCCATATCCATATCTTATATCGAGCCCAGCGTAATACACAAGCAATGCTGCGTCACTGGAAATATGAGGCCTTTTCACACACTTTTGTGTATAATTCATTTGAGGCCCGCATATTATGGTATCAAGTGTTCTTAAATTCCTTCCCGGGGCTCAGTTGGTTACCGCGCTAGCGCAACGTAATGATCCGGGAGCCTCTTACCAATGCGGCCGCTGTGAGTTCAAGTCCAGCTCATGCTGGCTTCCTCTCCGGCCGTATGTGGGAAGGTTTTGCGGCAACCTGCGGATGGTCGTGGGCTTCCCCCGGGCTCTGCCCGGTTTCCTCCCACCATAATGTGTCGTATAAGTGAAATTTTCTTGAGTGCGGCGTAAAACACCAATCAAATAAATAAATAAATCCCTTCCCTCAACTAATATTTTAATAAATGTCTCACATAAATATATGTGTCCTTCTTCGATGATTGCAGGTACCCCCATGATCAACAAACCGCTGAATGACGTAATCGGGGCCTTTGGTCACGTGACTGTGAAGTGCATGGCGTCCGGTCAACCAGTGCCTAACTATCACTGGTTCAAGGTTTGTCGGTAACAGCGTCATTTATGAAAATATTCGCTAAAAAGTTCTGCAAATACTCAAAACGTTTCTTAGAAATATTCCGCCTAATTTATCTGTGCCTATGCGATACGTGACCGCATACAACTGTGCGTAATTTCGCACTCTTCCCAACATTGGAACATGATGTGTAAATATTTCACAAATTTGACATTCTCAAAAATACCTTCCAAATTTCGAATATTAAACACGAACTTCATCAGTATGATATATCTTTTTTAACCCAACTGACGTAAACTGAAAAGGGGTCGTGTTTATACCGGCTACGTACTTGACGCATGCTCATTAGCCAACCGCCAATGTCGTCGCTGCTCTGATTTTACTCTCTGTGGTATAGTCTTTTTAATGTACATGTTTGATTTTTTCTCAAGTCCTAATAACCTGACTGTGTCACTTAGTCTATTTGATTATTTTTCAAGGCATATAGGTAACTTTCGATTAAGTTACTTTTTTGTGACATGAAACTACTTTGTGTAAAGGAAAGATTGTCTTTGACATTAAGCTCGAATTTATATACGCATTCATTAGATTCATAAATTGGTTTTGTTTCCTTGTGTATCGGAATATCACAGTGTAAGTTCAAGGGTGCAGTTTGTGAAGCGAAAATTCAGGACTTGACGCGTTTAATTTTATGTTACAGAGTGGTTCAGCAAATATCTTGGAAGAGCCTAAGTATCACGTGAACAACAACACTGGTGTTCTGATTATCTATAACGTCACGCGCGCAGACGAAGGCAAGTACATATGCATCGCTTCCAACCCGGCCGGGGATACCATAGCAACGGTGGATGTTAAAAACGTGACTGGTAAGTTCGCTTTACATGTTTAACGTGTAAAACTTTCAATGCTACCTTTTATACACACTTGCGTCCGTGGACACGTTGGAACACCAACAAAAGAATAACGTGTTCTTGACTCTCGCTAAGTGCACTGGACAATGGAATTTTTTGTAGAGGTCCAACTTGCCACCAGTGCAAGTCGTCTAAACTTAATGCTAACGCTGTACGGATAGTATATATTTCCGCTTAATATTTAACTTTGGCAGACAGTCTTGTAATTTTAATTACATTGACATGCAGTTATGAGAAAAAAGAAATCCTTTTCATTGGACATTATTAGTAGTAACTGACGAGTGTCATGCTTTTAACAGAAACACCGACCACGAAAATTTTTGGGGAGAAGGTGTTTACCAAGGGAGAGAATTTGACGTTGATGTGTGAGATTTCCGGCCGTCCATTTCCAGTTGTGTACTGGTACCGAGCAGACGACGACATGCGCTGGCCAGCCGAATCCATATCAGTAAGTCTCATTAAGGAGGTTATTTAATATTAAAGACCATTGCATAAGGGGTAAAACAGGAAGAGCAACAAGTATGGTATAGCTGGCGAATGGTAAATCAATAACATCCGGTGGAGTCCGGTCACATAGCCATACAATGTGAGAACACGATGCAAACACGATGCAGTCACGAGCGGTACCTGCTCAGATTGAGGAAACATATCCCCCGCAAACACCCATCTCAACTTCAAGCTGAAATGAAAGGCTTTGCAGCTCCAAGCTGTAGAGTTAAGGCGTTGAAACTATTCAACTCGCCTTTGCCGGTTCTTGCCGTCCAAGCTTTGCTATGTTTGACTTTTCCAACTTGTTGTGAATGTGGCAGTTCAAAGATGAGTTGTACATTATTCAGTGAGCCTGATGTATGTGTAAAGATTCAAACTTAGTTGTACGAAACCATTGTTCATTCACGCCTGGTGTGAATGTTCATGTAGCAGTTTTAAATTTGTTCATTACGCTAAACGCAGTTCAAGAAGTGAATAAAATATTGATATAAAAGACTACAGTGTGGAAACTGCGTCAACAAACCTTATGAAGTTGACAAATGGTCACTGGCGAAAAGACTACAGCGTGGAAACTGCTGTCGACAAGCTTTGTGATAGTTGACAAATGGTCACTGGCGAAAAGACTACAGCGTGGAAAGCGCGTCGACAAGCTTTGTGATAGTTGACAAATGGTCACTGGCGAAAAGACTACAGCGTGGAAAGCGCGTCGACAAGCTTTGTGATAGTTGACAAATGGTCACTGGCGAAAAGACTACAGCGTGGAAACTGCGTCGACAAGCTTTGTGATAGTTGACAAATGGTCACTGGCGAAAAGACTACAGCGTGGAAACTGCGTCGACAAGCTTTGTGATAGTTGACAAATGGTCACTGGCGAAAACATCCAATTTCTGGGGTTTACTCTCACTGTTCATATAAATGCTTAGCCATCAGTAACTGTGGTTAAGCAAAAGTACGTAAACAGACAAAAATGCAGTGATGCTTCCTGCACTTTATTGGCTGTCGCTGGCCTTAAATTACTCAGAAGGATGTGCTATCACATTTAATAAACAGTAACTTTGCAGCAATGGAAAGGGTCTTGGGGGAGTCCACCATCCAGGTTTATTGCAGGCACACAATATAAAAGACGAACAACAATATGTGGAGTCATTTATTGAACATTTTCCTGCATTTTTTCTTTTTCTTCCAGGCAGATGACCGAATATTAGCCCAGTGGCGGAATTTAACGAGTCTTGAGTTGTTAATAAGGAATATCACGAGCAATGACGAGGGACATTATGTGTGTGTCGCACAAAACATGGGAGGAAGCCGCAATGCTAGTCTAGATGTTGAAATTAAAGGTAAACTATTCATCTGCTGAAAATTCAGAATTATTATTTTACGAGTGTGATTATATATTAGTTTTAACTTTGAAAGCGTAGACTTTCCTCGTAAAGATACACATGTAGCACATGTTTTATTAAGGTAACGTTCGTATAGCTTAGAGTGATTTCTCTGTTTCGTTTCAGAGAGTCAACAAGCTGGAGATAATTTAGGCAACCACCAAAACTCAAACGTTTTAAATGCCGCCTGGGGCGTGTTGTTGGGTATAACTTTCGTCGTCATCTTACTTGTGATTGGATCATTTTTTTTTCGACGTCATCGCCGAGGCCAACGCCTGACGTCATCAAACATGGTCGTCTGCTCTTCATGTCTCGCTTGCATCCATGACAGCAAAAGTTCCCGAGGCTCAAATGGGGGGACTCTAGAAAATGCGTAAGTTCGAAATTAAAAAGAACCTGTGTTATTTTACTGAATCCGCCCTTATACCAAAAATTACCTTTTCACATTTTTCTATCTTTCATCACTTAGAACTTAAATATGTAAATGTTTACTTATCTCATCACTTTTCAACTTATAAATACCGATGATCCCATAGTATTGAATTTTGACAGTCATTTTTTCCAATTTAAAATGGATTGTTGTCTAACTTTCGGAAACATCACAAAGACTCTTGAATCTAGCCATCAGAAGAGATATTTGTGTACCCGCCGTCAACCAAAATAAACCTCCCAGATCAATAATCGATAGGCCAGTTCCCAAAACAAGTTTCTTTCTTTGAATCTTGGTCTTATGTTCAACTCTTGTTTTTTTTCTGGGTGTATCAGCATTCATGTTATATAGATTTGGTAACCATCCATCTTTTCTGATTTGGTCGACATCCATCTCTTCTGGGTTTGGTAACCATCTATCCTTTCTGAGTTTGGTCGCCATCCATCTTTTCTGGGTTTTGTAACCGTCAATGTTATATGGGCTATATATCCATCCATCTTTTCTGGGTTTGGTAACCATCCATCTTTTCTAGGTTTGGTAACCATCCTTCTTTTCTGGGTTTGGTAACCATCCATGTTTTCTGAGTTTGGTAATCATCCATGTTTTTGTGGGTTGATAACCATCTATGCTATATGGGTTATATAAGCATCAATGTTTTCTAGGTTTGCTAACCATCCATGTTTTGGGGGTTGATAACCGTCTATGTTATATGGGTTATATAAGCATCGATGTTTTTCTGGGTTTAGTAACCATCCATGTTATATCGGTAAGATATTTGCAACCAATGTGGCACTTGAGATAAATCATCGTGTTTTGGAAGACGACTGGTATAAAAATGTGGAATTGGACACTTTGATATCAGTGCTTCACCTGTTGTCACTGCTTCGAACAGAAACCAGTGTAAATATGACCGGTAAGGAACCTGTTGTTGGGATCATTCACCGTGATATTTATTTATTTATTTGATTGGTGTTTTAACGCCATACTCAAGAATATTTCACTTAAACGACGGCGGCGAGCATTATGGTGGGAGGAAACCGGACAGAGCCCTGGGTAAACTCAAGACCACCCGCAGGTTGCTGGCAGACCGTCCCACGTACGGCCGGAGAGGAAGTCAGCATGAGCTGGACTTCTTTCACCATAATATGAGAGCTATATAGGAAGCTATGCATGGAAACAAACATTTGTGTACCAGCCGTTAACCAATGAGAACTTTCCGGGTCTATAATCGCAAGGTAAATTACCAAAACGACGTATAACACAAACCATCAAAGAATTAAAGTATAAAAGGTACGAAAGAGAACCTGTCAACAGTTTTCAATGATGTTGAAAAGACGCAAGGTATGTTCTATGCCAGAAGATGAAGAACAAATTATCCATGTTCATCTTTTCTTTCAAATCTTTATTTTAGGTCCAGTAAAGAAAAGATAGCATTTAGTGAACTGATAGATACTCCTGAGAATTCCAGGAAAGAATCTCTGTCCATTATCTCAACTAATCTACCAGGAGGGAAAGGTGAGTCCGGGGTAGTCTTTATTCCATGTTTGCAAATATTTTGTGCCAAATTAGATTTACTGAACAGAGCCAGGTGGCGGCACTTAATTCTATGCCATAGGTAATATTGATGGCGTCACTAAACAAACAGGTCACAGATCTGCAGATTCCTTCCGCCGTCTTTGTTCTTTCTTATGTGGCATTTAGTTGACGAATCAGGTCAAAACCGTCGTTACAGTAAGAAACCATTGTTATTCACCTTGTTATACGTGTAATCTGTTGTTTGATGACTACAAATCATTACGCAGCGCTAGCGCGCTTACCAACTGAGCCACGGAGGCCCCTCTTTGCTTTTGTTGTAAAAATATATGGGAATTATAATGATATAAAGAAATTAGTTTGTGTCATTGCTTTTGCTAAGAAATAATAAAATGTTGGTCAGCGTGCAAAGAAGGGAGAGTACACAGTTCACGCCCAGATTCTGTGTTCTTTGGAACATTTGTAAAAAACTAAGCCTTTCTTTGTTATATTTCAGATAACGATATTTCTGCCGACATGGATGAAAGAGATTCAATTTCTCAGGCAGGGGATTTCGACGACAATCTTAACGAGGAAAAAAGCCCAAGGAAAGGAGACATTAAAGGTTACACGGAACTTCCGTTGGCCTGAACGTTTATTGGCCTGAAATCGGTCCAGGGATAGTTCCGTTTTTCGCCGACAAACTATATGAAGGATACATAACAACTGTCCGCGCTCTTGTTCTGCTGCGTCCTTGTCTGCAAAAGGCCTATGAAAACGTGTCATTTTGTACGCTGTTATATGTCATATGGAAATTGCGGTAAAACAAAAAACGACTATTTACAAAAGTCAAATTATTTTACGGTTATGCAGACATTAGCTTTGTTACAGGAGTTCAGGCAGTGGGCAAAGATGTGGTGTCAGCAAACATGATGTCGTGTCAGCAGACATCGTTGAATACGCGATGTGGTATTGCCAAACATCGCTGAATACGACGACCTCAGTTACGTGGTGCTGGACATTTCGATTTAGCGAGCTTTTTGTACACATGTCACCTTGTATGTCGTTAATACCAGAACAGTGACATGTACAGAGTGCATGGCCGATGCAAAATAGGAATTATATGACATTGTTATACGACAGGACTCTCTTATACTTTCTTATGCACCAGATGGCTGCCTGATCCGTCGTGCTGTGGATATGTGCAATGCTTAAAAGGCGTCGGTAGCACATTTATTGACCCCACGGGTGTTATTCCACATTGTCGGAAAAATTGGCTCAGCGCTTTTCTCCCCTCTGATTTCTTCCAAGTAACACGCATAGGAAACACGGCACTACAGGACTTGTGGAGCAATTTAGTTTAGGGCTGCAAATTCCGAAACAAGTTTGATAGCGGAATCCTCATAAGTATGCCAGATTAACAACACGTGACTCATCGCCACACGGATGACAGCACGCGGATGGGAGAAATCGTGGATAAAAATGAACAATCGAGAACAATACCTCGAGACATTTGCCTCTGTCTGTGTCACGTCCTTATACATAGGCCCGAACTGGTCGCAAATTCACATGTACGTGTATATACATATATGTATATATATGCATGCAGACTTTAGGGTATACGCTAATGACTGTCGTACCCTGGTTTATTATTTATGTCTGTGTCGTGTGTGTGTGTGTGTTTGTGTTATACTGTACAGGCAAAGCATATTTTGTTGTTTTATTTTCGGCTAAATTAACATGCTATATCTCTTTATTTAAGGGTAGAGTTAACTCTTGTTAGCGTTTAAATGTTTGAGCGTCATAATACGAAGATACATGTATATTTATGTAGGATGCAATGACCGTATTCGACGTTGCATGTATTGACGTTAATTGTTTATTTTGTCGTTTACGTGTACAGGTTGTTGCTGCGTGTTACGGGCACACGTGGAGACGTTGCTGTTGTTGTTGTTGTTGCTATGCCGCACAAGAAAAAACGATGGCTGTATTTAATACATGACGCTGTTATAATGAATACTGCGGGATGCTCGTAAATTACTGTAAAAATACCCATAATTATAACGGTGGACCAGTATGATAATAGATGCATGTTATATAACGATTACACTGTTAAATAAAATCGGGGTATAATTTACCGAGATGATTGGATACTTTTGAGAGCGATTAGTATCATAGCTTGGCCTACTATTAACCCCGCTGTTGGATAAACATACATGCAGTTGGAGTTCCTAGCAGTTTGATTAGCCTCTGTGATATTCTGGGGACTGGTTGTCTCGTTACTCGTAGTTATTTGGCAATGAAAAGCCGAAACAAACGGAGTTTCGTGGCAGATTCATTTTAATCTCACTTATCGAGGAGTCACTGAGTCGATATTCTGCAATTAACGTGACATCCAGGATACTTGACGCAATGCTATGGGTGAAAAGTTCAACAAATTACACAGACTGAAAGTTTTGCTCCACTGATGACGATAGAATTATCTGATAGTGTTAATAGCTTGTCCGCTGTTGTGTGTTAAGTGAACACCACCTTGACCGCGCCGTAAAACATCAATGAAGAGTAATAAAATATTGGACATGAGTTCTTCATGCGTTCAATGGGGGTAATTCGTAATGCGTCGCAAGAATAATCTGTGTGAGCACCTGAATATAGCATAGAACAGAAATGGTACCGACATTGGCACAAATAAGACAAATAAGTTGACGAAAATAGTCATTTGACATATTAGGACATATTGCCCATTATACTCCGTTGACAAGGGCTAGGTAAACGAAAATATTCTGACATAGAAGACATGTTGTCAATGATACTCCGTTGACATTAGATACGTGGATGGAAATACATGTATTCTGTTAACACGGGGCATATCGCCGATAGTATTCCGTTAACACTGAGTAGGTGGACAGGTAGGTTATATTCTGTTGATATGGTACAGGTTGCTACTGTCTATTTCTTTTAGAGAGTCGCCTAGTTTCAGCTACCTGTAAAATCAGTCATACTCGCTACCAAAATTGCCTTTAGTCACTGACACCTAACAACATAAATCTACACACTGACATATTTGAACTTCACATTGTTGCATGGAAAATGAAGTTAGAACACTTTTTCTAACTCATAATGTTAAAGTCCATAAGCCTTTCGACGGCAAGAACTCATTGCCTCGAGCGACGTCATAACAGTGGCATGCTGGATATTGGGCGGAGTTCAGCATGTTTTGACGGAGGGCGACACCAGTTTCCTGAACTGTTATCGATCTTACTGTAAACCCTGTTTCTGCCTCTGCCATATTAGAAATTGTTTACACGTTTTAGTATAATATAACCTTAACAAATGAATATAATTTTATCTGTTGTAGTATATTATCTCACGGCAGTATGGTTTTAAAGCTGGATGTTTGGAAATTTTGTTGCAGAAAACAATGTAGTCTTTTCGCTGAGAGTGTAGTGTAGGATGTGTTACTGTGTGGAGTTTGTTCTAACCGCATGTTGGTGCACCTATTGTAAAACAAATTACCCTCAACGCCCATTCCCCAGGATGCCACTAGTTTTTGAATAATTATGACGTCACCGAGGCATTGAGTTCTTGGTGTCGAACTAAGCTTATGGACTTTAACATTGTGAATCAGAAAAAAAGTGTTCTAATTTGATTTTCTTTGCAAGAATAGGAACTTTTGAACATATCCATATGTAGAGCTTGTGTTGTTACTTGTCAGTAATTAAAGGCAATTTTAGTAGCGATTATGACTGGTTTTACAGCTGAATACAAACGACTGTTTAAAAGAAATATACTATAATAATATTCAGTTGATATCATATCAAAATTCTGCCGTTATAGGACAGATTTTCGGTACTATTGTGTTAAGATTGGAAGAACAGCGTCATTATAAAAACTGCATGAGCCGGAATTCTGCTGCTGGACTAAGCGCCCTGCATGAGGCCTGGTCCATTTGCATTGTTTTAATGCCATTGTATATTAAATGTGATGACAACACAGCATTTTTATAATAATAAATTGCAACCAACATCCCTTTTTTTTTTAACTAATTCTGCTCAGGCCATTTTGTTAGGGACGTGTAGGTTGTTATATATCAACCATATAATGAGGAACATTTCGAATAAAACCCTTATCCTTAGAGACGTCTAATAATTTTCGACTATCATGCCTGCATTGCTTTTTTACCTAATTCTTCTGAATCCATGGGTCAAGGGGACGTCTAATTTGCTACTTTTTAAGCATGTACAGGACTAGCTGGAATAATACCATAACTCAGGTAAATTGACAAGCGGTCATGTTTCACCGATATAATATGTGTCACCATTTACCAGTTATCAAACCAATCAAACCAATCACATTGCCATGTTGTCATCACATTTACCATGCAATAACATCAATGCCATAATTAGGAGGTTTCTTCCCTCCGTAATGCTGGCCGCCGTCGTATAAGTGAAATATTGTCGACAACGGCGTAAAACATCAACGTAATAAGTAACTAAACGTCATCAGGAACTTTTTACTTATTCCATTGTCTACGAGAACAATGTAAGAAGGAGAAATCCTAAAGTACCGTTCAGAGGACTGAACACAAGTCTCGTGACTTTGCGATTGGGGCCCTTGTCCTCATTACCCGCTGCACAAACTAAGTCAATGACTCATCGATTAACTTAATTGACTGACTCAATTTGGTGGCTCAGTATGAATTACTCGCACCCATAAAGCCATAAAAGACTGTGGTCTGTGCTACTTTTTGTGTTTCTACGTTTGTCTTCACCGGGAGATTCCCAAGTCTACGCTTTACATCCAACATTACACTAAATACACTGAGAATAGATCAACACATGCCCCATTTATGACACAGTCAAGAGCAATTTCTGTTTATTCTGAAATACTATTATAACAGCTGAAACTCAAGGGTTTTTAACGGAACACATTAATGAAAATTCAGTATCGCCAGACAGACTTATAACATTGACGTCATCGTGTCTTTGGCATTAGATCACTCTGAGTTCAAATCCAGCTGATCCTGGCATCTTCTCCGTTAGGACGTGGGGAGATCTTCCAGTGGTCGTGGTCTGGGTCTCCTCTATGGTCTTGCTATTATTGACTCGGAACTTCCTTTGATGGTTGACGGCTAGTATACGAATGTCTATTTCGAAGCAAAGATTCTTCCCGCTTTCCTCTCATCATAATTCTGGCCCCCGAAATAAAAAAAGGAAAAGAATTTTAACTCATAGTTATACATATATATATATATATATATATATATATATATATATATATATATATATATATATATATATATATATATATATATATATATATATATATATGTCGTCAGTTTACCTCAGTCAGAGTTTTAATTTTTAATCTAACTGTCAATGTAATTGTCTTGTCAATTCCATGTACTCCCAGTGTTAATTGTAGATTAATTTCTACAAATTAATACATGCACAAGATGACATGGGAGCCTCTTACCAATGCGATCGCTGTGAGTGCGGCTCATGCTCTCCGGCCGCACGTAGGAAGGTCCTTCAGCAACCTGCGGATGGTCGTGGGTTTCCCCGAGCTCTGCCCGGTTTTCTCCCACCATAATGCTGGCCACTGTCGTATAAATGAAATATTCTTGAGCGGCGTAAAACACCAATCAAATAAATGTAGTTATTGATAAAATTTCCCACTTGTTACGTACAGATATGCAGATATTAATGGTTGAATTTCATAATTCTGCTCAACCCGGGGCTAGGAGGTGTATGTTCATCGTGTTGAATTAGATCCCCACGTTGATGTATCAAAAGTTGCGATCAAAGCGCAACTGATTTTTTTCTTTTCTTTTTTTGGATGGGTGTTTTACGCCGTACTCAAGAATATTTCACTTATACGACGGCGGCCCGCATTATGGTGGATGGAAACATAGGGAGTAAAACCAGAGCAGTGACGAGAGTATAATAGTAAGCAATTGTCGAACTGGTAACCAGTTAAACACGGCGCCTTGTCAATTTTCCTCAATCACGGCCTAATTATAACTGGTCATGTAAATGCATACATAGTGACGAACTACACACCCTCTAGCACAATGGCCTAGGCAGAGTTAGGTGGATAGAAACCGCAGTGATGTTAATTCCAATTTTTTAACGTTACCGGTACAGAATCCTCCCAAATGTTGTGTTATCATAGTTAACATACACTAACACTAAAACAATGCAAAGGGACCAGGCCTCGGGGATGCTTAGTCCACCAGCAGAATCCTGGTTCATGCAGGAATACTGTGTAAGTAAAGACGTACATCATAGAGAGTAAAACCAGAGCTCAGAGTAGATGAGCCTGTTTTCGCAAATATAAAGGTGACCGGATATACTAAAATGGTGAGTCAATACACTAAAGAGATGGAACAAAAACAAAAACGATTTGGGCCCGCTTGTTTTATAATAGTCGGTAAGGTGTTTGAAGCACCATGGTTGGCATTTGAATTAGATTTTCTTGTCTCAAATATTTACACATTCTTTATATTAACATAATTGTAAACTGTGGGTTCAGTCCCAGCCTTTGACAGGGAGTTTGTAGATTCCTTAACTCACTCTCGTTCTGGGGCAGAAAACGCGGTCAACGAAGCTTGTGGATCTGTTTGCGTAGTTATTTGAATTTATGCGTCGAAACAAATATTCGTATACCAGACATCAGTCAAGATAGACATTCCAGACCAATTCCAAAAAAAAAAAAAAAAAAAAAAAAAACTAAGTTCAACACAAACTCCCAAAGAACTAAAAAAGTACATAAAGCACGAAAACTGGACGGAATCATGCAAAGAGAAGCAGTGAATAGTTTTCAATGATGCTGGAAAGGCGTATGATACGTTCTAGATGAGTGAAATCAGCATTCATGCAACCCATGTACCATGCTAGTGTAAGAGTCGTGGATAATAATGTATGTGTCTCAGTTGTGCTTTCAAGGTCTGTCAGCTACCTGCGGATGCTCGTGGGTTTCCCCCGGGCCGTGCCCGGTTTCCACCCACCATAATGCTGGCCGCCGTCGTATAAGTGAAATATTCTTGAGTACGGCGTAAAACACCAATCAAAAAAAAAAAAAAAAAAAAAAAATCAGTTATGCTTTGATCGCAACTTTTGATACATCCAACGTGGGATCTAATTCAACATGATGAACATACGCCTCCTAGCCCCGGGTTGAGCAGAATTAGACACAATTTTATTTATTTATTTTATTTGATTGGTGTTTTACGCCGCTCAAAAATATTTCATTTATACGACAGTAGCCAGCATTATGGTGGGAGGAAACCGGGCAGAGCCCGGGGGAAACCCACGACCATCCGCAGGTTGCTTGCAGACCTTCCCACGTACGGCAGGAGAGGAAGCCAGCATGAGCTGGACTTGAACTCACAGCGACCGCATTGGTGAGAGACTCCTGGGCCATTGCGCTGCGCCAGCGAGCTAACCAACTGAGCCACGGAGGCCCCCTGGACCATTAATATCTGCATATCTGTACGTAACAAGTGGGAAATTTTATCAATACATTTATCTGATTGGTGTTTTACGCCGCTCAAGAATATTTCATTTATACGACAGTGGCCAGCATTATGGTGGGAGAAAACCGGGCAGAGCCCGGGGGGAAACCCACGACCATCCGCAGGTTGCTGAAGGACCTTCCTACTTGCGCCCATGTCATCTTGTGCATGTACTAATTTGTAGAAATTAATCTACAATTAACACCGGGAGTACAAGGAATTGACAAGACAATTACATTGACAGTTAGATTAAAACTCTGACTGAGGTAAACTGACGACAGACTCGATTTCACCGGCAACGTGTGACCACTTTGCAACTATAACACTCTCGTCGCTGCTCAGTCTCCATACTGTCTAGTCTTATCATGGGGTAACCAGGCTTCCCTCCACCATAATGCTGGCGGCCGTCGTATAAGTGAAATATTCTTGAGTTACGACGTAAAACACCAATTATTTAAGTACATAAATATCATTGGGTGACATAACAAACAAAGGAAACGCTGTCAAGGGGAGATAACTTTCAACATGCCCATATCAGCTCGCCTGTACTTACATTGCATCTAGGGCCTCGGCACGGAAGGCAGTGTTAAATAAAATGTTGGAGGGAGTATCTTATAAAGTACTGCAGGTGAGTGAGTGAGTGCTTAGGGTTTAACGTCGTACTTAAGAATTTTTCAGCTACTTCACTGAGACGCTGTGGCTCAGGTGGTTAGCGCGCTAGCACAGCATAATGACCCAGGAGTCTCTCACCAATGCGGTCGCTGTGAGTTCAAGTCCAGCTCATGCTGGATTCTTCTCCGGCCGTAAGTGGGAAGGTCTATCAGCAGCCTGCGGATGGTCGTGGGTTTCCCCCGGGGCTCTGCCCGGTTTCCTCCAACCATAATGCTGGCCTCCGTCGTATAAGTGAAATAATATTGAGTGCGGCGTAAAACACCAATCAAATAAATAAATAAATAAATCACTGAGACGCCTTACCGAAGGCAAGTAAGGCGCGCCGCCCGAGCCATTATGCTGATACGGGTCAACCAGTCGTTGCACAATCCCCATCACGCTAAACGCCAAACAAGCAAGTAACAACTTCCTCTTTTAAGGTGTGACTTGACCCAGGATTGAAGTACTGCAGGTATTGCGATCAGGGTTTGCACACGTGTAGAGTACAATAATACGAAATGGGATATTTCCTCGTCAGTTGGATGTGTGTCTCTCGAATAGTGTAAATTACTCAATTCCTGACTTAGTGTATTTTGTATTAGAATTAAATAAAATGTTAGGAGTGGTATCCCAAAAATTACAGCATGTATATGAAACCTTGGGTTTTCACATATGTAGAGCACAATAGCACGAGGGGATGTACATATTAAGTATCAAAAATTACTGAACTCCTGACTTGGTGTATTGCTAGGGATTGTATCATAAAAAGTACAGCATGTACTGACCAGAAGTTTTACATGTGTATAAAGCAAAACAGCACAAGGGGGATGTTTCATCGCTGATGCTCTGTTTGAATATTAATTACCGTGGGGCCTCCGATGTCAAGGGGGTTAGCACACCAGCCGATTGACCCATCAGCCTTTCGCCGATGCGGTCGCTGTGAGTTCAAATTCAGCTCATGTGGGCGTCCTCTACGACCGCACATGAGAAGATCTGCAAGGAACCTGCGATGGTCATGGGTTTTTCTCGGGCCCTGCCCGGTTTCATCCCACCACAAGGCTGGCCGCCGTCGTATTAGAGAGATATTCTTGAGTACGGCGTAAAACACCAATGAAATAAATAAATAAATAACTATGACGGAGTCCCGTCAAGACATGTACCCGTTAGCAGAAAGATGCAAGGATTGTTATGGGCGCGCGGATTTATTCAGTACCCAAATCGTGTATGATGCAAGTTTAAAAGTTGTCTTCATCGCCTAACTCCAGGATAATTGGGATTATTCACAATCATGGGGCAGGGTGCGGGAGATTCTCAACTCTCCGTCTATATTTACTCACAAGAGAAATATATCCATTGTAAAGTTCAAGAAAGCTAGAGGGACGATGTTTATCGAGATATCCGTAACACACTATAGGCTTTCTTTGTAGTAACTTGACATTGCTTTACATTACCACACAGCACACACGATCGTGTTACTTGTACACACAATTACGTACGACTGCTCAAAAGTGTATTAAAAGCTAAAGAATTTGCGTCAAGTTTTAGGTAGTGGCCCTGATTATAAAGATTATAATCAGTTTAAATAGTATATTATCCCGAGGGCTTCTGAAGAACGTCATAATGACTTTAAATCCAACAATGTTTGAACTGTGTCCATCAACTGACCTGAAAGGAAATCCGCACTATAGCTACTGTTGATATAAGTACTGGAAAGCTACTGTTGTTACAGATCTATATTCTTTAAAAGAAGGGGCCTTATTACATGTAATTGTTCAAATGTAGATTTGGTAGCCCTCCTTGAAGGCTGCCAATTTAAGAGCTCGCCTGTAGGAGACACATGGATGCAAACCTTCAACTCAATCCATTAAGTACTGAAATCATGAATTTGGTCTCATTGTGCTTGATATGCATGTAAAATTTCAATTCAGTATATGCTGTATTTTTTTGACTTACCACCCCTAACATTTTGGTAATTTACGGTAATTAATATTTATTTATTTATTTGATTGGTGATTTACGCCGTACTCAAGAATATTCCATTTATACGACGGCGGCCAGCATTATGGTGGGAGGAAACCGGGCAGAGCCCAGGAGAAACCCACGACCAACCGCAGGTTGCTGCAGTCCTTCCCATTTAAACCCGGAGAGGAAGCCAGCATTGGTGAGAGGCTCTTGGGTCATTATGCTGCGCAAGCGCGCTAATCAGCTGAGCCACAGAGCCTCCCCCCCCCCCCCCCAGTCATAGTTGCCATAGCTGGATGAATGACGATTGGTATTCGAATGTCTTAAACGAGGCACGGATTCCAAGTTATTCTGACATTATTTTATTTGATTCAAATGTTTGATTTTTAAGGTAGCAAAGATTTATGGACCATAATGTAAATTCAAATGGAGCAGAATGCGACATAACACGCATTTATTTCTTTAAGTACCGGTAGTTGTTTTGTTATAGTTAGTGCATTTTAAATATAGTTACGAAAAATGGTTTTAGGAAGTTGAATCCAAGAGATGTTGATTTGTTACCTTTGCAAATAGCCTGTGCCATTCGAAAGTCTGTGCCATCCGCTTATCAAAGCGTAAACATATTTGATTATTTATATATGGCTGAAATGTTAGTATTTCTTCGTTGGATAGGAGTGTTATCTCCCGTGACATGCTAAATCCCACCTATGTTGTTACATTTTGATATTTCTAACCCATTGCGCGGTTTCCTCCCACCATAATGGTGGCTGCCGTCGAATAAGTGAAATATTCTTGAGTACCGCGTATGACACTAATCAAATAAATAAATAAATAAGTAAATAAATACCGCATGTATTGTATATGCTTGCAGCTAAAAACATTAACTTGGTCATCATTTACATCTCTCTCTCGAAAACTATTTATGGTGTTCAGCCTTCACTGTGCAATAGCCTCTGTTTATTTATCCATAGTGTAACGTGACCCTGATTTATTATCCAACTTTTCAACTGTTTTTTTAACCGGCACGGATAGCACAGTTGGTAGAGCGTCCGCTTCGGGACCGGTAGATCCAGGATCAATCGGATCAATCCTTGGTCGAGTCACACCTAAGACTTTAAAAGAGGAAGTTGTAACTTCCTCGCTTGGCGTTCAGCATGAAGGGGATAGTGCAACGACTGGTTGACCCGTATCAGTATAATGGCTCGGGCGGGGCGGCTTACTTGCCTTCGGTAAGTCGTCTCAGTGATGCAGCACTAAATAAAAGAGCGGTGGAAATCCGTCCTGCAACAAAGGAGGCACATTACACGTGCATGCACCCTAATGATTCCTTCGTCGTCATATGACTGAAAAATTGTCGAGTACGACGTTAAACCCCAAGCACTCACTCAACTGTTTTGCAGAAATCTGAATCTTCAATGATAAAAATATCAAAAGGAATGTAACACTGAACAATACAACTGGAGAAGGTTTGAATTTGTCATTTTGGCTCGTATTTCGACCCTAGTATATTTACGGACATAGCTCTCTAATCACTGAGACATTATTATATGAGCCATGTAACATACTACATTGTGTCCCTTTTCATAATGTTGTTTAGCGAAATTATCTGAAAACAGACAGATGGCCTTATAATTAGAATAATGCTAAACATTTACTTGGATAATTTCTACCTCAGGTTGAATATAAGATACTACAGCAAAGAAAAACCGTGGTTACGACGACAGTGTGATAGTTAACAAACGGTGACCGGTGAAATTCCAGTAATAGTTTTCTGATAGGGGAGGTAAATCTTGGCACAAGTGGATGCATCAGTCATTCAACCAGGGCGGTGTGAAAGTAAGGCAGTAGGACGGCATACAATGGAGGTTGGGTGGACGCGATCTGTACAGGTGACGGATGTTTTTGTATTCGGTTTGAAAGACCTGATGTTTTGGTGTCAAATATCATTAAATCTCTTGGAAGGCTACACGATGGTTTGTTGGCATCCTAGTTCCATATAGAGCTACGTTTCCGGCCTGTCGACGTGGTAAGCTAACACGGCACAACGTTTGCACGCACTACCAGCTATAGCTTGTTAACGCAGCTATAGCCATATGCATCTATAACCTACATGACCTAGTTTCCCTCTTATTTTAAGCAATGTTTAGCTGTTCGTGAAAATGTTTCACCTCCTTTCATTTAATTTTAAATTTGGACTCATTTCTGTCATCCGGAGCTTTCTTCTAATCGCACAACAATTAGGCATCTCAATACACACTATAGGAGAGCTAGCTCCACGAATGAATCTGACACCTGATTACTCTCCTTAAGCAGGGGACCGTAGCCGTAAGCCTACTCAACTGTAGGTTAGGACGGCCTGGTTTAGAGAGACTGCGAGCAGGTCAGCTTCACGCACTCCTGGGATGTTGACGGTGTTGGGAGCAAGTTTTTGAAAGCTTCGGAAATGTATTATAACATACATTGACCTGGTATATTGATATGCCAACGAAGGGGTAAAGGGCACCAGCCCAAAGACGTGCTTTCCGCATCCACCGCCCCGCCAACACACGCCCCTACTCGCTTTAGAGTACATATATTATCGCCACAGAGGCTACCGCCACCCCGCCACCCCGCCACCACACGCCCCTACTCGCTTTAGAGTACATTTATTGTCGCCACAGAGGCTACCACCGCACCGCCACTAACAAAAGTTACTGGCCTCAATAACACTGTTGCCCCTAGCTATTAAAATGAAGTTTAAGAATTCTTGATTATACGATAGACCTGAGCAATGAAGCTGTGGAAAGTGCGCATATCTGGTCTTGAATTTAACACAGACGACGCTGCGCGTCGACCTGCGAATTCTATTTCTGTGAGTATCACGAACGACGACATTTCCCGTTCTCATTTCATTTCATCACAAATCATTTTTAAATTCACATCGTACCGTAGAGAACTGAACTGAAGAAAAAATTCTAAAAAATGTAATAACCACGTATTCCATGACGACCTATACTGTGGAGGAACTATTGAAAAAACATCAGTCCTTTCTCGTGACTTGCCTACAATCGACAAATAACTGGCTCGTACTGTGGCATGTAACGGAGCAAACACATAAAGTCATTTATGATTTTGAATTTTTTTTCTCTTACTAAAACTTAGTAAAACTTTAACTAAAACAGTAGTGTGATAAGATAAACACACTACTGATCATGTACGTGGTTTTACATTATGTTGAACAGGTCGTTTTGCGAGTCTAGTATGTTAAACGCGGATTTTTTTCTTTAAGCAGAACATTATTTTTTGCCTTTGATACATGATAATGATATACTTTGATATATCCTTGAAAAAGTCATGTAATGTACAAAAGGGCCTTTTCACTGTCAGTCCAACTGTTCTCTTGTCAACCAATCTGTATTAAGGTGGCACACTTACTGGGTAACATCAGTCCTTTCTCGTGACCTTTCTACTATACTAGACGCTCTAATACACATAGCGTATAAGGATATATCTGCTTGAGATTTCTCCACTCTCTATACTACCATTCCTCACAGGGATTTAATAGGTAGAACTTAATCACTAATTGTTTCGGTGTTCAGTAAAACCGGTCACCGCTATATCAACGTCAGAGGCAACAAAACCTTCTTCACTTCCACTACATACAAAGGTTACCATTCATGGGATGTTTCCATGTTCATTGAGATGTTTGAATTTCCCATTAAAAACATCGATGTGAAATTCGGGGAAACCATATATCAACAGTGTATAAGTATTCCGATGGGTACAAATTGTTCCCCCCTTTTTACCTGTTCTCATATGAATACGACCATATGCAGAAGCTATTAAGGATTGACTAATTCACTACTTCGTATATTGATTATCTGCTGGCTTTAAACACTCATATATCGGCTTTATATTCATTGTGTTGAATGCGATCGCCACGTTGGATATATACGTCCTTATTGGTTAACGGATGTTATACGAATGTCTGTTTCGACGCTTAGATTCAACATGATTTACGTCAGATTGAAGATTGGTCGAAGAGGTGGCTTGCCGATTTCAACCCTGATAAGACAAAAGCTGTACTTGTTTCCAGACGCAGATATCCTCCTAACTGATCGGTTGACATTAGACCTACAGCAGTAAACATTTCGCTTACACATAAACACCTGTGTGTTGTCTTTTTCAGTGATGACTCCTGGAATATGCACGTTGAAAATATAATAACTACAGCCGAAAGTAAATCAGCAATATTTTGTCGTGTCAAATTCAAATTAGATCGTTAAAGTTTAGGAGCTATGTATAAATCATTTATAAGACCTAGCATGGAATTCGCAGACGATGTTTGAGACAATTTAACAGAAATGAGTAGACGATTCGCCTACTCATAGACCATACCTTCGTTGGCCCCAAGCGACAGCTGACACAAACCATTATCCTCAACGTTTTTCTCACAAATTCACACCTTTACTATGTAGAACTGAATTCTTTCGAGAAACTTTCTTTCCTGCGACTGTTTTTGACTGGAATTCCTTTCTGCTCAACATAAAAATTGTAAACAACGCAGAGTCGTTACACATGAAGATAATCAATCACCTTCTTTAAAATATCAAGCCAACTCTGTGGTCCTACTGTGGTACGAGACCTGAAAATTAACTCTGTCGCATGATGAACAGCTGCCACCTACTGAATGACGGTCTACTTAATCGCTCTCTAGTCTCTATACTACAATTTCCCACACAGATTTAACTGACAGAATTTCATCACTAATTGTATCGGTGTTTTTTTTTTCCATAAAAATGGTCATCGTTAAATTAACGCCAAAGGCAACATTCATGGAATGTTTCGTTGTTAATCGAATTTCCCGAGTTTCTCATTAAAGATATCAATGTCAAATTCGGGGAAACCATATATCAACGGTGTATATTCCCATGGGTACCAGTTGTGCCTCCATTTTGCCTGACCATATACCTGTTCTCGTATGAATACGACTATATGCAGAAACTATTAAAGAGTAATCCTCACCAGGCCCGATCGTTTTCATTCACTAAACGGTATATAGTTTCAGTTTGGACATTGTAAATTATCCTTACTTGAACAGCAATATACCGAAGGCTCGTACATAAGGCATGTACATATCTCACCATGTAGCATTCCTCAGATCCTGCGTGTTGTGCGACGATTTCTGTCAACGTTACAAGTTATTGCTGCAAAAACTTGTGTGTCAAACTATTCCATCAAACGCCTTCACTCTGTTTCTAAAGTTCTACAATGAGTATAATTCTCTTGGTAAGGAAATATGGACAAAGCTTCCAGCATCTCATGATTGTGTCTAATTCCGTCTAACCTCTGCGTAAGGGCTGTATCTTCAT
Organism: Liolophura sinensis; assembly: GCF_032854445.1. NCBI lineage: Eukaryota > Metazoa > Mollusca > Polyplacophora > Chitonida > Chitonidae > Liolophura > Liolophura sinensis. The sequence continues at coordinate 14,855,698 of NC_088298.1, read as the reverse complement.
CGTGTTGAATTATATGGCCACGTTGGATATGCGAACAATTGCAACTGAGGTACATGATTTATTATCGACAACTTATATTCTAGCATGGTACCGGGTTTGAATACTGATTTCACTCAGTCGCCTAAAACATACCTTTCGATTTTCCTACATCACTCAAAACTGTTGACTGCTTCTCTGTGTATGATTCCATCCTATTTCCGTACTTTACATAATTCTTTGTTCTTTGGTAGTTTTGTGTTAAACGTCGTTTTGGGAATATGCCTAGCGATTATTAACCCAAAACGTCCTTGTTGATTGACGGCTAGTATACGAATGTCTGTTTCAATGCATAGATTCATCGAAACTGTCCAACAGACAATTCAAAATCCTTATGTGGTGCAAACAGTAAAACTGTTGGATACTATTTTTTGTTCTGCAATTTATACATTGAACAGACGGAATATTTGCGTCTGGACACACGACAGATATAACAGCCACACTTTACTGCTGGGAGATAGCAATCTGGGTGTCACTGCAAATAAACGCCTTATCCCGAAAGAGGTATAGTTACTATCTCGCATATACATTAACACCATGTCGACTTTATATTTGTTTAAATAGTCAATAGAATATCTATGTACATTATTTTAATTACACTCTGTAACACGACTGTAGCCAAAACGGTTCATTTGACCACACGTCTTACTATAAATTAGCCCCCCAAGCTGTATACTTTCTAGACACTTTTATTGCTTTTTCTTCAACCTTCTGCACTGCACCTCAAATTGCATTGCACATATGAAAGCTTGTTAGCACTGTGGGTTGCGCTCACATGTAATGTGGATTAATAAGGCTTAAAACATGTGCATGTGTAAATTATCACGTGCAACAAATCTCGTGTACTTGTGTATGGGACACTCCATCTTTATGACTCCAGCACATCTTATCCGCTTATGGTGTGTAAATGATTTTACATTGCTGTTATGTGCGGATGATGGTGTCGATGAGGGTGCTTGTTTTGCTTGTTGTGTTGTAAAAATAAGGACAACGTTAGGATTTTGACAAATATGGACATTTTCTGACAAATGTCATTTGTGTCCACCTTTAAAGAAATGAATTTTTGGGGGTCAACTAGATAGCAGCGACTAAAATATGAGATTTGTTGGCGTGCGTAGGTTTTGAACATGTTAACAACATTTTAAGTAAAGGTCGTGCGTTTTTTTCCACCTAATTCTGCATAAGCCATTGTGCTAGAGTTCGTAATAGTTCCCGTGTTTTAAACCCTTACATGAAATGTTAAAGTAAAACCCTGACGGATGTAAATCGACAGGAGGCCGGATTTCACCAATTGTGTACATGTAACCATTTGACAACTGTCACACTGTCGTTGGTGCTCTGCTTTTACTCGTCATGTATACGACTGGGCTAAGTAAAGCTGCTTGATATGTCCAAGCGGTATATGTGATAGACCTATACTGTAGTGATTGAGAAATTGGGAGGCCAGTTTCCTACTCGTAACGGGCAAGAGGAACAAGTTGGTGAAAAACGGTCACTGACATAGTATAAATTTAGAGTGAATCCAACTGATCCATCATTACGCTACGGTTTTACGTCAGATGCTTGGCATCCCCCTCCCCATCCCGCCTTTCCTCAAACAAATCTGATCGTCGTCATAGAAATGCGATGATCTTGACACTAATAAAACACTTATCTCCAAGAAACTCGGGGCATGAAGCTTTATTCTATTTATGTATTTATTTATTTGATCGGTGTTTTACGCCGTACTCAAGAATATTTCACTTATACAACGGCGGCTAGCGTTATGGTGGGAGAAAACCGGCTGAAACCCACGACCATCCGCAGGTTGCTGGCTGACCAGCTTTATTCTAGACCAGTGGCATCTAACATATCGCAATTATCCTCACTGCATATGTAGTCATGGTGCTAGGGAGCGTGTTAGGTGGTACCAATTAAGCACAATTAATACCCTAATTCAGGTAAACTGAAAATTCCATCGTCTACATGTGACCATTTGCCTACTTGTCGCTGCTCTGGTTTTACCCTCTATGCTATAGCCTTTTTATATTTTCTTTTATTTTTCTCTTTTTTTCTTTTGAAAGTGGGCAAAAATTTCACTCTCCTTATAAGGTTCAGACGGCGTACTGGTGATGCAGTTCCGTTTTGGGAGGCTGAAAGCCCTGGGGCTCTTTCTCTTGGTGTGTCTCTACGTGGGTCTGGTGCTTTTCTCCCTCTTCAACTATCGAAGCCAATGTAAAACCTCCATGCCCTACCACAGCATTACAGAAGGCTTAAGAGCAGACCAGGCGAACATGGGCAAATGCTTGGTGGACCTGGACTCTTTAGGTAAGTGCACAAAAATCTTTGTCTGAATTAGTGAAAGGCTGAGAGATAGGCGAAAAGTTGGGAAATGGGCAATACCTGCTACAATGCGTACAGAGTTTTGTTCCGTCTTACATGCCAAGTTCCCAAAGGAATGTTCAAGAAACAGTATATACATGTAAATAGTAGGGCTAGTAACATGTAAGAGAGAAGTAGTAATCAGTTTGCATTCGATATGGAAACTATTTACCGACTATGATCACTGTTATGACTAGAAAATCGACTGTTGTACCCGCATCACTGAAAACTGTTGACCAGCTTTATGCACCAGTCGTGCACTATTTCTTACTTATTCCTTTGGGATCTGCTTTTTTTTTTATCTTCATGCCAAAACTGACACATTAACACGTTTTAATCTTTGTCTCAACTCTTGTACCATCATGTAGCTGTACCATCGCTTAAAACCCATTTGTTACCTTTGCATTCATCTTTACAGTACCACTTTTGAACTCTTCACCGTTGTTTAAGATTCATTAAGATACCTAGCATTAAAATGATAAATCAGGTCTTTCTTATGAAGCATACTTCAAGTTAAGTAGCTGTTAGCTAAGTGCACTTAATATGCCTACAACATGTGTTGTTTTATGCCTGTTTTGATTCATGTTGAATAATGAACATGCATTGCAATGATGTGGAAGTGAATTCTATGAGCAATTCTGCTAAACCGAAGTCATAAATAAAAACAGTCTAAGCATGACGATGTATGGTGTGTGGAAATGAGATTTTGTAATTCTGCATTATCGAGGATAAACCTTTCTCTATATATCATTATCAATGATATATCATTATAATGTATAAAGTATCAAAAATGAGCCGTTTACTATTTCGCATTACAGATGATAAACCTTTCTGTATTATCAACCATAATCAGTCAGTTACCCGGGTGTGGACATAAAGAAGCAGAAAAATATAAACAAAAAAAAACAAAATTATAAACAAACATCAATGTACGGCGTAGAAATGAACTTTTGTAATTCCGCCCTTGTATAGCGGAAAGAGGCCGTATAGACATCATTATAGACGTAACCTTGCAAGGCTGTGGAAATGGATTCTGTGAAATACTGTTCCGCTTTACAGAGGACGAAATAAGTTGTGTACATATACATCATTATAAGTAGCCTGGGACATTTGTGGAAACGAACTTTTGTAATTCCCCCTTTCTACAAAGGTCAAAAGGAAGTATTTGCATTAGACCAAGTAACCTTGCAACAATATGAATTGTGTGAAATATTTTTCCGTTTTACTTATTTATTTATTTATTTGATTGGTGTTTTACGCCGTACTCAAGAATATTTCACTTATACGACGGCGGTCAGCATTATGGTGGGTGGAAACCGGGCAGACCGGGGGAAACCCACAACCATCCGCAGGTTACTGACAGACCTTCCTGCTTACGGCCGGAGAGGAAGCCAGCATGAGCTGGACTTGAACTCACAGCGACCGCATTGGTGAGAAACTCATGGGTCATTACGCTGCGCCAGCGCGCTAACCAACTGAGCCACGGAGGCCCCTTTCCGTTTTATTTTTATTTATTTTGATTGGTGTTTTACGCCGTACTCAAGAATATTTCACTTATACGACGGCGGCCAGCCAGCCTTTCCGTTTTACAAAGGACAGAAGATTTATATGCATCATCATGGTGTTGAAATTTGAAATGGTGAGAAGAAGTTCGAAATAAGTCTCACTACAGTTTTAATCATTGTCCAACCGAGTGCTCTTCGCGCCTATATGGACCATCAACTATTCGTGGACCAATGAAGTGGCCAGTGGCTCAAATGACAAAGTTTATGTGCTAGCTTGCTAATATGGCTAGGCGTACAGCATGAAATACCCAGTAAAAATATGTAAAAACTTTGCTTCCCTGGCCTTGAGTATTTTTCACCTCAGATATATAACTCATTCATTTTGCTTTGTTCCAGGGTTGGCCAAGATCAATATCTTCCATTCTCCCACCTTTTGTGCGATAGAACACAATAACACAGATGTAAAAGAAGGCGGTACCTGGCAACCATCCAACTGTGAATCTCTGCAGAGGGTGGCAATAATTGTTCCTTACCGAGACCGTGAGCAGCACCTTCGGATTCTGTTGAATCGCCTTCATCCAATGTTACAGAAACAGAGGATTCACTACCGAATATTTGTAATCGAGCAGGTGGGTGGGGCGTGTTGTACCGTGATCAGAACGAATCTGGAGGTCTATAAAAGATCCCCGCACAGATCAAGTTATCCCATAGATTCGGCCTAAAATCTGGGAGCTTTGGAATCTTGTGGTAGTGGGTTCGAATCCTGCTTTAGCTTTATATCAAGGTGTTTTTCAGGTAACTAGCAATAGTAGTTGCTTTTTTAAACTCATAGATCACACAACCTTCAAGTAAGTCAAATTATCTCGCTCACTAGGTGAAACACCAAATAAATACATAAATAACAGAAAATAAATAATTAATTACCACAGCAGGGCCCACTTGCACGAAGCCATCTTAACGTTAAGAGCACGTAAATAACCTGGCAGCCAGCTCTGTGGGCATTACGTCGCCATGGTAGTTACGTGCTCTTAACGTTAAGAGGGCTTCGTGCAAGTGGCCCCTGAACCTGTTTTGTTATAAGCAGCAGCATTTTCTTCACTGTCAAACGCCTACATTCAAATTGTCTAAACTTTCATCAAAACATCTCAGCCCTTAATTATAACGTGTAATCATAGCGAGGAGATCTACGAGGCTATTCTTTGCAAGTATGTCTCCAATTCGGCTTAACCCGGAACTAGGAACTTTGTAGATATAGCACGGTTTTAATACCACTGCAGTGTTTATACGAACAGTACCAATAAAATCGTAACTGAGGTGCATTTGTACCATTTCTTGCCACGCAGATATCGTATATATGGTTGAAGATTTTGAAAACACTGGCCTACTGTTGTTGTATGTTTAATGTGTTGACAACTCTAGACCGGTGATGTCTAAAAACTGCGGTTTATATCACAGCGATAATGTCATTAAATACTTTAAGGCAATTGATCTATATCATAAAATATAATACTGATGTATCTAGCATAAGCCACCTTAATCATTCAGTAACTCTTTAATGTTTCAGTTTGGCAACGATCTCTTCAATAGAGGAAAGCTGATGAACGTTGGTTTCAAAGAAGCCCTGAAAGTAGGACACTTCGACTGTTTTATTTTCCATGACACTGATCTCATTCCTGAAAACGACAAAAACCTTTATCTCTGTGATCAAGACGCCCGTCATTTATCTTCTGCCATTGATGAAATGAGATACCAGTAAGTTTAAGTGTGATAACAACATAGCATTTTCAGTCATTCTATTTTAATGACGCTTGATAAATTGCTATCGACATCAATGTATTTATACGCTCTCGCCCTCTTTTGAGCAGTGGAAATTACTTTATCTCTTGATCTGCGGATCAGATTTTCTGTAATTTGCCCATATCTTGAGAAGTAGCTGGAGCAGAATCCTAAAACGCACAGGATGTGAATATGTTTGTGTGACCGTGCAACAACTGCTCAAGACATTGTCAGATTTTTGTAAGATATTGTGTGAAATTCATTTTGTAAAGCTTCAGATTAAGTTTTGCGATCTATTTGTTGGTTTCTGTGCATTAACTTAATTAATTTTGTCATATTTCAATTTTCTGCTCAAGTTCATTTTATGGCCGTTCAAATCATTGATCTTTCGCTTTCCGTTCCAAATATTTCAGTACAACTTTGTTTACCGTTTAACTTTGAGGAAACTATGATCAGGCTCGAAAGTTAACCCGATCCGTGCCTAAGCTTTGCATGTTCAACGGTTTTCTTGATTCTGATTGGTCGTAGCCTCCCATCCAATAACTGCTCCAAATATTTTTCGATAAGATCAAATTTTGTGTGCAGATTCAATTTGTGATCCTTCAGAATTATTTTCACTTATTGCTTCGATTTGCTTGTTCGTTTAACTGTAGTGTTATTCTGACCCATGAGGTCGCAAAAAAAGTCTTAGGTATGATTCGATTCGGGCTCAGGTCAGGATCTATTTGTTTACCAGGTCGATTGGAAGGTTTCAGTGTATATAAAATGAACTGTTTATGATATACTTCCATGTACTCCTGTTTTATTTATTTACTTATTTATTTAGTTTCTTTTGCTTTCTTTGCAGTGTGATGTATTATAACTATGCTGGAGGAGTAATTGCCATGAATCGAAAGAATTTTATAAAAATTAACGGGTATTCCAATATGTATTGGGGTTGGGGAAACGAAGACGATGATCTATCAGCAAGGTACGTTGTCTTGAATTTTTCACATTGAATTGCCTCTAATTTTTCCTGGAGTATAAGCCTGAAGTCCGACATTCCTGTAACACTCGTATATAGACCATGAAGGTGCGTTCCAACTTAAAGAACAATGAACTTAAAACTTTGAGGCTGTCAACAAACCTCAGTAGCTTTCATCATAGCTCATTAGTGCGCATGTCATCGTCCTGGTCTCAAGACAGGTAAACAACCACACTCTCTGTATGCTAAGGGATTATAACCCCAGAGGAGACGCGCAAACGAAAATTCAGCAATATTCTTGTATTCAAATTGGTTGTTTGTGCAAGATTTTGTGTAGGCTCAAGAACAGTTTCATGTGCTGTGACGTAAGTTTGCAATGTATTAGTAAGTCGGACAACAGTTACACACAACATCAGTAGTGGCCAATGCGTGAGGTCGCAGGTTCAAATCCAAGCGTTGGCTTTGGGCATTTTGCCAGGCATCAGGAGTTTGGCAATGGTTTCATCTGGGTCTTTGCCCGGTTTCCGGTACCAGAATACATGACAAGCGTAACGTGTGCAAAATGGGACTGATGATTATCGATGTTAATCTCACTCTTAGCCGCCCATCGTATTCGAATGCTAATTGGATGGTGAGCATTTATGATCGATCGTATCATATTCGTTCAAGTTGAAATGTTGTCTGTGACATTTTATATGGTCGGGATGTCTTTGTATGAAATCAGCTCACGAAAAGTGCCACGTTAGAATGACTAGAGGCTATATTTCACCAGTTACCTGCGACTATTTGCCGTACAATATCGTACAAGTCTGGATTTGATTGGTCGGAACCAGAGTTATGGAAAAATAGCAAATCAAATGAAACAGAAGCTCTAATTATTCGTCTATCCAGATTAGCAGCATTATGCGTGAGCAAATATAATTACAGGCGTACATGATAGAGAGAAAAACCAGAGCAGCGACGACAATGTGTTAGCTGGCAACTGGTCAGACGTAACTGGTGAAATACGGACCTTGTCGAGTTATCTCAGTAAGGGTTTTATTCTCATTTTTTGATCTAAAACCTTAACAAAACCTAAAACTTTAACAAAACCTTGAACAAAGTCTTTTTTGTGGGTTTGTGACCTACAAATTTACCTGTGAATAGAATTCTAGACAGTTGATCCTGAAGTATCACGCAAAGATCACAAGAAGAATCATGTATTATTGATTACCACTATGATATATGATCAATTTCCGTTGAAGCGAATCTGAGTTTGATTATCGACTTAACAACTGGCATGGTGCACGATTTGATACTGATTTCACCCAGTCGTCCAGAACGTTTCTTGCGTCCGTCCAGCATCGTTGAAAACTGTTGACATCTTCCCTTTGCATGAGTTCGTTTTGATTTCATACTTTATATACTTTCTTAGTTCTTTCATGGTTTGAGTTGAAAGTTGTCTAGGGTATTGGTTTTGTGGTTATTGTCCTGAGCCTCTATTTTGGTTGACGTCTGGTATACGAGAGTCTTTTCACACTTAGATACATGACTCTTCAAAGGACGTTCGAAGATGTTGAAGTAGGGACAATTTTATTCGTAACTGGATTTCTATAACCGCGAATAAAATACAGCTAATGACTAATCCTTTTTTGTTTTCTTGTTTTCCTCCTTCCAGAACTCAAGAAAAGGGATTGCTTCTGACACGACCTCCCGAGCACATAGGCCGGTATAAGATGGTCCGTCATACCAAAGCCTCTAGGGCCGAGCACGGGTAAGCATCCGCTAACGCTATATATCTCTTTGGGTTAGTTTGTTCATTGCAAATGTTTAGCGTGACCGTAATAGACTACCTGTGTGTTTCTTAATGTATGCGGACACCGTCACAAGGTGAGAGTTCAACCCTGGCCATGGGCAGAGAATTCAGATTTTCCCAGTTTCACTACTTGTCGTGCCTTTGTTGCAGTAAATGGTAAACGAGGCTTGTGTGGCCGTTGCGTTGTTTATTATATGTTAAAGACTTGTCTTCCACTATAATATGGTGTGCATATCTGTAGTCACATGTCGGTAAGTTCATCATCAGTTTGCCAGAGCTCCGTGGTTTACTCCGAGCGCTCTACCCCACACCAACCATTGTTGGTGATTTACGTCGGTCACTCGGGTTTCCTCCACCATGTCCTCCACCGTATATGTACGAAATTCTTAAAAAAAAAAAACAACAACAATAAAATAAAAATATAAATCAAATAAGTATATCTTGATATATGCATGATATGTTTATTCGTTGCTGAATAAATGAATCAGTAAGTAAATTAATAAGTGCCCGTGTTTTTAACAGGAACGAGCTGTTTCTAGGCTGGCGTGGTCGTTGGTATCATGACGGTCTGAATGCGCCGTATGGTATGAACTACACCGTGATCAAGCAGACAAACCTAACGCTGTACACGAACGTCACGGTGAACCTGGGCCCATCCGACAACCATATGATAGACCCCACCAAAGACACGACAAGGGAGACACTTTGGTGGTTGGTATACTCCATAAACACGTGTTTTATTGTTGGCCATGTTCGTACTCAGTATAGGGTGTCTGTTCATATATGAGAGTGGGCCATGGCCTAGGTCATCGTCACCAGGACACACGTCGTACGGGTTTAAAACCGGCATTGCGGACGGAATTTGTAGACTCCACAGATTTTACTGTTTGTGGGAGCCTTGGTGACTTTACTTGGTGGACCATGCTCCTGTTGCCGTTGTTCACTTGTCTTCCACTAATACGGTGTCCATATATGTACATTACATGTGGGAAAGTTCATCAGTAACTTGCCCCGAGGCCTGTGGTTTACGCCGGGCACTCTATTCCACACGTCCATTTTTGACTATTAAAAATTTGTACTCTGTCTTTTTTTTTGGCCCAGGCTTTTATCTCGTATACAATCGAAGACAAGCGAGTATTTGCCCGCTCGTATCGAAAAACCGGGTCTCTTTCAACAAATAAATGTATGGATTAAATACACCTTGCGGGGGGTGTATGGTTAGAGAGTATCATGCACCCTGACTCTTTTTGCTGTAAACCTATTCTGGTGTACATTGCTGGTATGGAATTATCTTAGGTGCTAAACGCTGTTGGAACAGCTAATCCTTTGCTTGCACCGCATGCTAGCTTTGAATTAGAGCATATTCTAGTACCTAGACCCTTCTTACCTACCTGAGCTGACCACATGTCAATCGGGTCAAACGTCTGCACTATGGTAATAGCGTACATAAGCCTACAAGAAATAAATTACTAGACTGTATATAAATGCCATCAAAACGAAATAATACAGGTTTCATTTTTCGTTTATTTCTGTAGTATATCACTTTCTTTAGCACTATCTCGATTTAATGTTACGTTTCTTGGATTTTTCAAGTGCTTTCACTACGTATTAATAAATACAGATGGTATTTTTCGTTTAACAAGTTAATCATTTTCCTACGCTTTTTGCGTATCACTTACAGTTTTCCTTTTCCGACAATTTCAGGTTTTTGAAGTTCTACTATCCGTGAGCAAGAAGGCTGATCTCCATTCGTGTCACATGGTATTTTCGCGATCGCCCAATGATAAGCCAGGGTTTCCGTGTGGGAGAAAAACGTCATCACTTCCTGTGTACGGATTTCCATTGTATCAAACGTCATTGTTGTTGTTTTGTTTCCCTGTATACCTGTGGGAATCAAGTTGATTGCAATTCATCTGCTATTTTTTATGAGCGAATGTAGTGACACTTCATTTATGTAGGTGAGTGCTAAATTAACTGTTTTACAGCAGACGATACCAAGTGCCTTGCGTTTGCTCGATACAAAAGCTTATATTATTTTATTACGATTCATGTAGGCACTCCGGTCAATACTTTTAGCTGTTGGGCTGCTTAAATCTTGGTTGACGTCATAATACGGTACCCAGCAACAGATATGTAGAAAAGTTTTTCTTGGCAATGTCCGGGGCAAATGTGGCATATGCAATATATTATTGTACATTTAACAGTATCATATCGGCCCGTTTTTAACAGAGGTGTATTTTAATATAGTCTACCTGCTGAAACAACTGTCATTATTTAAGTATTTATTTTACCCAAACACAGACCATTTTGTCCCGATTCTTATGGCCTTTTGAATTTCTTACCATGGTCGTGGATATCTTCCTGGGCTCTGCCCGGTTTCCCGCCATCATAATGCTGGTCGCTGATATATAAGAGAGGTATTCTTGAGTAAGAATAAAGAAATAAATTAATAAATGATGGCTGTATCCAACGATGATTAGTATCTAGTCGAGAAAAACTAGTCTACTGTTGACTAGGCGTGAAAAGGATTTTCCAAGACACATAGAACAATCTCGGGCATAGCCTCATGACATGCGGACTGTCTTTTGTGGTAATGAGGGCAGAGTGCAGTCCTCTCTCTTTCTCTTTTCTTTCTTTCTCTATTTTCATGGTCTTGAGTATACGACGTAAAACGCCAGTCAAATGAGTAAATAAATAAATAGGTATTTCTCAGGACATATCTTCCGTCACATGGCCATACTGACTATGTTTCTGAATAGATGTTAAAAACCGGCACTCTGATTGGTCAGCCCCGCTAGCACTAGTACTTCATTGGTTATGTATTTGAAGTGAAAGATGCCAACGTGAGCATTGGAGGGAATAAAGGGGTGACCTCTGGTGTAACGAGAGTCCTGTGTACGTTTACTATTGTCATAGGTTAGCGCGCTAGCGCAGCGTAATGACCCAGCAGTCTCTCACCAATGCGGTCGCTGTGAGTTCCAGCTCATGCTGGATTTCTCTCCGGCCGTACGTGGGAAGGTCTGTCAGCAACCTGCGGATGGTCGTGGGTTTCCCCCGGGCTGTGCCCGGTTTCCTCCCACCATAATGCTCTCCGCCGTCGAAAAAGTGAAATATTCTTGAGTACGGCGTAAAACACAAGTGAAATAAATAAATAAATACTATTGTGATATTGTGCTGTTTAGGTAACTTATTTAAATTATTGCACTCTATATTTAACTTTAGTATGGCGCTTGTTACCTATAACTTTTCTTTGCGCTATTGACCATGACCATTTATTTTATATGTTTGAACTGAGAGTTGAGTTTCTATGCCTCTGCCAAAGTCTTGAGTGACGTTTTTGTTTGATGGTATATTTAAATAGTGGAGAAACTGACATAACTGACATCAGTGCGTGTGGTCGTGGGTTTCTCCCGGGCTCTACTCGGTTTCCTCCCACCATAACGCTGCCCGCCTTTGTGTAAGTAAAATATTCTTGAGTACGGCGTAAAACACCAATCAAATAAATAAATACAGGTCATGGTTTACGTCCACATAATTTACATCAGTGATGTCATGGTATATAACTATCGTCAATTCGGTGGGTCCAGTTTGACGACACATGTACCTAGTGAAACCCACACTTCTTACAGCGCATGCTTCGCTCTCTACATTTCCTTTTACATCACTGTCACTAACAGGAAATTTTGAACACAGATCTTTAACAATGCTGAGGTCATTGGGGTCACGATGATGAGGCAGGAAGTGATTTCAGAAAACACAAACAATCCGCCTCTCTAATGACACGTTACTCACATGCATGGATTTCCAACCCTTTTTTTTAATCTAGTACTGCTTCACTGAGCGAACTTGCCGAAGGCAAGTAAGCAGCCCCACCCAAGCCATTATACTGATACGGGTCAACCAGTCGTTGCACCATTCCTTTAATGCTGAACGCTAAACTAGGAAGCTACAGCTTCCTCTTTTAAGGTCTTAGGTGTGACCCAACCCAGGATTGACCGTGGATCTACCGCCTCCGAGAGAATTAGCTAGAGGATAATCATGAAATTGATGGATTACATCGAGTATGTTAAACTCTTGTGGTTGGTGCATATAGTTTGGTGTGTTGAACATTTAACGTGAATTTCATGGATTGCGTTGTGAATTTACTTGAATATACATGAATGATGTACTGTATAATTATCGAAAGCAAGCATGGGTTGATAAGGTCACTCGTAATCTTTGATTGCGACTCATCTTGTTTTGAAACAGCGCATGCGTAACTTGTGTTTGTATTTATTGCTTCCGTTGTTTAAAAGGATGTGAAAAGATCATGTTTTCATATACATATGTATACATATACGGGAGAGCTCCTAGGTTTTTGACGTCAATCTGGATAGCCATAACATGGCAACATGACGTCACCAAATAAGTGGCTAGATAATGAGGATTGTTTACTATTTTTGTGTGATAAGGGGTGTAAAATTTTTTACATGTGCAATAATTCTAGGCCACGAGCTGGCTATGAGCTGCATTTTCTTTCAGCGGCCCATTAAATTAACATTGGTGCTGTCGAGATGTGGCTTATTTCATCCACACGGTCCTAAATTCCGGCGGTGCCGTGATACTCTTCGTTAGTTCCAGTACTCACAAACAATATATCGAATAAAAGACATTAATACAAAATATTTGAGAGAGTTCCGTCTAAGTTTAAAGTTAAGGACCAAACCGTCCATTTGTGGCAATGTTATTTTCTTGAAAACAAGGTTACCTACGGGTTTTAATCAATTTATTTATTTGATTGGTGTTTTACGCCGTACTCAAGAATATTTCACTTATACGACGGCGGCCAGTATTATGGCGGGTGGAAACAGGGCAGAGCCCGAGGGAATCCCACGACCATCCGCCAGGTTGTTGGCAGACCTTCCCACGTACGGCCGGGGAGGAAGCCAGTATGAGCTGGACTTGAACTCACAGCGATCGTATTGGAGAGAGGCTTCTGTGTCATTACGCTGCGCTAGCCCGCTAACCAACTGAGCCACAGAGGCCCCTGGCTTTAGTCAAATGTCATTTCGAAAGTAAATGTAAACCTCATGTTGCCGTGATAGTTTCTGCTAGACTAATATATAAAGTGTTTGTGTTTCAAATCTTCGTATCTTTTGACGTTGATTAGATAGTTCCCGGAGGCATTTAAAATTGTCAAAAGTGTAGGTTTGGCGGAATTCCGTCGCTGTCAGGTGGGCCTGCACACTCACCCCACCCAGATCCCCGTGGTGTGTGGTTGGAAGGGCGACGAGCGTGTGTTGGTAGGACTTTATCTCTAGGCTGATTGCCCAGTTTTATACTTGTGTGTCTTATCTTTACCGTTGTTATCGTGCCTGTAGCATAAGTGGGCTTTTTCGGCCTGTTGGTATCGATTTTTAATAAGTCAAACCATAAACCATATCTCTAAACTCCTATTCCTTTGATGTAAAATGAAAAGTGACTAATTATTTTTATCCTAAACATGGAGTCTATAATGATACCACGCCTGCGTGACCTACCCAGAAGTATTCCGAAACACTCTTCAAGGCGGACAGCATAACAGTGCTATACAGCCACAATTTACTATACGAAACAACAATGGATTTTGGACTATAAAATTATTTTCGTTATTAGAGTTTACACTTTCTGGGTAGAATCTGTGCTACACCCAGAAAATACTGTTATAATACCACTTTCAAAATGACACAATATCTCGATCTTTTTAGACTACATATCTACAAGCAGTGTCGGGGTCGATCTATGGAGCACATGGTTGTGTTTTATGGATAGTTTTATGTTACTGGAAATCAAGGTGAACTTCTTTAAATATTTCGAGAAATCTTTATCAATAAAATTGTGTTTTTAGCAGAAATATTTAATTAATTTTCAAAGTGCCTTATTATAATGGCGAATGAAATTGCACATGGAGAGAGTCATCACTTGCATACACTTACCTCAACAGATCCCGCAGTGAGATTAACACTGACACGTGTACGTGATCTGTGTTCGACAGTCTGTCTGGTCAGTGATCCGTAAAGCTGTTGTGGTGCAGCGACCCCTGGCGGCTGGCAGAGGTACTAAAGCGTCACTGTCTGCTGCATATGAAATATTTTTAGAACATTTTTGGAATAATACTTTATTAATTAAATCAGGTTCAGTGGCTGAATTTATATTCACTTTAAAGTTGTATTCAATAAACTTTCTCTTACATGATGCCGCTTTAAAAATGGTACTTGCTGCAGCCTCGCTTGGCGGTCAGCACTGAGAGAACATGACTGATTGTGCTGGTGTCTGTATATTATGACTGGGTGGGTCTGGTGTCTTTAGCATGATACTTCAGTGGTGGCTGCACTTTGGCGAAAAGGACTCGCCAGGCCTCAAGAAGACATATAGTAGGTGTTATACCATGCACACACATCTAATGACTCTTCCTCGTCGTAGGCCTATGACTGAAACATTAAGTGCGACGGTAAACCTCAAAATACTTACACATGCGATGTAGCCCAAAGCTTAGCTGTAGGCCTACGTTCCTAACCTAACGCCCAGATTCCGTCATATAGGCTTCCACGCGGACAATTTCACCAAAAAAAAACCTACCGTATTTTTGCTATTCACACTCCGAAATGTAATATGTCAAAGCCAGCACTGGTAAACCATATTTCAACATATGCTGAAAATTTTATCCTGGCCAACATCCTCTGCAAGAATTGCATGCCCTGTTAACAAAATATTTGATGGGATAAAATTTTCGTGGCCCATCATCTTGCCCGAAGTTCCAAAAAATTTCAAACATGGCAGACGTTGATTTGAGTTGTCCGATTCGAAGCTTTAAACGGCTAGATTACTGTTGAAAGATGGTTTACTAATGCTGGCTTTGACATATTACATTCTCGAGCGTTTTAAGGAATAGATGGATAGCAAAAATAAGATAGGGTGTGTATGGCCGAAGCTGGGAACCTGCGGATGGTCGTGGGTTTCCCCCGGGCTCTGCCCGGTTTCCGCCCACCATAATGCTGGCCGCCGTCGTATAAGTGAAATATTCTTGAGTACGGCGTAAAACACCAATCAAATAAATAAAGAAGCTGGGTGTTACGACAGGAACGTCCAGCCTTGCTTTGGGCTTTATACTAAGCCGTTATGTTGATCAACAACAGATAGTTATTTACATAGATTACGTCCGTGTACCCCCAATTTCAGTTATCTTTTTTTCTGTAACTATCGGGTAATGTATGTTTCATAAATCTGAAAAATAGGTCCCATCAGTCAGTGAGACGAATACGTAACATGCGCTTTCATGGAAGTATATCTGTAGGCCTGGTAGAAACTCCACAGACCTCCAGAGAAACTTAACTCGTATTTTTTCTAACATGCCTACAACCACATTTGCAAGCGCCCATGCAGTTTGTGCTTATCTCCCTTTGGTGTTCTCCTATGTACGGAGGGGGCAATGCTGGAGATGTCAACAGCTGCCATGTGTTTCCGTACTCTGGTGAAATCTTGTCGCACTTTACGGGATATAAAGAGACAGTTGTCATTTTTTGATTTAGCATTCGAACGGACAATGGCATCACGGGTGACAGTAAGGATGGTTGATGGCGAAGAACGCGTGCACATCAGTTTGAGGTACGGTCTGGACGGCAAAAAAGAACGGATATTTAACGTGGATCGGTTGCAAAATGAAGAACTTGGGAAATGTCTGACAAGATTGCAAGCCAATGTAACAAATAAACTGTCCAAGTCCAGGAGGAAAAAGAAGAAGAAAGTCACTGAGCATGATACAGGTGCTGCTGCAGAAGAACAGGAAACTGATGAGCATTTAGTTGAACTGGGCTTGTTCAGAAATAATGTCCGGATAGAAGAAACAGTGTTAAATAAAGACGCGTGGAGAGAAGGGAGTGTTCTCCAAATAGCCTTTGAAAAATTACCAATAATCTTTAACCCACCAAAAGTCAAGTCTATGAAATTACAAGAGTGTTTCATGGCAGGATTTCCAATTTTTCCGCGGCTGCAGTTGGAGTTTGTCGACTTGGAATCGTGTGAAATGTGTTGGTATGTGGGAAAGGTGAATCAAGAGAAAAGTACAAAAAATGGAAATTCCAAGAAATCTTGTACTGAGAATGCCGTAGAAGCGAGTGATACAGAAGTCCAAAAATGTAATGGTGATGTAGGGAATTCACAGAAAAAGAATAAACAGTCAGGGACTAAAGATATAGTGAAAACGGTGAAGGAGTGGATTATGGTTAGTACGGAGCGAGTTTTCACTCCACTGAACGCACATATTAATCATCGTCTAAAACTGACATGTACTCCCAGAAACTCTACAATGACGGGGGATGAAGTGAGTATAGAACCAGAGATGGAGATTGAAGCTGGACCTGGAAAGTGTCCATTTGAGAAAAGATGTGAACATACCAAAGATCTTACTCCATCAGGAAGGTATATATGTCATAAAGACAGGTACATTGAAATGTTAAAGGCAGAGAAAATAAGACTATGAAGTATATGAAAGGCCATTCAATGGTGTCCAGCAAAGGATAAGTTCCTGTCTTTTTTTTTTTTTGTAGCAAGTAGAATGCAGTTGAAATATTGGTTTCTACTGTGAAATTTTCTGACCATATTGTGATCAGTGACTTAACATCAGGTGTTTACCACATAACACTTCTACAGCCATTCTTAAGAAATCCTCTGATGGATGTAACTGGAGTCAGACAAGAAATTACTGTCAGTTGGTCAGTAATTTATCAGAATCCTAGTACAGCCGTGTTTAGCTTTCTGTGGGTCTTACTCTAATCCAACAAGCATAAAATCTGTTGCAAAATGTTATAAATATATGTATTTCACTCGTAAGGTTAAGAAACAAAGGTTAAGAAACGATCTACACTGTCACAAGTGTGTAATACTCTAAACAAAAAAGATTGTTTTGTTTTGCCATTGTTTAATTGAAATATTTTTAAATGTTCATTTTCAGAATCTAAAATATAGAGAAGTACACTGTAAAGATGACAGAAAGTTAAGGTTTCTTTACATAGGTTGTTTATACCTTGTAGCCTTCTAGAGTAAACTCTTCTTTGTAAGTCAGAAATGGAATACAGTATTCAGTGTGTTAAAATGTTTAGAAGATGATATCTTTTTTCGTGTTTCAGTTTTCGTGTGGTATCTTATAATATCCTGGCCGATCTCTACGCAGACTCTGACTTCTCCCGAAATGTTCTCTACCCGTACTGCCCCCCATATGCTCTCCATATTGATTACAGGAAACAACTTTTTGTCAAGGAACTCCAATGTAAGCCAAGTTTTTACTTTATTTGTATATGTTTTCTCTTCAATTTTATTTGTGTTATAGACTCATTTAAAGGATTGTCTCATTGCAACTCTCAGGCCTTTTCGCCAGCCCGGTTGTTTTATCAAGTCCACCCCTCGTTGATTTGGCTGGGGCTTAATGTCGGGAGGTTTGTCAGGTACCTGGGGAAGGTTGGTGGTTTTATACTCAAAGCGCCTGGGTTTCCCCCATCTCTCAGGTTTCCTCTATCACTTGGGTTTCCTCTATCACTCGGGTTTCCTCCATCACTTGGATTTCCTCCGTCGCTTGGGTTTCCTCCATCTACTAACCTGACCAACCCTCATAAAAGTGAAAAACTGTTGAGAACAATGTTGAACATTATTCAAATAAATAGTGAGATATCATTGAGTATGATGTAAAACCCCAATCAAATGAATAAAGAAATATTTATTTCATTTGCGCTGCGTGGCAGTTTTGTGTTGTTCAGATGGTATGTCGTACTGTGTTGGTTTCTTGTTTAATGTCATTTATATTGTTTCGTTGTACATGGACATTACATTTTCCTGTTCGGTGTTGTTCAAATACTACGTTGTACATGCTGTGCTGTGTAGTGTCCTATTTGGTGTCATTCAAATTGTACGTTGCACATGCGCTGTGTAGAGTGTCCTGTTTGGTGTCATTCACATTGTACGTTTTACATGTTATGCTGTGTGGAGGGTCCTGTTTGGTGTCATTCAAATTGTATATGTTGCACATGTGCTGTGTAGAGTGTCTTGTTTGGTGTCATTCAAATTGTACATGTGCTGTGTAGTGTCCTGTTTGGTGTCATTCAAATTGTACATGTTGCACATGTGCTGTGTAGAGTGTCCTGTTTGGTGTCATTAATATAGTATATGTTATACTGTGTAGGAGTGCTTACTAATGTATGATGAATTGTGCATGATGTTGTGTTTGCTATCGGGTTTACAGTCTTGGATTCTCATGTCTTTCCAGGCTACAACGCTGATTTGATATGTCTTCAGGAAGTGGACAGAAAAGTTTTCATAAATGACATCCGGCCATTTTTTGAAATGTTGGGGTTGGAGTCACTTCATAGGTCAAAGGCCGGTGAGGTCAATGAGGGCATGGTGACCTGCTTCAGAATGTCAAAGTTTAAGTGAGTGCAAATTTGTTTGCTTGCTTGCATGGAATTCATTATGGGCAAAAAGTATAATAGTCTCTGGTTCAAGTTCAACATTCAAGAGATACATTTTGCTTGATTCTGATTAATTCATCCACTATAGAGAGGGCCACGTTTTTTGAAGTTGTGATTAAATTCTTATCAGAATTAATAAAATGGTGTTTTAAAACCCTTACGTCCGTCTGAAAGTACACTTTTATAGAGCAAAGTGGGTGAAACACAGCGAAGCCTGAAAGTGAAGATTAAGTAAGGGGAGATAATTCAGTGAAAACAGGTTGATTGCTTCCCCTGCTGTTGAAATGATGAATTAAAAAAGTAATGTGATACATGGAAAAAGTGAGATCAAACAGGGTTACACATAAATTGTTATCTTCATTGTTAGGCTCAGGGGAAGTATCTGACTCAATGAGTAAAGGTCCAGGTTCAATCCTGGCCTTGGGCAGGGACTTCCCCTGCTTTTACTGTTTAATGTTCCTGGAAGTCTACCTGTTCAGCAATATGGCATGCAAGTCTGTATGTGGGGAGGCTGCCAGTGTAACTTTGTTCTTCTTTCATCTCTTTTATACGTGTAGCTCTAGTAAGGGAATAATGTGTAAATTAAAATCATTGGTGTCATATCTGGTGTCTTTGGTGTGATTATCCAGTGAAGCAGCACTGAAGATACATTGACAGGGGTCTTGCAGTGGCAGTAATGTGGACAAATATAAGTCTGTTTCGGGCGTGGTAGATCCAGGGTCAATCCTGGGTCGCGTCGCACCTTAATGACCTTAAAAGAGGAAGTAATTTACAGTATTCCATATACACACACCCAATTGACGAGGAAATATTCAATTTCCTGTTATTGTACTTTACACGTGTGCAAACCCTGATCTCAATACCTACAGTACTTCAACCTTAAAAGAGAAGTTGTAGCTTCATTGCTTGGCGTTAAGCATTAACAAGATAGTGCAATGACAGGTTGACCTATATCAGTATAATGGCTTGGGTGGGGTGGCTTACTTGCCTTCGGTAAGTCATTTCAGTGAGGCAGCACTAGATATAAGTGTGGTGGAAATCTGTCCTGCAACAAGGAGGCATATTACACGTACATTCACTCTAAGGACTCCTTTATGCTCATGTGACTGAAGAATTGTTAAGTACAACGTTAAACCCTTAAGACTCACTCACTCAAATATAGAATGTGGAAATACTGAAAATTTTTGTATTCTAGCTGTTTTATTTACTTTTTTGTCTGCAGATTGTTAGGTCAGCATGACATCACTCTGACAGAAGAGCTGAAGAACAATGCTGCATTGACTGTTCTCTATGAGAAAGTGTCTGCTAATGAGAGTTTGACGGAGAAGGTTTTCTCACGCACAACCGTTCTTCAGGTGTGTTTGTTGTCTGAGCATAAGTGTTCGCACATCATATGTGCATGGTACCCATCCAAATTCAGTCAACGTTCTTTCTAATACAACATAGAAGATGCCATTGCAGTAGGTATTTTGTTGTATAAGTGTTATTGGGTGTGGCATCGCTCTGAATATTCAAAGTACAGGTGAAACAACATCCGAATACATAAATAAATCAACCTACTTCTCAGGTGAAACTCTTTGTGATCACCCGTAAAACTGACAACAGTTAGACAAATAAATGAATAGATCGACGAACATGTACTTCTCGGAAGTAGACACGTGCTTGTTAGAATTTCTGGATGTGACTTTCCTCAGCAATAACTTTCATGTTTATGAATTAATAAATCAGTTCCCCTTTGTCATGCAGGTAACTGTGCTGGAGTCTCTTGATGTACCTGGTGAGGTGGTTTGTGTGGCTAACACACACCTGTTCTTCCACCCAAAAGCCAATCATGTTCGTCTGATTCAGATCATCACCTGTATGGAACACCTGAACAAGGTTAAATCACATTACACGCAACAGGTATGGAACACCTTAACAAGGCAAATCATGGTTCACAGAGCCTGTACGCAATACCCGAACAAGGTTAAACTACAGTTAAATCTCAGTACACAGAACAAGGTTAAATCACTGTACACAAAACATGTAAGGAACACCAGAACATTAGTAAATAACAGAGCACAGAACAGGTATGGAACACCTTATCACAGTAAACTCCTGTGCACAGAAAGGTAAGGAACACCTGAACAAGGTTAAATCACTGTACACAAAACATGTAAGGAACACTGGAACATTAGTAAATAACAGAGCACAGAACAGGTATGGAACACTTTATTACAGTAAACTCCTGTGCACAGAACAGGTAAGGAACACCTGAACAACGTTAGATCACTGTACACAAAACAGGCATGGAACACCTTATCATGGTAAACTCCAAGGCACAGAACACCTTAACAAAACACTGAATTATCTTTAATAATCTTGTTACTATCTGAAGTTTTAACTTCATTGAACTTTGGAGGACAAATTCCATTTTTCCTTTTACCAGATACGAGTATAGTGTTGTGTAAGAATTACAAATGTCACTTGGATAATGGCAGTGTTTTTCCATGTTTTCCAGGGTAAGCAGGTGTCCCTTGTATTCTGTGGAGATTTTAACAGCGTCCCACCTGTTGGGGTCAATGAGTACATGACCACGGGTCAAATCTCTGCTGACCATACAGACTGGACAGTAGGTAAGAACTGATTACTCCCAGCGTGCCTTGTGCGTTTAGATGTACCAGAACAGTTGTCGACGTGCAGCATAATAATAATGTGAAAGCTTTGGTTTGTAAAAATCCCCCACCCCTTTTTTTTCCCCCCCTTTTTTTTCTTGTATAGATTTTTTCCAACGTTTTCATTTATATAGATCATTTGCATTTGGATACATACAAGAAGCTGTAGGTAACGTAGAAAGTTGTAATGTTAATGTTTGGAACACGTACTCAGTCAAGTTTGGATCGGAATTGATTTGCCTCCCTCTCTCAACAGGGGGAGCTGAAGAAACATTGGATCTAGAGGATGGTTTCCGGCATCCTTTCGTCATGGAGAGCGGATGTGGCTACCCGGTGTACACAAACTTTGTCGGTGGGTTCTGTGGAACCCTGGACTATGTTTACGTGGATACATCGGGACTTAAGGTGCAAAGCGTCGTGCCCAACCCTGATGAAGAAGACGTCACATTGCACACAGCTCTGCCCAGCATCGTGTTCCCGTCAGATCATATAGCACAAGTGTGCGATGTAGAATTTAGAAAGTAGATCGTGTGTATGAATTTTATTTTACATATAGTACGTCTTGGCTGATGCTTATATTTACGGATGCATTTTTACAAACATATGTGCATTTCCGGATAATGATTCTGCTTGTAAAATATCCAGATATTCTTCGTGCAGAAAAAGGTAGAGGAAAAAATATGCAATAAACTTTTTTCCAAACCGGTTATAGTGGAGTGGGTAATGCTTTTGTTCTCAAGGTACACAGAATACTCCCTGGATCCAGACTGATTGTTGGACATAACTGCGCATGCGAAATTGTTATGTTTTGTTTGTGCACGTGTATGTTGATTGTCAACAGTGATGCGGCGATGGCCATGAATAAGGCATGATAAACCTGACCCATTGCTATGACACCCTGTGTTCACGCTCATGCGACATTATAATTAAATAGTTCGGCTTCTGGAATAGACTTGGGTTATTTTCATTCCAACTGTCGAATTCAAGGATTAAATGCGACAAATCGCCTTGTGTAATTGCAGCATCAAAGTAACGATAATAGTGTCGAAAGGTTAAATCCAACTCATGTCCGTTTGGCGGAGGCTTTAAGTCATTGAGATGTTCCAGGTGACTGGCGAAGTGAAGTGATTTCCCTGGCACAGTGATCGCTTTTGTCTAACAAGATAACAAAACCATTAACATTCTCCTGTATATCACCTTTTATCAAATCAAGAACACCTTCTTGCTCGCTCGATACATCGCTTGGGGCTAAGCACTGTGAGGATGGAGGAAGGAAACATGCACGATTGCCTTCGTGCCAGTAAGCCATATTCACATATGTACCATGAAGATATAAATATGGGAATTAAAATGGAAATACAGTTTCCAAAGGTGAAGCTTGATTTATCAATTCACTTAACCGAAACATCTGTATCAGAAGTTCTTAGTTTAGAAATAATAAGATATGTATTGTAGAGAGTTTTTACTTCAGCCACGGCAGGAAATACTATGCTAAATGTAATAACCACATTTTTTAAACACTCTTGTATCTCTTAGATTCGGGTTATCGGGTTTATTTTAATTTTAATGTTTTATTCACTTGACACTGTGTAGATGTGACAGACAAGCCTTTTAAAATCCAAGGCACTAAGGATGGGATATCATAATTAATTATTTACTCCTTTTTTTGTCGTAGTTTTGCCCTCATAAATCCATTTTAATGTCAAAATTAGAAACGGCAGCACCCAGGTACTGATATGTATGTAGATTCTGAATGAACACCGATTAAGCTGGGGAAACAAGTTACGTCACAACAATGAAACTGCCCATTGAAGCATTACGAATTAGGCCTACGGTACGTTTGGTATATCTCACTCCAAGCTCTGTTCTCAGATTTAGTCACATTTTTACCGAACTTTGCCTTAATAACCTGGTCACCATCCTCAAGGGCCATGACCAAGGCCTTGGTCGCCCTGGGATCCCAGTTAGGCTTCTTTGCCTTTTTTACAACACCGAATGCCTTGTTAACTGAAGTAACAAACGACAACTGTCAATATCAATTTCCCATAATTCATAGCAACGAGTTAATCAGCTGATTTATTATCATGTCACAAAACAATGATTGTAAAATATTTTCTTGTGACCCCCCCCCCCCCCCCAAAATGCAACCACATCAGCTAAACAGTATGCTTTACACTTGTATTTGTTGAGTACAATATTTGCTCGGTTAACAAGCAGAGGGCAAACATTAAGAGAAAATCTGATAAGGCCTTGCATGACTCCTTTCGTTTTCCATCTGAAAACTTGAGTAAACGGTTCACACTGAAAAAAATAAACAAGTGTCAGTTCATGAAATGCACCGATACAAGCAGCAACTGACCTCGACGATCTGTTTTACCTAATCCAGTTGTAAATTATACCTTACAGTCCTCCATATCTGAACATTTCTAACCTCTTGGTCGTAAATTCGTGTTGTCAACTCCCGACCGCCATTTTCTTCCCGCCTGACGTCACATCGGAGTACGTTATCCATCGCCTGCACTACGAAAATTCAGTGAACTTCCAGCGCTATAACATTAAACTTCATCAAAACCAGCTGGGATGTAAAATGAACGTACAAAAGCAATGATTTGAAGTGAATGTCCCAACAGGTGACAATGAAATTAACCCCGCGTACCTCTAACATACAAGCACCCTGCACAAGCTGCCGCGGTATGTACTCGCTTGCGTAAGCACTAACCCATTTCTGGTTTTCGTAA
The DNA here is from genome assembly GCF_032854445.1 of Liolophura sinensis. Taxonomy (NCBI): domain Eukaryota; kingdom Metazoa; phylum Mollusca; class Polyplacophora; order Chitonida; family Chitonidae; genus Liolophura; species Liolophura sinensis. The sequence continues at coordinate 14,831,394 of NC_088298.1, read as the reverse complement.
CACGTCTATCTATAAAGACATCCAAAAATGGACCTTCTTTTACGGAGAAAAGTACAGAGAAATTTGCGCAAAGTTACACAGAGAGGTTTGTAAAATTGGCATTGACTTGGCAAATGCACCTGTGTAAATTTTCCGCACGGTAGTTTTATTCCGTATATATAAGCAGCTTTATGAAATTGGCCCCAGGTTATATCCCTACCCAACGTAGGTGTCGCATATTCAAAATAATAGTTCAAATTTGATTGTTTTTCATAGGAAAGTATCGGTCGGCATGATGTCAGTATAGTGGGACTTGTTGGGGCGTATTATGTCACGTCCCCAGTCACCGCTATAAATATACCGATGTCGTGAACAGTCCGTAACAAGGAAACGTGAAGAATCACACAAACAAAAGGTAAATTCTTCCTGGGCCAGATTGATTGTCAATTTACCTCAGTCATGGTGTTATTCCATCTGTTCATGCCAGTGCTAAAACAGCAGCAAATTACCAGCCCCTAGTACCATGGTTTACGTAGAAGTGGGTAAAAATAAAAAAAATGCTGAAGTGATGAAATATAGAACTATGAGTCTTTTAAGACATTTGTAAACGTTCATCTACATCTAGTAACTCTGTACAAACGAAAGATCAAGCGAGGGAAACACATTAAGAGTGATAACTGACCTATGGTCTCGCAGAAAGTAGGACAACTCGAAATTCTTAAACCAGTTTTCAAATGACCCTCCTCTTGATAGAGCCCTGGTGTAGTCAAATCGCTACCTACTCACTCATTGTCTGATTTGCCATCACGTGGCGCACGCCCGACACGGCACGACTCGAAAACGATGTTATTTCCCGTCAATTGTTAATAGGCACCAAACCGGAAACAGTTCCTAGTTTACTATTCTTTTATTACCTCGTCATCACCGACAACGAATTTATAATACCAGGCCAAAAGAATGCGCAAAAAAGAGCACTGGTGTTAGAAATTTACCGGCACATTTGTATGTAAGCTGCGTTGAGATTTTTGGCACGATACACTTGGAATGACAATTGGAATGTGAACAGAACTGTAAGTATAATGAACACTATTGAGGAAATTAGTTAGAGGAGCTGAAGTTAAGGCCACGGTGTTTGTTACTTTTAAGTTCAGCAAAATTTTCGTCTCTCTTTAAACACATGTCCAACGTACCTCTTAAGACAATTTAGCAAAATCAGTATGCCCAACTAAATGTAGCGTTTTACATGTAACTTTGGTAATGCTACTAACAATCGTCTAACGCACACATTCCTTTAATAGGAAAAACCACTGAGATGGCGGTTCACGTAATATCAGTCTTTATGGTCAGGTTGTCATCTGCTTGGGAAGTGGCTAGCTCTCCCTGCAACTTCGATTCAACCAGAAATTTCCTGGACTGTAGCTCTCGTGCGCTTCATCATGTTCCAATAGAAAATGTCGACTTCGCCAATGCCAAAGGAATCGACCTTAGCGGCAACAACTTCGAGAGAATAAAAAACGAAACATTTTCCCAAAACTCAGCTTTGAAATATTTGGATCTATCGGACAACGGTATAGCTCATCTGGAAACCGGAGCATTTCGTGGTCTAGGTAATTTGGCCATTTTGAACCTGTCGCGAAATGAATTTGAGATCACTCCAGATGTAATGACACCAGAACTGTTCGAGCCACTTGTTGCTCTGAAAGAGATACGCATTCAAAATGTCCCAACAACTCACAAATGGGAAGGTCTTGACCAGACTTTTGGGAAACTAATGAATCTAACCAAACTCTACATCGATTTCCCCAGTGAATTTATCTTCGGAAATGAATTTAGTAAGTTGACTAAACTAAAGACAATTTCTACCGCGAATCGGATGAGACAAGATAACAAGTGTACACTTGGCGCGTTGAAAAATTCTACCTTTAGCGCCTTGCGGGGAATGAACATTACGGAACTACGACTGATCAATTGTGGTATTAATACCGTAGAAACGGTACCTTTGATCCCTTGACTTCGTTAGACACACTTGATCTTTCAGATAATATGGATATAGGGCTGAATCAGGCCATCAATTCGCTGCATCCTTTTCAAAAGAAAAGTGAGAAACGTGAGATGAAAGAAATCAGATTAGCTCGTCTAAATAACGTCACCTGTAAGAAAGATGCCCAGTTCGTGGTACACTCTGCTAGTTTGGTTATCCTACTAAATACGTGTATCAAATCGTTAGATTTATCTGAAAACTACATTTATAATTCCTTTACCAACGTTCCTGAAGTTTTTGAATTAAGCAAGTGTTTGCAACATTTCAACATGTCTTACCATTCTTTACGGTGCGTTCCAGAAGATTTATTTAAAGTTGTGTTGGCCTTAAAGGTCTTAAAGTCAGCTGACGTAAGCCATGGGTTTGGCATTCCAGAAGTTGGAGGTCACTATGTGCAGTACTCTCATCCCAGACCAAACCTCCAGGAATCAGTGGGCCTTAGGCCATACAACCTATTTATACCATCTTCATTAGAAAAAGTCGATTTGAGTGCAGTCAGTACTTGGACAGATTTGAGAGTCATCGTAAGAGTTCATAATGGAGGTAACCTTAGGTCTTTAAGCTTTGCATACAACAATCTCGATAAATGTGTACGGTCAATGATAAGGGGTGTTGATAATTTAACGGAGGTGGATATTTCAGGAATAAGATGTTCCTACATAAAGAAGGAGTATTTCCAGAATCTCAGAAATCTTAAAATACTTTCGCTATCCAACTCATTAGAACTAGACGTTTCCAATTCGTCCTTAACATCCTTCGAACTTCTTGATGTCTTGGAGAACATCGACTTGTCAGGAAACAAAATATTTGAATTACATCCCCAACTTTTTCAAAACAACAAACGACTTCTGAAAATAAATCTGGCAAGAAACAGTTTACAGCGACTGCCCAGTGCCATTTCACATTTAGCCGGGTTACAGCGGTTGGACATATCCAGTAATGCCTTTACTTATCTTCAGACAGACGAAACTGCATTGATTGATCGTTGGATCGTCAGAGCTAGCAAAGAGAAACCTTTTTTGCTGATCATGGATGGAAACCCTTTACAGTGTACTTGTGACACCGTCTTGTTCATCCGCTGGATAGAAAACAGAAAAGATAACTTGGATAACCCAGAAAATTACACATGCCTCCTGTCTAATGGATCCCGGAAGGCGATTCTTGAATTCAGCAAACGCCTTAGGAATTTTGAGGTCAGCTGTGTGAGCTCAACATATATAATAATATCAGTGGTTGCAACTGCGACTATTTCCATCTTGATATTGTTGCTTGTTATTATATATCGCTACCGTCTAAATCTCAGGTACTGGCTGTATACACGACTTCAGCCTCCGAAAGACATGTTTGCTGAGCAGGAGTATGTCTTCGATGCTTTTGTGGCTTACACAGCTGAAGATAGGGAATGGGTTTCCCAACAGCTACGTCCCAATCTCGAGTTACGTGAGAATACTTTCAAACTCTGCATCCACGACAGAGATTTTACACCGGGGAAACCGATCCACGAAAATATCGTTGACAAAATGAGAGAAAGTCGCAAAATTCTCCTGATTATCAGCCAACATTTTCTGGAATCGACCTACGGGCCACTAGAAATCGAGTACGCCGGCATGAAATGTCTGAGCGACGGCAGGGACGACATTATATTGTGTGTACTGATGGAGGACATTCCAGTTCGTCACATGCCGAAGGCGCTGAGAAACCTGTGGCACAAGATCACCTTCCTGAAGTGGAGCGCTGATCTGGAGGAACAGGTCATTTTCTGGAGAAATCTTACAAACGCTTTACATTAGGTAATACGTCACAGCCAATTTGAGCGATTGCTTATAATCTGATTCCTGTACCGTAATGGCTTTTTTTTTACACTTTTAAAGTTGTATTAACTTGATTTATCGTTTGACAGTTGACCGTAATCCTTCATGACATGAAGTGTATGGGTGTCTGTATATACGATGTCAGCCGGAAATCCTTTAATTAGGGTTCCATACTTGTCATACTTCTGCAGTGAGTTGATGTATTGTTTGGTATTTACCATTTGATCGTTAGACGTTGGCCTAGGGTTCGGTATCATTCATGATGTAATGAGTTCATTCGCGGTAATTCATTTTACTACGAATTTGTAATTACAGCCTATTTTTGTAAACGAGTCGCACATATTCAGCTGTCTGTAAAATCAGTCATACTCGCCATCAAAATTGCCTTTAGTCAGTGACACGTAACTATACAAGCTCTACACATATATATGTCCGAAATCTGTATTTTTGCGAGGAAAACGAATTTAGTAGACCTTTTCTAATTCATAATGTTAAAGTCCATAAGCTCTGTTCCGACGACAAGAACTCATTGCCTCGGGTGATGTCATAATTATTCAAAAAGCAATGGCATGTTGGTTATTGGGCGGAGTTCAACCTGGGAGAGATTATTAAGATACCAGTGACCTAAACTACTATCGACTTAACTGTAAACCCTCTTACTGACACTGCCATAAATTGTTTACATGTTTTAGTATGATGCAACCTTAAAAAATTTATTTTATCTTTTTGTGTGGATTGGCGAGATGGATGTTAGGAAATTAACGCCATGTAGTCTATTCGCAAAGGTAGTATAGTACATGCTGTGTTACTACGTGGAGTTTGTTCTAACCGCTTGTTGGTGTAGCCATTGTAAAGCTAATTACTCTCCGACTGGCGTCGTTTCCAACCAATTCTCCACACTATTGAATTTAGATTTGAAGACGTCGTCGTTTTATGAGTGTTCACTCTCTTCTACATGTTTTACATCGGATTCTTCGAAGTGGGTCCTAAAACACCGGTCCTCAAAGTGGTGTTTTACACAAAGAACATTGTTAGATACATTGTCAGGTAAGTGATAGCAAATCAAGAGGACCTCTCAGATACATACGTAATAAAAGGGCTTTTCCTGAATTCTAAATGCACTTACAGAACAACACGCGTGTTGCTGTGCATGTTGTTGTTGTGTGGCTGTAATAATGCGTTTTGATAACACCCCCTACACATCCTGAAATACCTGTTACTATTCTTTAAATCGAGTCCACCCTATTGCACTGTCTACAACAACTAACACATCAAAATAACCCTTAGCTATAGAACATATAATTTACAGAACACGAAGATTGTATTTATTGATTTCTTTGATTGGTGTTTACGCCGTACTCAAAAATATTTCACTTATACGACGGCGGCCAGCATGATGGTGGGAGGAAAACCCACGACCATCCGCAGGTTGGTAGCAGACTTTCCCACTTACGACCGGCGAGGAAGCCAGCATGAGCTGAACTTGAACTCACAGGAACCGCATTGCTGGGAGGGACCAGCGCTGCCGTAGATGTATTTAGCAATAAAGATTTCTAGAGGTATAGGTTGGAAGTACAACCCATGCCCTATAGCTTAGATAAATTTTAATGTTACATTCTGTAAAATTATGTGGAGCTTTGAAACTGGCAAGTTATAACTCCAAGTGAAATAAGTGCTAGTTTTTAAAAAGTGAAGAGTTAAGACTACAAGTACATCTTACAATGAACAGTGAGTAGGCACTTCATATCACGAGCCTCCTGACTGAAATCTACATTGGACTCGAGCTGACTTTTTAAACATTCGGCCATTTAATACTGGACATGCACTACACAAGTGGAGATGCATCATTGTATATCTTATACAATTTGTTCTCATCGGTGTGTATCATGTACAATTTTTATCATTGTATATCTTTCACAACTTGTTCTCACCTGTGTGTATCATGTACAGTTTTACCATTGTATATCTTGTACAATTTGTTCTTACCGGTGTGTATCATGTACAATTTTTACCATAGTATATCTTGTACAATTTGTTCTCGCCAGTGTATCATTTTTTTGCCATTGTATATCTTTCACAACTTGTTCTCACCTGTGTGTATCATGTACAGTTTTACCATTGTATATCTTGTACAATTTGTTCTTACCGGTGTGTATCATGTACAATTTTTACCATTGTATATCTTATACAATTTGCTTTCACCGGTGTGTATTATGTACAATTTTTACCATTGTATATCTTGTACAATTTGTTCTCACTGGTGTGTATCATGTACAATTTTTGCCATTGTATATCTTGTACAATTTGTTCTCACCTGTGTGTCTTATGTACAATATTTACCATTGTATATCTTGTACAATTTGCTCTCATCGGTGTGTATCATGTACAATTTTTACTATTGTATATCTTGTACAATTTGTTCTCATCGGTGTGTATCATGTACAATTTTTACTATTGTATATCTTGTACAATTTGTTCTCATCGGTGTGTATCATGTACAATTTTTACCATTGTATATCTTGTACAATTTGTTCTCACCAGTGTGTACCATGTACAATTTCTTTTCATAATTGTATACCTTGTACAGCTTGTTCTCACCAATGTGTATCATGTAAAATTTTTTTACCATTGTATATCTTGTACAATTTGTTCTCACCAGTGTGTGTCATGGACAAGTTTTATCATTGTATATCTTTCACAACTTGTTCTCACCATTGTGTATCATGTAAAATTTTTTTACCATTGTATATCTTGTACAATTTGTTCTCACCGGTGTGTATCTTTGTGGGATCTCTTATAGCGTATGGTTTCACACAATTATCTGTTGGTGTCGGGGTACTTTTCCATGTAGGTGAAGAAGCGAACAGCGGCGAGCTATTTGACCATAACCTAGCAGGCATTATGGCAACACTATGTTCATCAAGTCTGTCGGTTATGACATCGGCTCTGTCCCCGTAGTTCCTGACGAAGTTCCCCAAGCAGTGTAAACATGTCTAGGCTTGTTATGCGCTTCCCAGACTTTGTTGCGCCAGTGCCCGGGCTAAAACATTAGCGAGTCTAACACCGTGGGCTCTGACAGCGGGGTTTCATATCCCTCTGTCTCTTGATCCCAGGAGTGTGTCAGCTGTTTAATACAAAAAGTGAATAGTTTCATGTAATTGATTATTATTCATTGTCGAATATGTTATCTTGTATGATAATTAAGCTTGAGTGTCATAGTGTACACAGGTATTCATTGTTGCATGGATGTTTTGGAGAGTTGACCTTAACTTTGATGTAAGCCACAAAATGCATGTCACTGTTTGTCTTCAGTTACAGTTATTTTATACAATTACATTCGCACTGATTTCTTCATGTTTTCTACATCTCTGCCTTTTTGTAACTCATACGCTTAATACGCTTGTTTTATGTTGCAATTTACTTGCTTTCTTGTTTATACAAAAGAAAAAAGATTTGAGAAAATTTTTGCGTGTTATTCTGTTAAATCGGAACCTTTGCCTACGCAGTGGCGACTAGGGTCCAAGCTGGACTGACCACTCTTCTCTTGAGTGTTACTAGTATCCACGAAAAGTCTCTGTATTTCCGAGAATGAACTACACACTACAAGGCATAGGCCAGATTTACACAGGCGAAATTTGTTCCTACTCCCTTCCCACCTCTCTGTTCGCCCATTAACTGACTTAATGAGGCCTCCGCGGGTAAGGGGTTAGTGTGCCAGCGCGGCGTAAGGACTCGGGAACCTCTTCCCAATGCGGTTGCTGTTCGTTCAAGTCCAGCTCATGCTGGCTTCCTCTCCGACTATATATAGGAAAGTCTTTCCGCAACCTGTGAATGGTCGTGGTTTTTTTTTCCCGGGCTCCGCCTTGTTTCCACCCACCATAATGCTGGCCGACGTCATTTAAGTGAAATATTGTTGAGTGCGGCGTAAAACACCAATCAAATAAATAAATAAATCCTATTTGTGAGGGAGGCAGGATGGTCGAGTGATCCAGGCAGTTGACATGTATTGCTGGGGATTAGGTGTCTGACTCTGGGTTCACTGGTTCGAAACCCGGGGTGGTCTCAGACAATTTTCAGCCGAGACAATTTGCTATAACCCGGAAGTGTAAACCCCAATAATCATAATACTGTTACGTAAAATCCATTTTCATAATGACATCATCCAATCAAAAATGATCATATTCCCTATATCAGCACTACTTGTGCATTGATATAATTTAAGGGCAATGCAACCAGCTTTAGTTTGTATTTTGTTATTACGTATACATGCCGATCTGTTATGGCTATGTAGTTTTTATATTAATTGCAAAGTTTCCCTTCAACATGAGATGATTTGTGTTACTGTAGTTAATACAGATAGGGAGTTGTTGCCCTTTGCGACTTCCTCGTTGTGTCACGAAGGTGCCATGGAAACGACATCGCGTGTTTCGGAAGTCACGGCAGCTCAGAACTTGCGTTGTTACGTGGTTTTGAGGATCCATGGTGATATGTATTTCTCTGAATTAGCTCAGATAATGTTTTTGCGATGTAAACATGTTTATTTTATGTTACCTAAGTGAAGTGTACAGTGAGTGTGAATCTGCGTAGGAGTTGACGCTATCGATAACTGACAGGAAATGTCACAGTTTGTCCACTTTTCGTGACCTTAATGCCTTTATGTATTTATTTCATTGGTCATTTACGCCATACTCAAGAATATTTTATTTATACGAACCAGCCAACATTATGGCGGCAGGAAACCCGGGAGATACACACTTGAAGGTCGTGTTGAACGGACAGTTTGAGTCATTTACCCAATTTCCACAACATTTTTGCTCACGAAAGAGTAACTTGCAGTGCAATGTTTAAAGATTAAAGTTCAGTTTAGAGACAAAGCCAATTGGTTGGATTGGCCAATTTCAGGGCTTCACAAAAAGTGAAATTTTGCCTGTCTACGCAGAATAATATATGCCTTCATGATATGCTTGAATTAACACCTTGCAAATTTGCCAAAACGTTTGAAGAATTACAGCATTTATTTGATCGATGTTTTAAGCCGTACTCAAGGATATTTAACTTATACGACGGCGACCAGCATTATGATGGGAGTAAAACAAACAGACCCTGGGAGAAACCCACGACCATCCTCAGGTTGCTGCTAGACCTCCCAAACACCCGGGGGAAACCCGCGATCAACCCCAGGACAACTTGATTTACGAACACGTCTACCTGCCTACACGCCTATCAACATTTGTAGCTTTAATTTGTTACTATTTAAGCATTTACATGAATAGTTCAAGTAACCCCTAACTTAGGTAACGCACTTTCATGATGTTTATTGCATCTGACAATCTTCCTGTACTCTATTAATACTAATTTTAGCAATTTGCTTGTATCACTGCAGACATTCTCTGGCACTTGTTAAAGCGTTTTTTGACCATTGCCTGTACAAAACCAAAAAGTAGATTCCCGTGGAATCAATCTGTGATTCGGATCTAACTTAGTCGGGAGACCTCGGGTTAGACTCACCAGAGTAGGGAGGGGGCATATATTTTTAATCCCGTGCAGTGGCGCTAGTGTGAAGCAGAACCTCAAGGTATGTTACGTCAAAAATGGATTGTAGCGTAACGCCTACACCTTTGCAGTGTATCAGTTTCTACTGTAACGTCGCACTGTCTTTAATGTGCCGTTGTCATGACGAGCTGGGAAAGGAAAATGACGTTAAGGTCCTGTTGTCGTGCGTTTAACAAGTGCCCATTCGTGTTAATGTATGCATGAGTGCATACTAAACGAACAGTCATGGAGTGTACTGTACTGTATCTTCTTCGGCGAAGCGAGTCCATGCCGCCATTGTGCTGCCTCCACTGAAATGTCATGTCGAAGATAGCAGACAGGACACTCCACTCAGCCCCATTATACTGGATGGTCGTGGGTTTCCTCCAGGCTCTGCCTGGCTTCCTCCCACCACAATGCTGGTTGCCGTGAAATATTCTCGAGTACAGCGTAAAACAGCAATCAAATAAATAAATAAATGAACATTTGTGAATACTATTTCAATTTGTCATTTTCTTTAACTAGTTTTGGTGACAAGTACAATCAAATCTGGATATTATGTTTCTATTTAGAATGCATTGTGCAATATTATTGCTTCACTGAGAGAACAGTGTGTCCAAAGTTGAAAGGACCCTGGAAGAAATTTTTAAAGTGGAGCGACCTGTCCAGTCAGGTTAAGCGTAGAGAGGCAATTCTGTTACAGAATTTAAGGTATCACACAAACTCCGATATTTGTAATAAATAAATCCCTGTTGTCACTATAATAGTGTCAGACTATAAGTTTTACACAGTAAAGGCCTTGTTACACTGTCAGTGAGGGCTATCTGATGATTTTCTTCAGGGTATGCATGTTGTGACGAAATCTTATGGATAATCTCTTATTCATATCAGATTGAGTAATATTACCTGAAAGTAATCTGGTCGTCTGATGTTACATTGGAAGTGTAATTGTGATAACTGTACTGAATATTTCACATGCAATATATGATCTGTATAAGAGCAACAACTACATCACGAAACGAACATGAAAATATTCATAAATACCTGTCGTCTGCAGCTTACTTGCACTTCTGCTGTTAAGTTCTAAAATAATGACACATTACTGCATGAATATTCAGAGGAACACTCGTATCGGCTGATCGAGCCCGAGACAAACAATCGCCACTATCGAACATGTCTAACATTTTATTGTTAACGAAATTGAAATATAAGAAGACTTTCATGGGGTTATTTTTGATAAAGGTATGTGTTGTTGACGATTGATTACAACAACAACAGTCAAATCTCAGTGACCCATTGTCACAGAATTCTGGTATAAAAATGTACTCATTGTTGGCTTAGAACTCATAGTTTATGAAACAGGTATATGTTGCTGGAGCTCCTATGATCTAACCTTAATTAGAAACTATTTAGATATTTATTTCCGACCGAAATGATTCACCTCGCTTCGTCGTGGTTTGTAAAGTCCGCCATGATGTTCAGCATTCCATATTGGGGGCTTTAGAATCTCGGATTTTGATAATTACGAAAACGGCTCATCTGCAGATTTTATAGTATCCGTGTTATTCAAAGTAATATTTAATATAGCACTATTTGATAGAAATTGCAGGATTTTTCTTTATGTTGGCATGGGGGAAAATTACACTATTTTAGCCATCATAGGAAATTTTAGACGGGGCGTGGTAAGAGGCGAACCCTGGTCTATGCACGTCAGCCAATCAAATGGTAGTATTTTTTTTTTAATACTCTTCTGTTGATTATGGCATATCGAACAATTCAGTATAGATAAATGCATGTTAGTAAAATGCATATATATATTTAAGCTGTCTTAGGCTAAAACAAAAACAATTTAGAGCTCCTAAAAGTATATTTTGAATGTGTCTCAAAGGAAAGTTAATGGTTTCAATTGCAGATAATAGCTTTACTGGGAGACACTGCTATAGAGAGGGTGTTTTAGGGAATTGACACTCTACAAGGTAGTTTAGATAATCCTATAATACTGTCCATTACTGTCTGTGTGGCCCTATCGAAAATATTAAGTGGTTGATATCGCTAGTGTGGCTGCTTGTACAGTCTCTTAATTTTTCGCCGAAGACCGCTGGACTTGTCTTCCATCCCTATGATATACCCATGATTTGCTGTAAAGTTTAAATGTGGAAAAGTTCACCCATTTTGTCAAAAATGGGTGCTTTACCCAGACACTTCAGTTTGATCCACCCATAAAACTGACCGCCATCATATAATTAAAAAAAAAATTCCGAGTATGGCATGAAATAATACTGAAGTAATGAATAAAATAAGCATGTGGTGTAGTTAGGTATCAATCACAGTGTTTTGGGCTGGTCAAGTTAGTGTCTCTCTAACTGACACATAGGGACGTCTTTGATACTATGTATTTAAATATCTTTGTTACAATCAGTGTTCAGATGCTTTTCCATATGAACTGTCTGTCATTATAATGCTGATGAATGGACACAAAACAAGTTTAGTTGAACAAATGCAAATGACGTGCCAAATGTTTATTTTGTAGTGGACTGTCGAGAAGATGAGCCATCCATGGGTGAAGGCCCCTATACAACACCATCTGAACCAGGTACATTGTCATTGTATATAAGTATATTTACGATACTGGTTCGAAAATGTGCAAATGTATGTACAGTACATTGATGTCAACACATCCTACTTCATCAGACCACTCTTATTTGCATAACAGATTTTGTTATTCTACTCTGTTCTAATATTAACTGGTTCACTGTTTATACAATATTAATGAACACTTTCGCCCGGCAAACAAATTCAGGTAATACAATAGGAGATGTGTCAGGTACACAATTAAGCGAGAAATCCAATTTCTACTCTTAATTAACATAGCTCCTGTGCTGGATACATTTCACTAAAATTTGGAATTTTGCCTTCCTCGGAACATGTTGTGGGGTTATCATTTCCGCTTCTCACTTGAACAGTATTAATTGCGTTCAGCCTTCACTGGGCAATTGATATCTTCTGTATATGTCGCCTTGCTTATTCATGCCTTATATGTTTAGGTTCTATTCATAACCATTTCCACTCTTACTGGATTATCTCCTCGCGGCTTTATTCTTGCAACGGATTCCTTCTTTGGAAATATGCCTACAGGACGATCAAGGTGATAGTAGACGATTGGCTCCTTTCGCCAATGGGGTATCAGTAATATATCACTATGGTAAAATTAACCACTGCAGGGTCAATACAATTAGTGCTGCAGCAGTAGTTTAAGAGGTAATCTGAACACGTACAGTTAGGTAAAGATCTATTTATTTAATTTATTTGATTGGTGTTTTACGCCGTACTAAAGGATATTTCACTTATACGACGGCGGCCAGCATTATGGTGGGAGGAAACCGGACAGAGCCTTGGGAAACCCACGACCATCCGCAGGTTGCTAGTAGACCTTCCCACTTACGGCCAGAGAGGAAGCCAGCATGAGCTGGACTTGAACTCACATCGATCGTATTGGTGAGAGGACTCTTGGTCATTACGCTGCGTTAGCGCGCTAACCAACTGAGCCACGGAGGTCCCGTTAGGTAAAGAAATTCACAGAGAAAACCATTTGTCATTATCAGGAAAGTCTATTAATAATCTCACATGTATGATGAAGTTAATAAGACGTGTAATTCTCTCCAAATTTCCTTAACTTACAGGCATGATAGGCAACACATATAAACATTATCAGAAAATAAGAGTGGTGCCAGGCAAAGGCACAAGAAAGAACGACTGTTATTGATTCTTAATGAGCATAAGTTTGGAACACCTGTCACCCTATGTTGCGAATTCTTGGGTTGAGACCTTCACGCCTTATTCACTAAATATCAGTTACAATGAGTAAAACACCAAGAAATTTGAGGAAATATGTGCGTGAATGTGAAAGTAATCTGTCTAAAACAATTCTTAGCACCAGTTTTAAAGATGCAGTAGAAAGTGATTTTATTTATTTATTTGATTGGTGTTTTACGCAGTACTCAAGAATCTTTCACTTATACGACGGCGGCCAACATTATGGTGGGAGGAAACTGGGCAGCGCCCGGGTGAAACCCACGACCATCTGCAAGCTGTTGACAGACCCTCCCAGGTACGGCTGGAGAGGAAACCAGCATGCGCTGGACTTGAACTCACAGCGACCGCATTGGTGAGAGTTCCTGGGTCATTACGCTGCGCTAGCGCGATAACCAACTTAGCAACGGCGGCCCCAGTAAAAGTGAAATGTTTGTTTTAATTCCAGTGACAGTAATTAAACTACATGCCTACAGTGTAAGGCAGTGCTGTACTTTAAACATGTTAACTGACATCTTCAGTAATGGTGTATTTAACCACACATACACTTATCTCGCATCAGCCAAAATACTCTGCCTTTGATTGGACAGTAATGGTCAAGTGGCAAACTTGTATATCTCTACACCCTGCAGCAGATGCCTTAGATATGTCTAATGACTTTAACAGTAGGGAGAACGCCATGACGTAACAGTTATAGTGTGACTCATCAATGACACTACCGAAACAACGTCACAAAGGAATGTTGACACAACATTGTCAATAACCTTATCACGTCATGATTTTGTTACTTGGTTACTGAGTAATTAATATAATCTGATACACCAATCCTGCATATATATATATATATATATATATATATATATATATATATATATATATATATATATATATATATATATATATATACATGTGTAGTAAATATGGAGTGATATAAGTCTTTTTCAGATGAAAACTAGTATGGCACAAGGTCCAGAAAAATTCCAAATACAAGACACAAGCAATGTAAACGTTATTCAAAGACTGGCAGGACTCAGAAATATCTATGATAAGCTTCATTTCTTGGATTTAAGCAAATCCTTGTCTGATGACTTAATCAATGAATGGCAAATCACGGGATATATATAAATCTTTTTGTCTCCTAGTGTAACTTTTAGCGGCGTACTATGTACTAACATTACAGATTCTTAGCTAAAGCAGTATTGTGCAGATTTTGTATAATTTTGTGTTATTTTGAAAGTTATGCGAAACAGGCTGAATATTTCTACACCAAAAAAGTTCCAACTACCCAGATGGCAGTCGGGTGGGAAAGACTTGAAATCGAGAAAGCACGTTTCACTCTGAAGCAACACAGATTCAACTTTGCTGTTGTCCAGAGTGGAATTAGCGATTGGTAAGACTTGGCCACTGTTTTGCTTCAGCAGATCCACACCAACTAATATGTTACTCTAAGTAAATACCTGTGCTGTAAATGACGTAATGCAGAAGACCGGGGAAGTATTGGGCAATTTGTGTTGAAAAATTATGGTTTATCTAAACAGCAAATATTCCGACATGTAATATTGGTTACTAGCTAAATGTGAACCTAACAAGGTCATCTCTGGCTCGTGCCCCATCTGCAAGCAGGGCAACACCTGTGGTATGGTCATCATCATCATCCCTTTCTTCTTCATCGTCCGGCTCTATCTCGGAGTCTTGCTGGCTTCCTCTCCGGCCGTAAGTGGGAAGGTCTCCAAGCAACCTGCGGATAGTCGTCGGTTTCCCCCAGGCTGTGCCCGGTTTCCTCCTGCCATAATGCTGGCCGCCATCGTATAAGTGAAATATTCTTGAGTTCGGCGTAAACACCAATCAAATAAATAAATAAATAAATAAATCTATTTCGGGGTTAGGTAGCTGGTTGTTGATGGACAGGTTGCATAGCTTAAAGACAGCTACAACGACCTGTGCACTCACTTCTGGCGAATGCATCAGGAACCCGCCAGATTTGCGGTGAATACATCTGAATGACGGACAGATGGAATACCTTTCAAAATTTACTGAAACGGTACGGGAAAAGAAAAGTACCATCGTAACTAATGAACGACCAATTTCAATACATATATATCAGGAACTTTTATAATGCTGGTTTATTTATTTGATTAAAGCGCCTTGTTTCACTTATGACAGGTTTACCTGTGCATGCTGAAAACCGGAGTGTATGGGGAAATACAACAACGTGGAAGAGAGCGCCATCTACAACGATGTTGCATGGAGACAGGCTAGTTCGGTAACCCAGATGGCCCAATTATTATGACAGACACACTGATCTGATTCGCCAAAAACTGGTTAAGATCGTGAAACATGTTCGCCAAGAATACAAGGCGACACCAATATTTCTGTAAGAACCCAGCACAAGATCTGTACCGGGTGGGCTTTCATTAAAGCCCTCTTTATCTTTTAGATTTCACACCCACATTCCATTTCAGATCTGATACCATCTGTTTCTCCAGGAATCATATTTCAGTATATTTTTACTGTTTCCGTGACATGTTAGCTGTGAAAGTCGTCCTATCACTGAAAGTCCAATTAAATAAACATGTAAATGTGTCGCTGATCTCACTGTACGTTGGAGCCTGACTGACTAATGGCGGTCGTGAGGCCGTGTGCACAGTCCTAAATTCTTTGAAAACTTACATTCGGTTGACGTGGAATAGGGGAATTTCGAGTTTGAAATCTTTTGTCGTATAAGGTAAAAACAGTCCTACTGTACCATGTGACTGGTAAAAATTGTTAAGCAACCTTTGTTGAAACTGACTTATTGATCACCTCCCTCACCTTTTTCCAGAGGCATACTTGACACCCCTTTCCTTCAGAAACTTCTCAAGGTCACAAACACCCAGCTTCTTAACTTTCTCTATCAATAGCCCCCTCTAAATTATTTTATGACACTTTTTGTGAAGGTGTTAAAATATGGTTGCCTAACAATTTCGAAAGGTCACATGATACAGGTGGACTTTTTCTACCTTCAACGATAAAAGAGTTCGAACTCGAAACTCCCTTGCATGTGTACGTCACACATGAGAAAGTTTGTCGATAGCTTGTCAATTGTCGGTGGTTTATCCTGCGCAATTCGGCTTTGCCCTCCAATAGATCGTATAGGAGAAACAATTCTTGACTATTACCTTAAATAACAATCAATCAATGGGGACTCGTCAAACACCCGCTAATAGGACATTGTGCCACTTTATTGATGTCAAACGTTCCTTTGCCAGCTTATCATTATGACTCCACATTGAGAATAGAACGACGTTACAGTCAAAACGCATACATTGTAACACTGCAGACATTACATTACAATAATTTTTTAAGTACACTCGAAAAATTTACCTGTTAAATTTAACAGAAAGTCTGTCATCTGAGTGAGGCTAGAATGTACTCTGTTCCAGCAGATTATTCTGTTAAACATAACACACATATTCTATGAATTCAACATAACCATTTTGTTAGACTAACAGGATATTATGTTGAATATGACACAATATTTTGTTATAACAACAGAGTATATTGTAGCATCACTAAGACAACAGGCTTTCTTTTAAATTTAACAGAGTAATTATTGGTTAACAGTAACAGTGGCTCAAGGTCCTGCTTCACACTACCGCCACATCACGGAACTAGAAAAATATGCCGCCTCCACATTCATCTGTTGTAACTTGTACTGGCACTGAAGCTGTACCACACGAGTCATCTCTTGAACCTGATGAACGAGCTGTATTACTGCCCTAGAAATCCAAGGATGGAAACTTTCTCGCAATTTTAAGCAACGTTCCGGTTTTTAAACGTATTTGCTGGATTAGTGATTGATGTATTTTACTCCAGTAATGATGGCCACCGTCGTATAAGTGAAATATTCTTGCGTAAAGCGTATAACACCAATCAAATAAATAAATAAATAAAAAAACTTTACCCCCGAATTCTCGTCATTACAACAGCAGGCAGGTTTGTGTGTGGATAACATATAGGAATTGTCGCACAAAACCACGAATCTTCGGCAGGAACTATATGACAAAACACCTAACTCCAAGCCGCAGTGGAACTGTCCGGAATTCCGTACGCAAAGCTGACCTCAACAGTTTTCAAAACCCTCGTTCTTTTGAACATTGGGTGGAAAACACCGGAAAGAATGGTGCGATATGTCGAAATGCTCCAAAAAGTTGTATAACGGAACGCCTTGTGTGAGTTCCATATTGCTGATAAAGTTTCCGGACAAATCCGCAGATCATAGGCACAAGTATATATATATAGCAGAGAGTAAACATGCTATCAGAGTTTATGGAAATGTTGTCACAGTTTGTGAAAGGAGCGTTATTTAGACGAACTAACATTACTTCCTTCAATACTCGATTTTGAAAAGAACCTAGAGACGTCATTGCTTTGTTCAGTTCTAATTCAATGTTATTTGATAGATCTATTGCATGAAAAGAGGTTAGGGTGTCAAAAGCATCGCTTTCTAGAGTAACAATACCACAGTTGATAAGCTTAATTTCTGTGATGCTAGTTTCTTACAAGGCGCTGAAAGTAGAATTTCTCAACGCCCCTATTCTAAACCCGTCGTCATTTCTTCTCTGGCTTGCAGTAGCAATAGCCCTCAGTTTCATCAACTCACGGAAGCCGTCCTCTGAGACAGTCAGCCGGACAGTCGATGTACAGTTTTGTTACATTTTGTAGTTTCTCAATGGTCGTATCAGTACTTCTCCGCTCGTCAGAGAAGAGAACGTTCAACTTTTCAATGCGTATCCCTCGCAGAGAAACCAATACTGCTCGATCTTAACGATATATCTGACACGGATGTTTGTCGAAACATCCGCGTAGGAAAGGCGTTGTATCACAGGAAGAAGTTCACATCATACGCTGATCATACAGACAAGATGGG
Source organism: Liolophura sinensis (assembly GCF_032854445.1). NCBI lineage: Eukaryota > Metazoa > Mollusca > Polyplacophora > Chitonida > Chitonidae > Liolophura > Liolophura sinensis. The sequence continues at coordinate 14,813,312 of NC_088298.1, read as the reverse complement.
TGTACCATCTGCGTATGATGAGTATTTTTATTTATTTATTTGACTGGTGTTTTATGCCGTACTCAAGAATATTTCACTTATACGACGGCGGCCAGCATTATGGTGGGAAGAAACCGGGCAGAGCCCGGGGAAAACCATGGTGGGTGTAAGATCCGCGTAGGATGGCATAGGATCAGACCATCAACCGCGTTGGGTTTTACGACGTACAATAACATTCACACAGAAACTCATCTAACGAGGAAATGCCGTGTTGTTCTCTCGGAATAAAAAAATATTCACAAACGGCCTAGTTCCCGGAGGTGATTACTAATTCGCACATAATCATGGTAATACGCAGATAGAGTTTTGACTGTTTCCGCAATTTTTCGCTATTAAATGATAATTTAAGTATAGGCCTATAGTCATAACAGAAATTATACATGATAATTCAGGCACCACGTATGGCTAATTTATATTAGTACAGCTTTTGGCGAAAATTTACATAATCTGCGATTGCCCTGAACTGCGGTTGTAATTGTAAATTTCCACTGACACTAATAAACTGCGTCGAGAAATGGGAAAGAGGAACTCGAAAGTCATGAATATCTAATCAGTTTTGGCAATGCGATCACAATCTCTTGTTTCTAGGATCTTCGAGGGAGGTAAGAGGAAGTCAAGCCTTAAAAGGTTAACTTGGCCTGTTGACCATTAAATTGTTCACATGCTGAATCATCTTTCAGTGCATTGCTGCTCTCTTTGGATATACAGTCCAATTTAGATTAACACTGAGTGTGTTGGTCTTATCCTTTACTGTGCTCACGCAGTGTTCACGGTAGATATGCCAACACTTGACGTCCGTCACATTTACACAGAACGTTGAATACTGCCATGCATATAAATTTCATTTTTGTTTTGCCAACTTCTTGCCAACTGGACACGACACATTAATATACAGTCGACATTACTCACCTTGTTTTAGTTTTATAGTTTACTTTTTTCTCCACGTGGTAACTGCAATTAACTTTCACCAGAGCTATGGAAGACTACGGTAACCGTACTTACATGTGAGCTACCTTTGTTCATTGCCAAACATATTTCAGCTTAATTTTCAAATGCCGTCTCAAAATCAAAGGTGATTTTTGAACCTAAATTAGCTGAAGTTAGAAAGTACTGAATAATATTTAAAGAATTCATAAAACGTAACTCTTAAGTGTAAATATTTAGAAAAATAACATTTTTAAAAATAACATAAGAAAACCGAACATTTGATATTTATACTCCGGAAATGATACTGAGCAAATGAAATACACGAGTCTTAAATTTAATTTGGACGTTTGTTTATTTGTTTGCCTAATCGAAACTTAAAGCAGCTTTCAACACTATAATAGTGGTCATATCAGGACAGTTTCTCCTTATAGCGGGTCGGAACCAATGCTGCACGTCACGACAGTGTCTCCTGATTGCGGGTTGGAACCAATGTTGCATGTGACGACAGTGTCTCCTTATAGCGAGTCGGAACCAATGCTGCATGTCAGGGACTTGGCCTATCCCTCTCATGCTGGACGCCTGTCGTCACTAATAATGTAGTAAATATCAATACTGTTTTTATTTGATTTGACTGATGTCTACGCCGTACTCAAGGATGTTTCACTTAGACGAAAGACGACCCAATACTTTAGTAACTGCACTAACCAGTTATTGACAGTTTTTGCAGATTATGTTACAACGAATAGTAATGTATAAAGGACCAATATTGTTAAAACTTTTCCCAACGGTTATGTACATTTCCACTGTGAATGATACATATCAGTATCAAATTTTAGCGATGATGTAGTAACTTTTGACCGTTAATGTATAAGCCTAGTCTGTGATTTCGACCGCCAACAAAGACTGTCTGGCAGTTAAACTGTGGCGTAAATAAAGGCACTGTGCTGGGAGTTAAAATGTGGCGGAAATAAAGGCACTGTGCTGGGAGTTAAACTGTGCCGTAAAATAAAGGCATTGTGCTGGGAGTTAAACTGTGGCGGAAATAAAGGCACTGTGCTGGGAGTTAAAATGTGGCGGAAATAAAGGCACCGTGCTGGGAGTTAAACTGTGGCGTAAAATAAAGGCACTGTGCTGGGAGTCCACAACTGCGGTGGAAATAAAGGCACTGTGCTGGGAGTTAAACTGTGGCGTAAAATAAAGGCAATGGGCTGGGAGTTAAACTGTGGCGGAAATAAAAGCACTGTGCTGGGAGTTAAACTGTGGCGCAAAATAAAGATACTGTGCTGGGAGTTAAACTGTGGCGTAAAATAAAGATACTGTGCTGGGAGTTAAACTGTGGAGTAAAATAAAGGCACTGTGATGGAGAATACTGTTATCCAGGGCAGTCCTGTTTTATTTAGGATTATTCCCTTCAAATAGACTATCCAGCGGGTATCAACAAAATTAAATCCATACTTAATTTTTGCTTGAAGTATGTCGTTACAAGATCCGCTGAGGTATCTGGTGTGACATCACTGGCCACATGTCCACATAGAATCGGAGAAATGGTTTGGCTAGGTCATCACACGGACAGTGTTTAATGGTCTTTCACTAATATATACCCATTTCAGTATTTCAATTGCCTTCGGGCACAGCTTCACCATGACAAAGTCGCAACAAAGGCTAAAAGTTCGAGTTTAGAGTAGTTTCGTCCATTTTCGACAATTTTTTTTTCCACGCTGTTTTAGAGCTTTGACACGTTTCTGAACTTTTCCTTGCCAAAATATATAAAGGTCAACATATATTGAACAGACCCAACTACCGGTTCGATGTTCATCTGCATATGCGCCCCCTAGTGTCGTAACTTGGAACTACTGGTACCATCAGGTGCGGCATGTCTTACAGCGTACATTTACCATGTCTGATACCTCTAGGTGCAATATTAAGAGCTGTAAAGACCCAGCTCCCGGTTCGAACTGGGAGCTAAGTTCACATCTGAATGTCGAACCGGGAATTGGGAACTTATTGGATCTAACTTCACCGATGTGAGTCTGACGTGTAAAATAAAAAAACAAATGAAGTTGGAAAAGATTGTGGGAAATCAGGTCACGGCGTGACGTCAAATATAGGTCAACTGAAAGACTGACATCGAAAAGATCAGCTTCTGTGAGAGAAACATGTTAGACGACTATGTTATAATTGTGTCGCAATGGATGTTCAACTTCATCCGGATAATATCGGCAACGGATATGCTTCTCTCGCTTGCCCTTGATGTCACAAAAGCGATCTTTTTGTCCACTTAGGTGCAGTGAATTTAGGCCGAGTGCAAAGTTGTTGTTGTTTACAAGTTGTAACTATCGCTGCTGGATAGTCCAGGCTGATAGGGAGATTTCTAACGGATTTCTAGACTGGCCTGGGTTATGCTGTGAAAGACTGTAAATCCTGTCACCGCTGTTACCGCATGGTCACAACGTTAAGGTAGGTATGTACCGCTAAAATTCTAAAAAAAAACTGCTGCGTTTAGCAGAAGTTTAAAGTACTTCAAGCTTACCTTCTTGTATTAAATTGTAAGTATTTTACAAAATACTGGCACATTTTACTTGCTTTTGATAATATTGTCTACTTGCCCGCACTTATTATCACGAGAAAATTGGCTTGGCAGCAGTTTAGCGGGGTAAGGCGAGTGCAACCTTTATGAACTTTATGAGTGTGAACATTTGCCCGTACATCATCCGTGATTCTCGATTGCGTTTGGCTGATCATTAAATGTTAACATACACTTGTTAGAGTTGAGGGCCTTGCCCATAAGGGGTATATAGAGTTCAGCTGAATTAAGGCCTACTGCGCAGGCTGATGTCATTTCTTTTTGTGACGCTGCATTCATTGGCACGTCATTGTGTCGTCACTCTACTGTACCAGCGCTGTCTGCAGCTGACATAGGTAGCATGATTTTTCTTAGCTCAGCTTTACATATACGCGAGACTGGCTTTCTCTGTATGATAAATGTCATAGGGACCAAAAGTGGAAGAGTGAGAGGGCGTAATATAATTTATCCACGTGTTGAGAATAGCATATGGAGATTTATACCCTGGGTTTGAAATTGTAGCCTGCGGCACAGGGTTAAAATTGCTCAGCCACTGTTCAAATCCCCATATGCTATTCTATAACACTTGGATAACATGTTTCCTCCACCCTCTACCACTACACGTGACTGCTCTCAACCAATGGATAGAATCTACTGCGTTTAGAAATAATGGTATTTATCGATCACAACATATGATAAGAGAAAATAATCATATCTCAAAACATAATAATTTTATAAAATAACCATTCAGTTATATTCAAAACAATTAAAAACAATTAATAGAGGTTGCCAGATATACAGCATCCATGTTTGATATTCCTGAAAATTATACAATTCCTCATTCAATTATATAACTAAAATGCCAAGCACTGTATCCTTAAAAATACGTCATTCACTACTTTCACAATATTATATGTTGTCCCAAGCGTTAAAATAAGCTTCATTCTCTTCGAGATATACTTCATAATAGCCACCAGCCGCGCTGGTACAAATTACATCTGAAGACCACGTAGTACCACGTAGATGTAGTTCTTGTCATTCACCTAAGTCATGGGGCCAAAAGTCATACTGTATGCGGTTCTCATCGGACGGATTATTTGAGGAGAAATCGAATCACGCAAACCGCATTGCTTTCCGACCAATAGTTTTCGAAGATTAAAACATGGATGACGTCATAATATCGTGCCTACAAAGGGTCCGTACTCTCTGTAAACCAGGGAATTGTTTTCCCAGATTTTCGACATGTTCCGAATCCTTGTGTTGCTTCACATAGTTTGGTATATCTTATTTGTGTGGTTCATTGTTGGGTTATATTATTATTTATATAAAGGTGAAATGCCAGGATTTCCTTCACTGATAAAAGTGATCTCTCACTGGCACAGACAGACATCACTTTTGTTATCACTCACCAAGGCGCCCTCTGCAACGCTAAACGTGCTACAACACGTTTATTTTTGGTCGAGTCTTAAGCCGCGTTTAGACTACTGCCGGGCCGGGCCCATTTTAGCAGGGTCGCGCTTGATCAGGGCCGAGCCCCCTTGACAAGTACCGTTTACACTACACGCCTCGCTGGCGGGCCAAATCCATTATCACAAACAGGAACGACAACTCAGGTTGAGTTGGGCTATTTATTTGTGGCACTCTTCAGACATTGGAGGTACAAACACTTTATTCAGCTGCGAAAATGGCGCTGCCAGTAGTTGTAAGGCAAAGATACAGACGGCCTTTTCGAAACTCATATACATCCACCTGTATGATGTTCTCGTTGAATTATTTTCATAGCCAGTCTCGGAGAATTCGTTTGCAGGCACACCAGCGGTGGAAAAAAATGCTTATGATGACATTTGTTGCTTCACTATATGGATCGTTTATACGGGAAAGGCAAGTTTTCCTCGCCCCAAATAGCTAACAGCTGTTCTGTCCCCTCTTTTGTCCAAGTAGCGCCACGATTTGTTGACATATTTAAATTCTTATTGTTATAAAAAAAAAGTGCGCCAATTGAAAAGCCGGAAGTGGAAGGTCAGAGGAAGTTGCCTTTAAGCATGCGCAGTTAAGTCCTCTGAGCGGGCCAGGCACGGTGACGCGTTTACACTACACGTTTGGCTAGCCGAGCCGAGCTTCAGCTGGGTCGAGCCTACCTCTCGTTGAGGGGTTCGGCCCGGTCAAATCTGGCACGGTGCCGAGTACGCTTAACCCGTTTAGACTACCCAATTTTTTGCCGGACCGTGCCCCATCAGGGCCGAGCCCGGTTGAAAAGCGGTAGTGTAAACGGGTCTTTAGGTTGTCTCCCCTTTGAGTTGTATTACGTCCCATCTGCACTCCATACTTCCCTACCCTAACCCATTCATGTATGGAAAGGTAGATAAAGGGTTATCCGGTATAATAAAACAAATATTGCATATTTTAGTGTGGAACATCGTCATTGGGTTACAGTAACACTAATGCTGGGTAAGTCAAATGACCTTGGCTCAAAGATTAGACATGCTCTGGGCTGCCGAACGGCTATTACTTACAGCCGAAAGTTTAATAAGGAAATAACCAGCCGCGTTTGTACGCATTATATTGTAGCTGATGTCAATCAGCAAAGTAATCAGGTAAAAATTTGAAAATGGAACAATTTTTCAAATGCGGCGGGAAAGGAGCTGATCAGACGTATTTCATGACGAGAAGTCGAATGGCGCAAACTGCTCCTTGACCAATACTCTCCGAGCAATAATTCCTGTATGAATTCCTCAAAGAAAAACGTAAAACATAAATAATCCGAAATATGCGACCGTGCATACATATTGTGATTATTTTTGTAAAAACAATTTTCTATTTAAAACCCACCTATGACGTCAAACTATTGTTACATGGCTTTATTACTTTTAAGCAACGGAGCGATAGGCAAAGGTCCCGGCAACAAATCCGTGTCGTTTAGCATGCAGACCTAAAGGGACAAATGTGGTTTAGCCATGATAAACACACGATTGTCAGCAGAGTGGGTTTTAAAAAGCGGAATGTCCGCGTAAGGCCCCATTTCTTAAAACAATCGGGACCTCTGCTCCATTAATTTTAAGGAATTGAGTGTTACTTTCCCCTCTACTTGAAACTTCATATACACACTTTGATTTGTAAACATTTTTGATGATTTGAGCTTTCAGACATAGTTAAGAATATTTGTCAAAGAGTGCTCGGGGTAAACCACCGGCCTTAAATAAATAAATAACCAACTTTACCAGTGTTATGCATAGACTGCCATTCGCCCAGTTACATTAACGTTTGCCATATTGGTTGAAATCAATTTACCTCCACTGAATTCACGTCAGACTGCCTGAACGCCTCTAATGATGTCGACAACAGTGGAGGGGCATAAAATTCTTGCCTGTTAAAAAAACAGAAACGTAGGAAAAGCATAATTTCATAGTGAAATCTTTCGAAACAAGTATTTGTCACGAATAAACCAGAAAACAAATTCTTTTGCAGCTTCTAAAATAAGTTTATTTGCCAAATAACATGTGTAAATGAAAACATGATCTATGAACATCCGTTTTAACATAGCGATAAATACGACCATAATTTAAGCATGCGCTGTTTTAATAAAAAATGAATCATAATCAAAGATTACGAGGCCAATCAATGCTTGTTTTGGCTAAATAATACAGCCTATCAGTCGTGTATATTCAAGTAAATTCACAACGTAATCCAGATCCAGCTGATTTTTTTTTTTTTTTTAACTAGTTCGAGCTTGAACTGGGGGCTTTTCAATGTAGCCTAACAGATTAATGATTCAGTGCCAAGTATAGTTATTAAGATATAATCTAATCAGACCATCCGATCTTCGGACCCAAAGAAAAAGCGATGGGAGTAAATTAGGTGGACGTGTCCACTGTGTAAATGTATTGTCATATCGGACCCACTTGCCCATGAATCCAGAAAAATGGCGATGGCCAGATATCATATTAAACAATATTGAAGTAAATTATGTGAACGTGTCCACTATGTAAATGTATCGTCAAACCGAACCCACAAAAAAACGATGTGGAATATATACTTTACATACATAAAGCCAATGAAGTACTGGTGCCAGGAGGCTGACCAATCCGAGTGCCTGCTTTTAATGTACAACTTAGGGTTGGAATCAGAACATATATTTAGAAACATAGTATGACCATGTCACGGAAGATTTGTGATGAGAAATACAAGTTTGGATGACCTATTTATTTATTTGGCTGACGTTTTACGACGTACTCAAGAATCTGGAGAGAAAAGAGAAACAGAGAAGACTAGATTTTCTCGACTAGACACTTTTCATCTTTGGCTCAGCCATAATTAATTAATTTATTTAATTGTTCTGACTCAAGAATATCGCCCTTATACAACAGCGGCATCCATTAAGGTGGCGGGAAACTGGACAGAGCCCAGGATAATCCCAAGCCCATCCAAAGGTTTTTTGAAGACTTTCAACAGGCCAAAAGAATCTGAACAAAATGTTCTGTGTTTGTGTAAAATAAACACTATAATATATACTTAATAATGACAGTTCTGTTTCGGCAGGCATACCATATAAAATGCATATCTGTTACAAATAGGATGCCCATATGTTTCTGTCCATAAGTCAAAATAATATATTAAGTCTTCCACTTTTACAACGCCAGTAAAACTTCCATATATTTTGACATTCGCTCATAAAAATAGCCGATCCGTATTCAGCTCGATTCCTACATGTCGGAAAACGTGATATCCAACAAATGATGACGCTTGACGCAATGACGACGCTTTACACAGAAAGCGATGACGTTTTCTCCCACACACAAACCCTGTTTTATCACTGGGCGATCACAAGAATACCTTCGGACACGGATTGAAATTACACTTCGCGCTCACGGATAATAGAACTTCAAAAACCTGAAATTTAAGTAAAAAGAAAACTGTAAGTGGTGAGCCAAACACATAAGGAAATGAAGCACATGTTGAACGACTAATGCCTTAGGTATTTAAGAATACATTGTCGTAGTAAGCCTACCTCAAAACTTCTTGAAACGTAACATTAAATTATCATTGTGCATGTTCAGTGGTAAAGCTAAAGATACAAAAATGTGCAAAAAAATGGTACAAAAAGTATGCGCTGTTATGTAATTACCATACTTAGTTGCCTTCAACGCTCGGACTTTGTCCACACTGATGAGAAATGTGAATCGGTTGACTACAGTAGGCTATGCCATACAGCTATCAAGCGCGCCAACAAAGGATTAGTCGCCTTATACGCTGTTCGTTCCCTGATAGTTGTTTTAGCAGTGTTTACGATCTAAGCCACTGTTGTATCTCTTTAATACTTTTTCCTCTCGCACCACAGTCTGGTCATCGAATGTTAATAGAATTAAGTTAAGCTGAGCCAGCTTATTAACAACTGTCATACCGATCACGACTAGTGGGGGCCTAGACAGCCGATAAAGTCAGGGAGTGAGTGAGTGAGTGCTTGGGGTTTAACGTCGTACTCAACAATTTTTCAGTCATATGACGACAAAGGAATCCTTATGGTGTATGTGGTATGTGATGTGCCTCCCTGCCGCAAGACGGATTTCCGCCGCTCTTTCAGCCGATAACGTCCTTTAGGATTAAAATGATTACCGAATATATATATATATATATATATATATATATATATATATATATATGCGCTGTGCACATGCACTGTGTCTTTTTGTAGCAGGGCGAGTCCATGGACGTATCATACCGAAGACACCAGACATGACACCCCACTCATACACATTATACTGACACCAGGCCAACCAGTCCTGTTTCCTTGCTCTAACCTCTAAGTGATGAGCTCCAGGCGATGCAGCAACAAGTGTCATTTTAAAATCTTTGGTATGTCTTCGAGGCCCACGCTATAAATGGTAGGCCACCGAAGCGGTCATGATTTCAGACGAGCTTATTTGTACTCTTACATATTGGACTACGTCATAAACTAAACACAGAGTGAAAACATACAATGAAAATGATAATGGCTGATTAACGTTTGTTTCTGAATATGACGCAGTTCATTTTCACTGACTGAAAAAAATCTGAGCCCTATGAAATAAACAAAATATTCGTCAAACGGCAATCAGTTCAAAGCAGAAAAAAGCTTGGATAATTCCATACTGGCAATGTGCACCACGGCAAGCATACAACAAACACAGCCATACCCAAATTCTTTGGCGATGCTCTTTAACCATTCACATCTCAAGTTGTGTATTTCATCATTTATTTGTTGAAAGAGACCCGGTTTTTCGATACGGGCGGACAATGACATATTAGCTCATCTCCAATTGTGTACGAACTGAAAGTCTGGGCAAAGAAAAAGAAGAGTATACATTTTCAAATGGGTGTGTGGAATAGAGTGCTCGGCGTAAACCACAGACACCTGGCAAGCTACTGTTGACAAGAGGATTGTCCACCGAGTAAAGTCACCAAGGGTACCACAAGCAGTGAGATCTGTGGAACATGCAAATTCCGTGCCCAATGCCGGGTTTGAACCCGTATGTTCTTAGTGATTTTAAGGCAAGCGAATCTATACCCTACACCATGGTCCGCACTCCTACATAAACAGTAACCTGTAGGGAGTACGAACATGGCCAACAATAACACACGTGTTTATGGAGTATACCAACCACCAGAGTGTCTCCCTTGTCGTGTCTTTGGTGGGGTCTATCATATGGTTGTCGGATGGGCCCAGGTTCACCGTGACGTTCGTGTACAGCTTTAGGTTTGTCTGCTTGATCACGGTGTAGTTCATACCATTCAGACCGTCATGATACCAACGACCACGCCAGCCTAGAAACAGCTCGTTCCTGTAAAAACACGGATACTTATATATATCTGATTTATATATTTATTTATTTCTTGTTTTAACACTACATTCAAGAATTTCTCACATATACAGTGGAGGACATGTTTGATGATATGGTGGAGAGAACCGTAGAGGACATGAAGGAGGGAACGGTAGAGGACATGATGGAGGGAACGGTGGACGGCATGGTGGAGGACATGATAGGTGGAGGACATGGTCGAGGGCATGGTGGAGGACATGGTGGACGATATGGTGGACGGCATGGTGGAGGACATGGTAGGGGGAACGGCGGAGGACATGGTAGGTGGCGGACATGGTGGAGGGAACGGTGGAGGACATGGTGGAGGGAACGGTAGAGGAGATGGTAGGTGGCGGACATGGTGGAGGGAACGGTGGAGGAGATGGTAGGTGGAGGGAACGGTGAAGGACATGGTGGAGGCAACGGTGGAGGACATGGTGGAGGGAACGGTGGAGGACATGGTGGAGGGAACGGTGGAAGACATGGTGGAGGGAACGGTGGAAGACATGGTGGAGGGAACGGTGGAAGACATGTTAGGTGGAGGAAATGGTGGAGGGAGCTGTGGAGGACATGGTGAAGGGAACAGTGAAAGAGAGGGAACGGTGGGGGACATGGTGGAAGAAACCTGAGTGACCGACGTAAATCACCAACCTTTGGCAAGTCACTGACTAGCTTTACCATGTTCACTGGTCAAACAGGGTGTGGAGTAGAGTGCTTACCCGTGCTCGGCCCTGGAAGCTTTGGTATGACGGACCATCTTAAACCGGCCTATGTGCTCGGGAGGTCGTGTCAGAAGCAATCCCTTTTCTTGAGTTCTGGAAGAAGGAAAACAAGAAAACCAAAAAAGGATTAGTCATTAGCTGTATTTTATTCGCGGTTATAGAAATCCAGTTACGAATAAAATTGTCCCTACTTCAACATCTTCGAACGTCCTTTGAAGAGTCATGTATCTAAGTGTGAAAAGACGCTCGTATACCAGACGTCAACCAAAACAGAGGTTCAGGACAATAACCACAAAACCAATACCCTGGACAACTTTCAACTCAAACCATGAAAGAACCAAGAAAGTATATAAAGTATGAAATTAAAACGAATTCATGAAAAGGGAAGATGTCTACAGTTTTCAATGATGCTGGACGAACGCAAGAAATTTTTTGGGCGAATGAGTGAAATCAGTATCAAAATCTTGCACCGTGCCAGTTTATAAGCTGATAATCAAACTCAGGTACGCTTTAACTGCAACTTGTCATATATCAGAAGTTGAAATCTATAATACATGATTCTTCTCGTGATCAAGGTACCGCTAGGGCTGTGTCCAGAATCCTATATACACGTAAATTTGTAGCCCACAAGACTTTATTCAAGGTTTTGTTAAAGCATTTAGATCAAAACAGAATAAAATCCAAACTGAGGTAAATCGACAAGGGGTCGTGTGTCACGGGTTACGTCTATTCATTTGCCAGCTATCACTCTGCTCTGCCTTATATTTGCTCACGCACAATGTTGCTTATCTGAATGAGCGAAAAATTAGAGCGTCCATTTCATTTGATCTGCTCTTTTTGCATACACCCGGTTCCGACCAATCAAATCCAGACTTGTGCGATATAATCACAGACTTAAAGCACACAGACTAAAACCTAATCAGCAAAGACAGTGTGATAATAATTGGTAAATGGTCACAGGTAACCGGTGAAATACAGCCTCCAGTCAAGTTAACATGACGCTTTACGCGAGCTGCTTTCATGAGAAGACAACACGGCCATGTAAAATATTAGAATCGACATCTCAATGATCGATCATAAATGCCCACAATCCAATCCGGCATTCGAATACGATTGGCGGCTAAGAGGGTAATTAACATCGATAATCACAAGTCCAGTTTCGCACACAAACCTCTTCAAGTTGGGTAACGCTTCTCTGGTATTTTGGCACCAGAAACTGGGCAAAGTCCCAAACGATACCGTTGCTACTCTCCTGATGCCTGGCAAAAACCCCAAAGTAAACGCTGCTGCTGCTGGGATTTGAACCTTCAACATCATGCATTGGCCACTGGTCGTGTTCTGTGTAAATGTTATCCCACATTCCACTACGACCGAGAAAGAGAAGTACCTGGTAGTTCGTGCCTAAGCTACTACATTGCAAACTTAAGTTACAGCACAGAATATGTCCATATAACATGTTTCATGAGTATTTTTCTCCATTTTCGACTCGAAACTGAACCTGAGTGTACACAAAGTCTTGTATGCACATGCCCTTACGGGGTTATAATACCTTAACTTACAGAAAGTATGGTTGTTTATCTACCTTGAGACCAGCACGATGACATGCGCACTGATGAGCTCTGATGAGAGCTACTGAGGCTTGTTGACAGCCTTTAAATTCATTGTTTTTAAGTTGGAACGCCCTTCCCTGGCCTATATACGAGTGTTACAGGAATGTCGGAATTGAGGCTTACATTCCCGGAAAAATTAGAGGCCATTCAATGTGAAAAATTCAAGACAACGTACCTTGCTGATAGATCATCGTCTTCGTTTCCCCAACCCCAATACATATTGGAATACCCGTTAATTTTTATAAAATTCTTTTGATTCATGGCAATTACTCCTCCAGCATAGTTATAGTACATCACACTGCAAAGAAAGCAAAAGAAACTAAATAAAACAGGAGTACATGGAAGTACATCATAAACATTTCATTTTATATACACTGAAACCTTCTAATCGATCTGGTAAACGATAGATCCTGGCTTGAGCCCGAAACGAGTCATACCTAAGACTTTAACATTTGTAATCTCGGTACTACTTCACTGTGACTCAGCATAAGAAGAATGTACAGTAAAGGTGTTCGTACGTAATCTTTCATTTACTAAATGAGGCGTCGTGTCAGGTGTCTTTGGTATGGCGTTCCAGTGAGGCAGCACGAGTCCGGTCTGTCTCAAGACAACGTCGTGATCAGATCGAAATGATGTTGATGATGAAGCGACGTTAAACCCCAATCAAACAAACAAAAGAAATTTGAACTTCTGTACACAACAGTCGAAGTTCTTTCGTTTCAGTTGGCATATTACTTGTTTCACACCATTCTCCTGAATTTTTCCCTGTTAAGTTTATATGCGTCAACAAAAAAGGAGCAACATACAGCTGTATTCGAGCTTGCGGCCCCATGGCTGATAATAACACTACAGTTAAACGAGCAAGCAAATCGAAGCAATAAGTGAAAATAATTCTGATGGATCACAAATTGAATCTGCACACAATCTGCACACAAAATTCTATCAAAACGACCAATCAGAATTAAGAAAACCGTTGAATATGCAAAGCTTAGGCACAGATCGGGATAATTTTCGAGCCTGATCATAGTTTCCTCAAAGTTAAACTGTAAATAAAGTTGTACTGAAATATTTTGCGCGTTAATTCCGCGGAAACAAAAGATCAATGAAAATGAAATAAATCAAGCTGGTTCTTTAAATTGATTTGGTGTGCCATATAATTGCTTTGAAGGGCCATAAAATTGCTTTGAAGGGCCATAAAATTGATTTGAAGGGCCATAAAATAAACTTGAGCAGAAAATTAAAATATGACGAAATTATTACGTTAATGCACAGAAACCAACAAATAGATCGCAAAACTTAATCTGAAGCTTTACAAAATGAATTTCACACAATATCTTACAAAAATCTGACTATGTCTTGAGCAGTTGTTGTACGGTCACACACACATATTCACATCCTGTGAGTTTTAGGATTTTTCTTCGGTTGCTTCTAAAGATATAGGCAAAATTACAGAAAACCTGATCCAACAGAAAACGTGGTCTCCACTGCTCAAGAGAGGGCGAGAGCGTACAAATGCATTGATGTCGATAGCAATTTATTAGGCGTCATTGATCTAGAATGACTGACATTGCCATGTTGTCGGCAAACATTAAGATTACATGAAAACAATGCCAAGGGATTTGTTAAACTTACTGGTATCTCATTTCATCAATGGCAGAAGATAAATGACGGGCGTCTTGATCACAGAGATAAAGGTTTTTGTCATTTTCAGGAATGAGATCAGTGTCATGGAAAATAAAACAGTCGAAGTGTCCTACTTTCAGGGCTTCTTTGAAACCAACGTTCATCAGCTTTCCTCTATTGAAGAGATCGTTGCCAAACTGAAACATTAAAGGGTTAATGAATGATTAAGGTGGCTTATGCTAGATACATCAACCTGCGGATGGCCGTGGGTTTTTAGCGGGCTCTGCCCAGTTTTCTCCCGCCATAATGCTATTCGCCGTCGTACAAGTGAAATATTCTTGAGTACGGCGTGAAAAAAACAATCAAATGAATAAAAGAAATACATACAATATCTGCGTGGCAAGTAAATGGTACAAATACACCTCAGTTACGCTTTTATTGGTACTGTTCGAATAAACACTGCAATGGTATTAAAACCGTGCTATATCTACAAAGTTCCTAGTTCCGGGTTAAGCCGAATTAGAGACATACTTGCAAAGAATAGCCTGGTAGATCTCCTCGCTATGATTACACGTTGTAATTAAGGGCTGAGATGTTTAGATGAAAGTTTAGAAAATTTGATTGTAGGCGTTTGATAGTGAAGAAAATACTGCTGCTTATAACAAAACAGGTTCCGGGGCCCACTTGCACAAAACCACGTAACCACGTGCACAAAAGCACGTAACTACCATGGCGACGTAATGCCCACAGAGTTGACTGCCAAGTTATTTACGTGCTCTTAACGTTAAGATGGCTTCGACCTGTTGAAATTATTTATTTTCTGTTATTTATGTGTATATTTGATGTTTCACCTGGTGATCAAGATAATTTGAATTACTTGAAGGTTGTTTAATCTATCAGTTTAAAAAAAGCAACTACTATTGCTAGTTACCTGAAAAACAACTTGATATAAAGCTAAAGCAGGATTCGAACCCACTACCACAAGATTCCAAAGCTCCCAGATTTTAGGCCGAATCTATGGGATAACTTGATCTGTGCGGGGATCTTTTATAGACTTCCAGTTTCGTTCTGAGCACGGTACAACACGCCCCACCCACCTGCTCGATTACAAATATTCGGTAGTGAATCCTCTGTTTCTGTAACATTGGATGAAGGCGATTCAACAGAATCCGAAGGTGCTGCTCACGGTCTCGGTAAGGAACAATTATTGCCACCCTCTGCAGAGATTCACAGTTGGATGGTTGCCAGGTACCGCCTTCTTTTACATCTGGGTTATTGTGTTCTATTGCATAAAATGGCGGAGAATGGAAAATATTGATCTTTGCCAACCCTGGAACAAAGAAAAATGAATGAGTTATAAATTTGAGGTGTAAAATATGTGTAACTCAAGGCAAGTTTAGTGGGTGTTTCATGCTCTACGCCTAGCCATATTAGCAAACTAGCACAAAAACTTTCTCACTTGAGGCATTGGTTCACGAATAGCTGATGATCCATATGAGGGCAGCAAGACAATAACTATACCAGCGCGAAGAGCACTCGGCGGGATAATGATAAAAACTGTTATGAGACTTACGTCGAACTTTTTCTCACCATTTCCAATTTCAACACCATGATGATGAACACAAATATTTTGTTCTTTGTAAAACGAAAAATGTTTCACACAATTCATATCATTACAAGTTACTTGGTCTGATGCAAATACTTCCTTTTGACCTCTGTAGAAAGGAGGAATTACAAAAGTTCGTTTCCACAAATGTCCCAGGCTACTTATAATGATGATATGTGTACAACCCATTTATCCTCCGTAAAGCGGAATAGTATTTCACAGAATCCATTTCCACACCCTTGCAAGGTTACATCTATAACGATGTCTACACAACCTCTGAGCAAACGGCTCATTTTTGATACTTTATACATTACAATAGATATAATGGCATTGAAAGGAGATTAATAATGATAATAACAATGGTAATAATAATGCCTGTAGAGCCTTTTGCCCTCTGAATAAGGGTTGGCTTACAAGATAATTGCATATTCACATCGCTACCAGGTCACTGGTAATGGTATATAGAGATAGGTTTATCCTCTGTAAATCGGGATTAGAAAATCTTATTTCCACACACTGTACATCGTCATGTTTAGAATGTTTTTCTGACCTCAATTTAGCAGAATTGCACATAGAACTCATTTCCACATCATTGGAAAAGCATATACCACTTTTTGTCCTCTGTATAGTGGTGGAATTACACATATCTTTAACAGACTGTTGATCTTTTTTTCATTTTTTTTAGTGATCATAACACGCAAAAAAATGCCTAAATATAATGTTGATGGCAGGGGTGAACAGTTAAAAAGTGGTACGTTAAAGATGAATATAGGGATAACAAACGGTTTAAGCGACGGTACAAGTATAACATGGTACAAGAGTTGAGAAAAACACTGAAACGTGTTAATCTGTAAATTTTGGTATAAAGACAAATGACCTCAATATTTAGGATACGTACACATATGTAACATATAAAAGGAATCACAATGTAAAAGATATCATGTTGATGGTATTGATGCATATACACCCTTTTTCCTCTGCAAAGTGGAATTACACAAAACTCGTTCCCACACCCTTGCAAGGTTACGTCTATAATGATGTCTACACAGCCTTTTGTCTGCTATACAAGGGCGGAATTACAAAAGTTCATTTCCACGCTGTACATTGTTCTTGTTTGTATTTTTGTTTTTGTTTATATTTTTCTGCTTCTTTATGTCCACATCCAATGCAACTCACTGATAATGGTGCGTACAGAGACATTTCCATCTCCATGGAAGCTTACTACTAATTGTAATTCTTTATTTGTTTATTACTAAAACAATTACTAATGAGGCATGACCATATCTCCGCCCTCTGGATGAAGGGGGAATTATACAGATATATATATATGTATATATATTCAAAAAGTTCATTTCCACATCTTGAATAGACTGCTGATGATGATGCGTGTACATCCCCCCAATTGCAAGTTCCCACAGGTACCCATGTCCCTTTCCAGTTGCAATGGCGATCTGGCGCAATTGTTATATGATGGTGCATGCCGGGAAATTGCTATACTGCCCTTAAACATGCCTGGCAACTCTTTATACCCATGGAGAGAGTGCGAGACCCATTTACAAAATGACCTCAAATACCAGTTCCCAATTGAATAAGTAAGAAATAGTGTACACCTGGTAAATAAAGCTTTTTCGACAGTTTTCAGTGATGCGGGTACAACAGTCGATTTTCTAGTCATAACAGTGAGCATAGTCGGTAAATAGTTTCCATATCGAATGCAAACTGATTACTACTTCTCTCTTACATGTTACCAGCCTTACTATTTACATGTATATACTGTTTCTTGAACATTCCTTTGGGAACTTGGCATGTAAGACGGAACAAAACTCTGTACGCATTGTAGCAGGTATTGCCCATTTCCCAACTTTTCGCCTATCTCTCAGCCTTTCACTAATTCAGACAAAGATTTTTGGGCACTTACCTAAAGAGTCCAGGTCCACCAAGCATTTGCCCATGTTCGCCTGGTCCGCTTTTAAGCCTTGTGTAATGCTGTGGTAGGGCATGGAGGTTTTACATCGGCTTCGATAGTTGAAGAGGGAGAAAAGCACCAGGCCCACGTAGAGACACACCAAGAGAAAGAGCCCCAAGGCTTTCAGCCGCCCCCAAAAGGGAATGCATCATCAGCACACCGTGTGGGCGTTATGTGGACAGTAACATTTTTGCTAACTTTTAAAAGACAAAAGAAAAAAAGGAAAGAAAATATAAAAAGACTACGGCATAGAGGGTAAAACCAGAGCAGCGACAAGTAGGCAAATGGTCACACATAACCGAGGAAATAAAGCTTGTCAATTTACCTTAATTGAGGTTTTATTATAACTGTGCGTAACTCGTAACTACACTGTTACAATGAAATGATCAAAACGATCAACAAAAAAACTTGGTCGTTTTCGATCCAAAGAAAAAAAAACTTGGCCACAGACGTCACCGACCCAAACAATCCAGGTCGCTTGCTGGACTAAAATTTTTTTGGTCGAATCGACCAAGCTAAAGTGGTGGTCAGATCGACCAAAATTATTTTGATCAAATTGACCACAAATAATTTGGTCGAACTGACCTCAAGGAACTAAGTCGGTCTGGTCACAAATAACTTGGTCGGTCTGACCGCAAAGAACTAATTTAAAAGTTGGCCTGGTACCACCCATAAATATGCAGAAATATTATCACCGAGCCGCTATCCATAAATCGCTGTTTGCGGAGCTAGCGGGGATGTGGTTCAATGATCACAAAAATAAATCCTGAAGACAGTGTTGTATCGTAACAACAACTATGTACAATTTATTACTGGTCGGAACATCCAATGTCACCGATTAAATGACACGATCTTGCGATTATCGACTTGGAAAGCCCTTTACAGACTACGAATGGTATATGATTGTCGGACATGACGCTTATATGAGATAGTCCCTTTAATGCCAACCAGAACATACTTTGGATTTGCAGTGTAGGAGTACACAAACCTACTAATGTGACAGTAAGTTTCTATCTGCCTTACCAGGTTAAGGTAAGGCCTTTTATACTAAATCAAACATCAAGTTAGAACCTGTTTTCTTACTCACTCTTACTCTTAAGTACCTGACACGCTTTGACACTGACAGGTAAAAGTAAGCTACAGGATTAGTTATCAAAACGTCCCGAGTTGTGAAGTTACTGAACAATAGGCCTACAAGCCCAAGCCATATCAGGTGCATGGCCTGGCTCATCGGCAGACTTATCAGTGGGCTGACACACAATTACCAGATTATTGCAAGGGACATAGTAAATACAGTGTCGCCAATAATTCCACCCTGGTGGCAATATCATCGTACACATAATGCATTTAACAACAGCCAAAAAGGCTGTGTCCGCTTGTGGAAGGACAGGTGCACTTGCTTATCTGACAAACCACAGCATGCAACTTGCAGCATCAGATTTTCATAAAGTATAAGTCCCTACACCCAGCAGCAGTTCCTATTCAGTTATTTTCCATACCTTGTATTTAAAGAGGATGATCTAGGTTATGGCATAAGGCACATGCTCAAATGATAAGATCTCTTGTTCTCTATTAACATCAAAGCTTGAAAATTTTGAATTGAAATAACATTTATTAGAACAAAAATTATTCCATAAACGCACGAAATATGAAAACAAAATATACATATGTATTTCCATCTCTGCATGTCGGTCAATGAATTAAAGTGACAATATTTCACTGTTCACTGTTCACGTCCAGTTCAGTCCATCTTTGAATCCAGTTCAGTTTAAATCTATATCTGAATCAAAACTAAGTTGAAAGCACCACAACAACTGCATTTCTTAACACTTCAGCGTTTTTTGAACACCTGTCGCATGCGGTAAACACATAGGTTCTTGATATGGTCTGTCACCCTTAAATGGGGATTTGTGCATGGTAGTCTCAAGGATGTCCTCTAGATAAAGGTCATATTTTGAAAATGTGCCTGATGTACACTATATATCGCACATTAGGAACAGAATTCAGTGCTAATACTGCCTACACTGCTTTGTACACACTTGGACAGCCAGTCTACATAAACACATATCTTTTCTGGTTTGCTCTTCTCACCAGAAATGGTCAAAAACAACTGAGTTCGGTTTTTCACGCCGTCTCTAACTATCTTCTGTGATTTCATTTTAAACACAACCTGAATGCATCTGTACGGTGAACAGCTTTTTTTTTTTATTTTTATATTTTTTAAAGTTTTATTTGACACAATGGGCCACCGTAAGCAAGGCTTATAACGTAGCCCCATTCTTGGTGAATCAACAGGTAAAAACAAGGACAAGTAAATAATACACCTGAAACGGCTGTCACTCATTATTTTGTAGCCATTATGGTAAGAATAATGACCATTATGCCAAAATAAGTAATAGTACTCAAAGATGTTGAATAAATGCTGGTCAACAGCTTTCTTCCATGGCATGCCGGTCTGAAAAAAATCATCAACAAAAATAGACAATATCGGTTGTTATTTATCTGATTGATGCCTAATGCTGGGTTACTTAATTATCAATGAAGAAAGCCTAAATCCACCCCAGTCGCCAGGAATTCTCATATTCAGTGCTCTAAAATAGTGAGTATCTTACGACATGTTCAGCATCTCAGGTTATGCCTTTTGTTTAGTTCTTATGTATGAAGCTATGCATTTTACAACCCATCCTTGTTGTTGCTAGATCATGAATGTGCAAGCATGTAATGAGTCATGCAGTATTAAATATGCGTATCGTCGCCTCGTCTTCTCTGCATAGCAAGTGTTGTACTTTTAAAACCTTTTTGGTTTCCGGGAACTTGGAAGGGCTGTCCTTGTGCTCATGAATTTACTTCTGTTACTGGTAGTTCCTAAAGATGGCTGGCCATAACATCAATTCAGCTTTCGGTTATTCTGGAACACAAAATGTTAAAGACATGTAGAACATCTATCATCACAAGGTATTTCAGGTCATATATAAACTAAGTAGCAGACACTCTAAGGAAAAAAAACCAAATAAAACATAGAAGTATTCTATTATTATTGTATTGATTTATTTATTTTTTTGATTGGTGTTTACGCCGTACTCAAGAATATTTCACTTATACGACTGTGGCCAGCATTATGGTGGGTGGAAACCGGGCGGAGCCCAGGGGAAACCCACGACCATCCGCAGGTTGCTGTAGGACCTTCCCACGTACGGCCGGAGAGGAAGCCAGCATGAGCTGGACTTGAACTCACAGCGACCGCATTGGTGAGAGGCTTCTGGGTCATTACGCTGCGCTAGCGATTATTGTATTACATTACACCTGTATGCCCTACATGTATATGATCAGGCCATGTTGCTTACTTATGTTAAAGAGTTAAATCCGGACATACATTTCTATCAGCACCAATCGCAAATATTTTAAGAAAATTTTCACAAAGATGTCCATTCAGCAAGTTCAATTTTCTCAGATTTACTTAATTTTAGATTTCATATTTTGTAAGAAAATTTCTGAATATCTCAACTTTTTATACCGTCTCTTGAACAACACAAAATGTACATATTTTCAATTTTAAAACAGCGTCTCAGTAGATGAGAAGGCTCTGTACAGCTAAGTCTATATCAGATATATATTGCAGTGTACAATGGAGTTTGTACATTAAAACCTTCATTAACATCTTTAGCGGTATTTTTGAGAGTTCTGTGTCCTAAGATAAGGAGTCATGATAATACTCCTTATTATCATAATAAGGAGTCGGAAAAATAAACATAAATGGTGAATGTCAAACTCCTCACTGGGCCACACTGCTAAACTTTACTAACTCTGCCTCAGTCAATGTACATATCAAAATTGATGAATGTTTGTCACTATAAATAATTATCTGGTATATATAGAAACACAATTATGATTTAAACTATCGCATAAGACTAGAGAACAACCGCGACTTTCAGAGAAAGTAGTATGTGCTATGAGTGATCACACACTGAAAGGAGTTTGTCATGATGTTTACTTTCTTTTGTTGTGTCACGGTAGGCATATGCTTTAATCTGTAATAATCTATTTTTCTACTGAAATAATGGCGACATGACAGGTCGAAGTAGGCACACATCTGTGTTACTACATTTAGGTATATCCTGGTAACAACAACAACGATAACTAGGTGAGAATGTGGTATAGGATACTTACCACTTAATGATCTTCTGAAAGCATTCAGGTTGCCCCTGGTCCACACATCCAAGCATACAGCATCCACTGGGTGCGTCATAGTTAGGACGACATGGAAAATAGGTCGTAATATGACAAACAACTCGAAAAAACAAAGCGATGCACTGGTTTTTGCTTCAGTTCTGCAAATGGCGGTTGTGGTTGTTGTTTGAAGCTGAATGTTGATAAGTTTACGTAACACGGGCAGGAGTTGCACATGTAGGGCGCAGACTTGCACTTGTAGGGCACAGACTGTCTCAGATGACCTTGTGTAAAACCTTATCAAACAAGATTTCCTGTCAGCACGGGCAGCACAACCGTCCTAACAGTGCGTAACGTTAGAGGATGGGGGAGTGTGTTGTCTGAAGGGGATCGGGTGAGGGGATGGGGGTGGGGTGATACCCCCCAGTATCATCAAGGCGGTTAGGTTTGTATGATTAAGGCGTACGCCTACACTGTACATTTTTGCATGTACTTTTAAATAATTACACAATATATGTATGTGGAACCACAGATGATACAGCCTAAAGCATGTACCGTAGAATACAGCGAGTTACAACGCTTAACATAATTACGATAACTGCACATCTTAATAATTTCTGCAAGCACTAAATAGTGGACAATTCTGTAAGACATGGCAAAAATGACCTTTTCGATTGGGCGGTCATTTTGTTTTAGACACGAAAGAGTGGTCACGTGACCCCCAACTTCCTACCCGTCTGACAGAATACGCGTGCTGTGTTTAGTTAAACAATGTCGATAATGAGGCCTACGCGACAATTTTCGCATATAGTTGTTCATCATTTTGTCCATAGGTACTGATATTACATTAAGATATACCCATATGTTCACATGCGTACCATAATGACCGGGATCTCCAGTTAATCAACCGTAATGACCGGGATCTCCAGTTAATCAACCGTAATGACCGGGATCTCCAGTTAATCAACCGTAATGACCGTGATCACCGTGATCTCCAGTTAATCAACCATAATGACCGTGATATCCAGTTAATCAACCGTAATGACCGTGATCTCCAATTAATCAACCGTAATGACCGTGATCTCCAGTTAATCAACCGTAATGACCGTGATCTCCAGTTAATCAACCGTAATGACTGTGATCTCCAGTTAATCAACCACAATGACCGGGATCTCCAGTTAATCAACCGTAATGACCGTGATCTCCAATTAATCAACCGTAATGATCGTGATCTCCAATTAATAAAACTATCAAATTTGAAATTAATATTAGAATAAATTATAGATGAATGTATTTATTTTGTTTAGTCTTATTATTTTGTTGTTGTTTTTTTTCGCCCTAAGTTACGGAAAGGAGTGTTAACTGAAGTTCAGGTATTTTAACCTGAAAGACGTATATAGATTATTAAATCCGACTTATACACATAAGTAAGTCTATACACTGATTGCATTTCCTTATTTTACGCCCAAAAAGGCTGGGATTACAACAAATCAAGGACCAAAGCACAATTTGCAAGCTGGTATTTTTAAGGTCGGCAGTCGGCTGCATGCCTGTTTTTCCCCCTATAAAAACCGCATGCCAGTCGGGCAGATGTAGGCCTACATACATGTAAATATGAGTACATCATCATGCAGAAATATGTTTCCCAGACTGAACTTTGGTCATGATAGTAACCAACATTTCACCAAGTTCGCCAGCCAGTGTAACACGTTCTCTAGCACAAGGCTACAACAAAATCAGGTAAACAATATATATGCAGTGATGATTATTGGGACAGGTTAGATGTCACTAGTCAATAATAAATGCACCGAATTTCTTGGAGACAAGCGTTTTATTAATGTCATGATTGACCCACATATCACCACATACACTGGTTAATCTATTTAAAGGTACATGCAGAAATGCACAGTGCAGGTGGGTGGGGGGCTAACCCACTCCCTCCCCCGTCCGTGTTTTCCCACACAACACCATCCCGCTGTCCTCTAACAATACTATTAAAAGATGTTATATTTGCACAGCAAAGAAATATCGATGTGAATTAAATGTCTAATTTCGCCGGCCGTTACCCGGTTTCCTCCAACCATAATGCTGGACGACGTCGTATAAGTGATATATTCTTGAGTACGGCGTAAAACACCAATCAAATATATAAATACAATATAAATAAGGGGGTGATGACTGAACCCTGTGGCACACCAGCATGCAAATCGCGCAAATCCGATTGTTCTGATATGCTTTCCTGGTTCTTGTCCGACACGTAATCTTCAACCAGTCAAAAAGATTGCCAGCTATTCCAGAAGACTAACTTTCACAGCAAGCAAGGCAGTATATGTCTAAAAGTTGAATAATTGTTGAACAAGATTGAAGACAGCCGTGTTGGTGTTTCGACATATCACTTTAGAAATGACGAAGTACATGCTTAAAAGCAGCTCTCCAAAACCTGGCTAACACAGGCAAACAAATAAATCAGTTTATAGCTTTCTACTTCACGAAATTATCCTCCTTTGTGAATTGGGGTCACATTGGCTATTTTCCAATGTTTAGGATATACTGCTTCAAGAAGAGAAAGGTTAAAAAAACTGGGAAATATGTGTGTCAAGGTGGATTTTTTTTTATTTCTGGTTTATTTTCAGACGTGATGCAACTTTTTATCTTTAGATTTCGCAAAACTACTTGATTTGGTATTGTAGCTTTAGCAGAATCCACTAGGCCTACGTTGTTAGATAATAATTCACAAGTCTGAGGAGAGCTATCATCTCTCTACTTCTAAATTTGGATGGCTCTAGCAACTTTCGTTCATATCACCACCTACAATTCTATTCTCCTGAGTGTTCTTCATCCCTTCATCTCATTGGTCATGGGCAGTATTAGGTCGTCTATATATAACATATAGGAGGTCTCCTTTCACGCCGGCTTTACGACAAAAGGGATAATTTCAATTTTGATATTGTAAATAAACCTGTAGTTGCACGGTTTGGTCGTGGATTATTACCCATTCCAAATAGGCCCCGCACCGATGTAACTATTATGTGCAAGAATAATATATACAAAGCCCGAACGTACCCAATAAATGTGATACCTAGATATGCAGTGGCCAGCAAGAGAACTGTTGGACTGACAGTTAAAAGGTCCTTTTCTACATCGCATTTCATTTTCACGGATATATTAAAATATATCATCATAATGTGGCAAGAACCAAAAAATAATATCTTGCTTGAAGAAAAAAAAGCCACAGTTAACATACTAGACAACAAAATGATCTGCTCAACATAATGCAAAGACGTGTAACTGATCAGTAGGTAACAAGAAGTCTTAATGAAAGTCATTTCCAAATCATGCTAGGTTGCCAAATCCTAAAATCCATGATGCCAAATCATGCTATGTTGTAGAGGAAAGCGCATGCTAAACGTGGTGATATGCCATGGTACCACGGGAGAGTTAGGGGATATATATTGCTGAGGCTGAAGTCAACACATTTATCGTGAGGAAAGCAAATCCGCTCGAGTACGCTGCGGCCATGCTAACACGTCTCGACCCAGCACGTGATCAGCTTACAACGTAGCCAGGCTGAGTATGTAGCGGAGGCCTGCCTCAACCAACCTAACATTGTCTAGTCTCTCGTGATTTTACGTAACAACACTAGGTCTTTAGAATGGACATTAATACGTCACCTGTACAGCTCACGCACACCACGGCTCAGAGGCTCACATATCTGATGTCCTCCTGCCTTGCTTGCTTCACTGATCTCCTCGAATACATAATGTCCTTTGTGCCAAGATTTACCTCCCCTATCACAAATCTGTCTGCCGAGTTGCTTCCCCCTGACATAGTTGAAGAGCCTGATGAGGAAGTAGAATTCTTTTGAACCAAAACAAATCTCATTGTTGTGTGACATATAGATGTCACTAAGTTTACTAAGTAGAGCGGCATTCCGCTGTGTGCATATTGCAAAGTCATAAAACAAAGTGTTCTTATTTTTGACGCCATGGGTATGAAATATCAAAATGGAACAACAAAAATGAATAACGATGAAATCTTAACGTCTCACCTATATACAAATAATAAAATATGTTTGCAAAAGTAACAAATCAAGATGTTGTACTCAACTTCCTCAATCAATTTTTCGTAACTATATTTAAAGTGCACGAACTATTATAAAATAACTATTTAAACAAACATATGCGTGTTATGTTGCCCAAAACCCACGCATTCTGTTCCATTTGAATTGACATCACGGTGCATAATTCCTTGCTACCTTAAAAATCAAAGATTTCAATCAATTCAAATAATGACAGATTACACTGAAATCTATGCATCGCATAAGATATTCGAATACCAACCGTCGTCCAGAATGGACTTCCCATGTCAGCCATCACAAGACCATTTCAAAAACAAAGTATGTACGCAAACTACCAAAGAGCAAAGAAAGTAACTACATGTATACAGTACGAAATTAAGTCCTGTCAAAAGATCGTGGTAGCTGTTATTTTAAAAGTTGTTTCATAAATATCTGTCTCATGCATACAGTTCCACATTGATTGCAACATGTTATTCCATTCAAAAGGATGCATATACAGCCCCTAACTCCGGAGAAAAGCTGGATTACTCACAATTACGAAGCAGAGTGCCAGAGATTCTGAACTCCGTCTATATTTACTCACAAAAGAATTACATGTACATTCTTTGTAAAATTTTAAGACACCTAGTGGCTCAGTCGGTTAGCGTGCTAGCGTAGCGTAATGACCTAGGAGTCTCTCACCAATGCGGTCGCTGTGAGTTCAAGCCCAGCTCATGCTGGCTTCCTCTCTGGCCGTACGTGGGAAGGTCTGTCAGCAACCTGCAGATGGTCGTGGGTTTCCCCCGGGCTCTGCCCGGTTTCCTCCCACCATAATGCTGGCCGCCGTCGTATAAGTGAAATATTCTTGAGTACGACGTAAAACACCAATCAAATAAATAAATAAATAAATAAACAAATAAATAAATAGATAAATTCTTAACACTATGTTTTGTAGTTATAACGTGTGACTTTGACATTGTGATACAGCACACACGATTGTGTTATTTGCACATACAAGTATGTACACGCCATATGCATGTCCAAAAATGTATTAAAAGTTAAGCCAGGCTTAAATGTTAATACCAGTCTAGGATTACTACAAAACTAATGAGACTAAAGCTGGTGGCGGGCTGAACTGCTTATGCGTTGCCGCAGTGGCCAGAGGCCTAACCAGGATCTGGACGGAGATTCCCAAAACATTCGTTGTTTGTCTGATAAGTTCAGTGAGACGGATATGCACTGAAAAGCACATTCCGCTATGAGTAATGTGCCGTACAGTAGCCCAGACTACTCAAATCTTTAGGACAAGCTTATTTGGATGACCGAGCAATTTTGTAAATTCCAAGTCAAAGCAAATCCCAGTGCCTACATATACTACCATGCCACGGCTTTTGTGTATAGAAACCATAAGACATTTAATACCGTCGGCTATAAAAAAAATATGTCAACACTGAGCCTCATAAATAACTGAGGTACCAAACAATGCGGAGCTACCCATTGAATCGGCAAGGAATAAGATGAAAAATTCATAGGAAAAACCCCCATTGACATAAACTACAAGGAGGAGTAATGTGTTTAGATGCAATGCCTAAGAATGGGATAATAGTAATAATAATAATAATAATAATAATAATAATAAGCATTCATCTGTAAATAATCTGCCGTTCTATATAGCCAAGGGCCCAGTTTCACAGAGGCGTACGACATTTATTTACCCTACATTTCTCGTTTGATATTTTATACGTCATGGTTAACGCACAATTGTAACATGTGCGCTATCGCACGACTTTTTTGTGAAAGTGGCCCCTGAACATGTCAGATCGTCGGACCAATTGAAAATGGCTAAGAAGTATGATTTTCATATGAGTGTTTAGTTTTTACTCTTGTGCGAAAAAGTTTAAAAGAAAACTACGATTTTGTTTTCTTTTGACATTTAACTTGTGTAGACCTTTCATTCGACCATTGTGCATGTACCATTAAAGTTTGGTAGCGCTACCTTCAACATAAATGAAAAAAAACACACTAGGAAATCAGACCTAAAGATTGCAATGCTATAGGGTCACTTCGTCCATACATATACAAGACGACTATTGTAGTGTGGAGCGTAATTACCATATAAATAATTTTGCGCTGTCATTATTGAATTCAGTGCAATTATTTTAGTGTTCATTGCATTTATTTTACGACAGTAGTGCATATAAGAGGAAAACAGAGCGGACAGGCTGCATAAAACAAATTGCCCAATATTACAAAATACAGAGCAGAGGAATAATTCACAATAAGAAGGTGTACATTCATTTCATAGAGCATGTGGATTTGGCAGGCTATTTCGGTATATACTTAAGGAAAATATACTCTCTGAAATGTACCATTGACTGATTGAAATATTCTTGATTTTCATGTGAGTGGTGAAGCAAACTTTGTACACAAGAAGGTCTGAGCTTAAATGCTGATTTATCATTTTAGCCCTCTCTTTTATTGTAAACTGTGTGTACAAAACATTTATTTTGTAGAGTTAATTACTTATGCCTCGAAACTCCAGAGGGACGAAGCCAATTAGCCGTCGCCAATCAGACAACTCCTACCCTGACAGAGTCGAACTCAACTCAGATGTCATCCTTGCTCAGCGGGTACAATTCTTAACTAAAAACATGTCAAAGCCATTCTCTAATTGACGGAAACGAGCATAACTCTTCATACATCTCAGTGAAACGAGGAACCCATTTTCACATGAAGTTTTTTTATGCGCTGTCTTCTTTCTGTATGACCAGAGCAGGTTCCTCTCGCCCTCACATTTACAAATTGTGAAAAGATTCGTCGTAAGTAAAACATCTTCCGCGTAACAAACCATATAGGTCAAAGAACAGATGCCTTAGCAAGATTTTTAGAATTATGGACATCAGGATTTCTTTCAAACACGGATCAAAAAAAGAAAAAAAAACAATAAATGATAGCAAATTAAGATGGCGCGTATACTGTAAATCTTCAACCTTTTCTACCACTAAAGCAATTTTTTTCAGACAAATTTATGCATCTAATTATTATGAAAGTGATTAGTTTGTGACAATAAAGATGCAAGCTTTGTTAACAAAACTGAATAAATTATTGCTCTATACCCCATAATTCTCTGAGAATGTATCAAAATATTGATCGCAGTGGTGGTTGAAAAGGTTGAAGAATTCGCCTAACTCTTACATTATATCAGTTGTAAAATAAACTATGTACGCAATTTTTGAAGTTAAACTGCTTTGAATTAAGACGGTGTCTTTTATTGCCTTAGAGATTTGCTTTAACACCTATATAGCTCAAAATAGGGGATTAGGAAAGTGTGTTAACAAATGGAAATCAGGCCGCAATTAAGGGTCATACAGAGAAGAACTTTTAAACCTATGTCTCTATTTATTTATTAATTTGATTGGTGTTTTACGACGTACTCAAGAAAATTTCACTTGCAAGAAGGCAGCCAGCAATTTGCTAGGGGGAAACCGGGCACCGCCGGGGAATACAGGTCTGTGTTTCTAAATCACATCTTGGGGAGCTGGGAAGACGGAAAAACAAAACGTGGGAGATCATGGAGAAATGGTTACAGATTCATTGGGAATCTTCCTCAGGTTCGGCTTTAATGAAGATATTTGCAAGCGTCAAGATCGAAAGAAGAAAAGAAAACATGAAAGCCCTACGTGAAGTTTTTTGAGCGTCCTTGCTTTAACATTTATAAGGTATATTTAGACTTTCAATCATTACACTCCAGAGTATCGGACATACATACAACTCGTTTATGACGGGACCCAAAAAAGACCCATTTTTTTCTCCTTTGTCAACGATCCAAAAATAGGCATTTTCCAGTGCTATAACATATTGCAAGCCGAATTTCTTCATCCACGCCGATTGTAACTAAAGAACTCAAGTGGTCTCTAGCTTCTCTAGGCTTGTGGGGACGGATTAGACACTGTAAGGTTGAAATTAGCTCTGACGAACCGTCTTTTCATCTTGAAGGACAACGGCTCTGATTCGAACAATGCTACCTGCCATATACGCGTACCTGCTTTGCACGTTGTCCGTCACACATCAATCATGAGGCGGATAGAAAGTGTCTGTGCGTACTCACAAGTTCTCGCGAAGTAACGCGGGTTATCGATAACTTGCGAGATCAACATGGCGGTTGTGTTATGTGCCTAGTAGCGATGGTCATGTAGTCTTCGGCTCTGTTGGATTTACTATCGATCGGAAAAGGAGGACATCTGGTCGAGATGAGCATTTAGGTCAACTACGAGTGTCGACAGACACTTTTTGTCCGCTCCAACATCGACATGTGAGGCGACAACGCGTAAAGCAAGTGCGTTATATGACAGGTAGCATCGTTGGCACCAGTATCGTTATCCTTTAGGACGGCCCACCAGAGCAAGATTGAAATGAGCATTCTTGTTATATTTAGCAAGGGAACTTACATCGTCAGTACCGATGCTGGACACCTCCCCATGGGCTTCCATAGTCCGTGCATGTTTTACTCTGTCTCAATGTTCGTTACACACAAAAATTAGTCACCAGATATCAGGAATGCAAAGGCGATCGGTAAAATCCAAGCTCATACGATCAATCATCAAGTCTTGTGCTAAGTATCAACCATGAATTCCGATGAATGTCATGACCATCACTCAAACTGTCTCTTGCCTCGAATACTGAGCTAACCTCTACATACTACCATGATCTACAACAATCTATATATTTATTTGTTTGGTAAGTGTTTTACGACGTTCTGGAGAATGTTTCACTTATAGGACTACATCCACAATTAAAGTGGGGGTTTGACCAAAACGAGTGGGCGTTTTAAGATCAGTTTGGACAGAGAAGTTTAAGTGCGCTTGAGTGTTTAAAGAAACTAAGAAACGGGAATAAATTTATGGTCCGAGACAGAGAAGCCTAACGATTTTAAGATTTTCCCTCGATATTGTAAATTGCATGTGTATTTTTCACAGGATAGATTGTCAAGCCAATGTCAAAATTCTAGTGAGATTTTGAGAAATATTATACGTCGTTTTCCTGATGAATTGATATGTAAGTGGAACTGCAAGCGTTATGCGAGCCTCTGGTCAAGTTCCCAGTGTACGTCATATAAGTGACTTCATAACAACGCGAGTAAGGGCAGATTTTGATACCGATATTTAGGCGCGATCCTAAATGTTATGTTTGAGCAGAAAACCATAAGAAACACAAATTGCCCAATATTCATTAATTATTCAGTAGATCAAAAATCGCAATATGCGAGGGACAATCGTCTCTGCTTTTCTTGCCTTACTAAGGGACATATGTCAGCAGAGTGTAGGTCTAACCAGAAATGTGGGAGAAATAAGTGTCTTCGAGCACATCGTGCTTTGTTGCATATAGATCTTTCCCGCACCAGTGGAGTAGTGTCCGTGTTGGACAGAGATGGTATTTTGCCCGTTATTAGGGTCAGATTTAGATCCGCAAATTGAAACGTGCTACTAGGCAAGGTGTTGATTGTGTTGAGGACTTGTGCTTTCCTGGACTTCAATTCTGGTAAGTTACCCTAGGCAAGTTAGGGTGAAGAGTGACGCTCTCATGAATTTCATTTCTGGTAAATTATCGTAGGAGAGCGAGGGTGAAGGCATATGCTCCTCTGGACTTTAATTCTGGTAAGTTATCCTAGGGGATTTAATATTGTGCTCCCCTGGACTTTAGGTAGTTATTTAAAGCTAGAGTAGGCGGGCTAGGTCGAAATCTTGTACCTCCATAGACTTTAATTCAGGAAAGTTACATTCATCGATGGGACCTCCGTGGCTCAGTCGGTTAGCGCGCTAGCGCAGCGTAATGACCCAGAAGCCTCTCACCAATGCGGTCGCTGTGAGTTCAAGTCCAGCTCATGCTGGTTTCCTCTCCGGCCGTACGTGGGAAGGTCTGTCAGTAACCTGCGGATGGTCGTGGGTTACCCCCGGGCTCCGCCCGGTTTCCACCCACCATAATGGTGGCCGCCGTCGTATAAGTGAAAGTTTAGCTTCGAATGTTCTTAGTTTAGGTTGTAGTGTTCATGACTGTTAACTGTTTACTATTTATTTAAATAACGTCTCCAAAAAATAGCAAGTGGCGAAACACAAACTCACAAAGTGCTGCATACAGAAAATGGAGTATAGATGACGAATGTCGAATTACGTGAAAGCCGATATCCCCAAACCCAGTAAAATCCTTCACAATGAATGACAGTAAATAGGACTGCT
Organism: Liolophura sinensis; assembly: GCF_032854445.1. Lineage (NCBI taxonomy): Eukaryota > Metazoa > Mollusca > Polyplacophora > Chitonida > Chitonidae > Liolophura > Liolophura sinensis. The sequence goes on along the minus strand of NC_088298.1, from coordinate 14,780,966 downwards.
CCCAAGTGGATTTGTGTAAATGATTGCTCTCACATGGACTTGAGTAAAATGGCTGGTTACAGGTGGACTTGAATAAATGACAGCGAGCTTCACAACTTCGTCTCTCATATTTATAGACTAACGTAAAGAAAATTCTGGATGGTTTGATCGAAAAAATGATGGAAATTTTCTATTAGTTTGAGCAGGTATGAGTTCTAATGGTGAAATTTTGACATGGTGGGTGAGATGACGCAAGGAAACAGGTGGTGATGAGTCTGCGAGTGACGTCCCTTTGGCGTTGCTAGGCAACCCTCCTAATTGCTGTCACTGAAAGGTCCAAATAATATATAATATAATATAAAATAATATTCACCAACGGTGATAGTAATTAAGGATGTTGAATGGCGTCCATCTTAAAATACAGCAAAAATAATTCTATCATTATCATTACCGCCATCATTATAATGATCAGTACCACTGTCACAGTCATCGCTAACATTACTATAATACATACACATACATACATATGGAAACGTAATGACAACTTTAACACTATTACTATTAGCAAGAATAATAATATAATACTAACAAAGATACTACTTATAATAATAATAATAATAATAATAATAATAATATTAATAACAACAACAACAACAACAATAATAATCAACCGATGTCAGAAAAAGCATCATCATGAGTGACTGGTTAGATGCGCAAGCATGGTGGTTCACTATAGATCTATGGGTCATATGAAAGAAATCATGAAGTGCCTTTTAAATAGTTACATACACATGTTGCAATACGTATATTCATTGTTAGACTGACACTTGTCACCAAACAAAAGAACAATATTCATAACAGTGCCAGTATAACGAGGTTATAGGTCCAGATTTTGACGGTTCAACCTATGTCAAGATTTCCATGGGTGCTTTCTCCTAGACTGGGCCAGGTATGCACCAAAGTTTATTGGCCTCAGAACGCATGGGACTGAGTTATAGTACTGTCGCTTATGGAAAATTCATAGGGGTCTGAGGTTTGACGGCCCTAGCGTGGTGAAAACAAAATGGCCACGCATTGCTGCAGCAAAGGGAAAAAGGCCCGTGTTTTTCCCTCCGTCAGTGATCAGTAAGCCCTGGGTGTACAGGACAACATCATGTAGGCTCCACACAAATAAAACCTGAAAATTATACAAATCCAACGAATACACTATCACTGGCAACGATTCAAAACGAGCCATTTTCCTATGTTTCAACATGAATAGATGTTACAATATATTTTTGGTCTTTGAACTAACTTGTGTAGAAAGTTTGTGCCTCGTAAGTGGATCTTACGTGATCTTAAGTTTTGCTCACGAATAGGTATGCTATCTTATTACAGTTCACTTTATAATACGGCAAAGCATTCCTTTAGTTTCGGCATTTTTCTCCTGAAAATAGCGCGCATGCTGATTATTAACATACACGTAGTTACAGTACACTGTCGCTGTACAGAAAAGCCACTCGCTACATTTTATAGTTGTAACATGTCACTGAATATAGCTACTTTTCAAACGCATTTAAAGCCAAAACTATCCCTTATAGGAAAATAGCTGCATAGGAACAGTAGTTGATCTACCCAATGACCATTTTTCAGTTTCACAGCAGCAATTTTTGGGTGTTTAATTGCAAATGTCAAGAAAACTATACATCGAAGAAAAACAAAAATAAAACCAGATTAGGGTTCAGCAGGCCAAACTACGTCTGACTGTTTACCTGCAACTTTAAAATTAAAAAACAAGTCACGTGGCCCTTGGTGAGCTTTTATTGTCTTCATTGGAATTCAATACAACTGATGTTGCTCTGTTACAGTATATCAATATTCAGCTTCAGTGGTTCTGAGGACGGCGATTGTTAAAGCATTGGGTAACACCTCGGTATCATTTGTTTACAGTTACATAATACCTTTATTTTTGACTACTCACCACGAGTTTGGTGAAGTCATAGCAAATAATTTTTCGAAAATTAATATAAAGCGGATGACGAAAACCGCATTTGAGAACATATTATATAAACTATTGCGTTATTACAAATTGCATTCTAGACCTAAACTCAAATTTGTGATAGAAACGCAATTTGTAATAATTATTACAAAAAGCCACTTGCAGAATTTATTATGAAAAATGGCATTGTTACAATGTTCTGGTTTTATTATCACTGTTGCAGTCGTGTGTACTGTGAATGTTTGCAATAGACATGGCAGATGACAGATAAATAAGTAAAATGAAGAAAAAAAAACATATTTGTTCCATTTTACGTTATTACGAATTGCGTGGGAGGCGCTAAGATGTAACAAATGTGTTTTTAAATTCACTTTTGGTGACGCTGTTGTGGCCTAGAAGACTTTGCTTTTTAACCAGTATAGCGTGCATGTCTGTACGCCTCACGTTGAGGAGTAACATTCTTAATATAGACCTTTAATATAGACGTTTAACTTGTCACTAGTAACTTCAAACCAGAATTAGATCATCTATTCTAGTTTGAAGGTACAAATTACAACCTGAACTTGTAACTTTTAACTAATGGGTCATTGGGCCGTGCTGGCGTGCTAAGCCGCTTGACCGCCAAGGCTCCCGCCATGCTCAAGAATGTTTCATGTATATAATGGCGTCAAATGGTATAGGTGGGGAAACCATGTGCATTGTAAGCACGAGGTTAACAACCGATATAAGTGACCATTAGCCTCGTCCAGCTCATGCTGGCTTCCTGTCCTGTCGTAAGTGGAAATGTCTGGCAGTAACCTGTCATGGGTTTCCCCCGGTTTACTACCACCATAATGCTGGCCGCCGTCGTATAAGAGAAATAATCTTGAAAACGGTATAAAACACCATTCAAATAAATAAATGAAATTGAGCATGGCGTTGAAGAAAAATAAAAGAAATTAATACCGATGTAGCTATTTCTTTCCCGGACGAACAAAAAGGGATAACTTACCAGTTACGTGTTAAGCAACATGTCCAACCCAAGTGTCAACAGACCCAGGAAGCTATTGGTAATGGCTAGGTAACTATTCGGACGTTTTGTCGCGCATTTCATCCTGCATTTCCATGCAACCGGTAACTTTAGACATATCAGAAACATCACCCAATCCGGCATTCTTAGTCTCCGGTGTTTCCGACATTAACTGCTACTTTATAACACCACTAAGCCACAGTGTGATAGAAGCAGCCTAATAGGAAGACGGTACTATCAGAACTGTGATCGATTGGGTGAACAGTGGTCAGAAGATAACAGCAAGAACTCATTACCACTGTTTCGAGTTCGGGATGGTGTTCTTTACAAGCGAGATACAGAATATTCCCAAATGAACAGAGAATGGCTTGTTGTGCCAAACAGCCTGATACTAGATGTTTTGGACGCTCTCAATGATAACCCTTCTGGACACTAGGACAGGAGAAAACCATAAGAACATTCGTCATCGTTTCTTTCGGCCTGGATGGAGAAACGAAGTCAAGGCATATTGCAATGAGTGTAATCATTGTGCGTTAAGGAAGTCTCCCACACCTAAGCGAGTTGGATCATTTAACCCTATCGTTGCAAGTAGACCGTTCCAGCATGTTTCGATGGATTTCCAAGGCCCACTTCCAACATCTCAACGTGGGAAGAAGTATATCCTTGTCCTGCAGTGCAAATTCACAAAGTATCTGGAAGCATACGCCTTACCAAATCAAGAGGCTACGTCGTGTCACTGACTAAAAGCAATTTTACTAGTGAATGCAGGCGACTCTCTAAAAGAAATAGACTATAATCCAGTAACATCTGGGGCCGATTCCACAAAGAAATTTTTGACTTAAGCCAAAACTGAAAAAACCTTCTCACTGTCCTTTATTTTTGGTAATGAAAGCCAACATTTGAACACAGGTGTTTAAGATAACATTTATGACGTGGACAAAATTTTATTTCCAAAGTCTAAAAGTAGGTTTTAACATGGTAGGCCCTATTTTAAATTTTTAAATCGCTTTGTGAAATGCGGCCCTGGACTCTACCCTGAAACATTACGGTTATCTTGGGATTTCTCGATCCCATATTGTGCACTCTGTGGATGCCCACATCCTTCCCTTGTATGAAAGTACGGACATTTAGTGTATTAAAGTGAAAGACAGCACCTGACTAATGTTTATGTCCACTGAGAGTCTACCATTCAAAGCAAGTATCTTAAACAGCCATTAAATTTTTTTTTTTTTTTTTTAGATTTCCTTCAACCCAGTAAAACTTTAGTGAAAGTTAGTCTTCACACAGCTTCAGCACGTCTCCATTATCGAGAGCAAGATGACGTCACGTTTACTCCAGCTCTCTAACGTCGAAGGTATTTTCTGTTTATCAGTCTGAGCAGTACCCAACGGCAGGCAAAAGTTGTGAACTTCGGCGAGAAAGGCCCAAGTGATAAATATCATTTTCTCGGAAAGTGGACATACTGCAAGAATATTTCTTCCACTGGTTGAATTGTTGATACAGTAGGTCTACTGTAGACCTATCATTTAAAAGGAACTCCAGCGACCCTGTTTAAATAGCCCACATGTAGCTGCAGATGCACGGCTGGGGTATTCCTGGTTCACATCGGAGCCGGGGAATCACTTCGTACCTAAACCGTTTCGTACCAGGTGACCTAGTACCACAGTTGATTCGTACCATAGCGATCTCGTACTGTAATCGTGTCGTACAACAATTACTGTTAAGATATACTGTATGCAGTTATTGTACTTTGATTATAAGCATGCCACTCGGATAAAAAATATAATACGTTTTTTAGTCTTTAACAGATTGCTGTAACTCCGTCACCGATCTAGTCGAACAAGGGACATAACTCTATTTCTGGTTGAGACGGTTGAACCGGACTTCACAGTAGTCTCCCCATCCGTAATGTTTGTTTTTACCTGAGTTTAATGTATGAGCCTGTTTTGACCGTTGTTGTCATGTCCAGTTATGCTATGTATGTTGCAGCCTAGTCAGATTTAATGTCCTCACATGAAATACTAAAATGGGAAGTGGTGAAATCTTCACAGGGTTGTTTACACTTGAACTATGTTTTTTATACCAGAACCATACTGGTAATGGATTAATTAACTCACTATGGTTAATCTCTGAGCGTACTGGTGTTGTTAATCCTATTCCATTAACTGAGGTGTTATTTGTGAGCAGTTAACAGCTCAGTTTTTGTCCATGTTAATTTTGTTGTACTTCTGTATTTAAAATACTGTACCTTAATTTAGCTTTTGCATTTAAATACCTGTACCATGTAAATTTATATATTATATACTATTTATATTTTATTTATGTATTTATATAATATTTAATATAAAAATAAATAAAATATATAAATTTCATTTTTGTGTTAATGGAGGTAAACTGGGTTTGTGTATTAAAGAAAATTGTAAAGTCCGTTTTCGGATTATGTCCAAGTCAAGGAGTTCTGCCGGACCTGCCAGACGGTTGCTGTCATGGAAAGCAACTTTTCTCATGTAGACCTACGATAGTTCTGGAAATACTGCTTAAAGTTCGACATATAATATTGGGCAGAAAAAAATCGGTGATGTCGTCTTGGTGGTATACTAAGATGTACTTGATGTCATCTTAATTGAATGTCTGTATTTCAGACCTGTGCTGGTGATTCTGACACCTGTTAAATGTTCAGATTGTTGTACAACTAGATTCATGCTCAATTCTTAAACAAATGGCAATAACTTGAGACTGACCCAGGCATTCGATTGTAGCTAACAGTGGAGACATTTACAGTGCATCAGCAACCTAAAATGTTTGCATGGCAATATTACCCAATCAGTGCTCCTTAACTCTTCAGTCCAGAAGCACATTTGGGACCCAATTGACCTGAATTGCGTATGTGTGTGGTTGTGTTATTTAATCATTACACCACAGCTCTTCAGTTCAGTGGCCAGTTTTGGACCCAACTGCTCCAAAATTAGGTATGTATGTGATTCACCTGCAGAAGTAATAGAGAAGGGCGATCGGTGGTAATTTTGATAATTTGAGCGTTCAATGGGAGAAAATTTGTTTTCTAGAGGACAGCCTGAATGAAGAACAACACCCACTGGTCACGAGCTCGAAGCAAACTTCCGTTGGTTCAGCTGGGGCTTTCATTAACAGGCCAACATAGCTGATATACTCTGCTCGCCTTTTCGGAAAAAGAATTCTCGTCTTAAAGCTATACGTTTCACTTTTTAGGAGTAAATTCTCATACAACTGTATCTCACCTGGGTTAAGTTTGCAGTGATTACGCCTCTAGTATACCCCTAATGTGTCATCATCCCTGTTTGGACTTGGAAAACGCCAAATAATCAAATTCACTCACTCACACACTCTTAATGTGACCAAATAGGGTGCTGATGATTGGCTCAGAGCAGCTCTGACATCACTTCAAATCTATGGATATTATTGACAGAGGAAATCGGAGTAATCCATCGACTTATGACAAGACATACTAGCGAACTTTTCGACCCGTGGCATGTCATATTGCTGGAAGGCCCATGATCTCCAGTGAACTTCATATAAAACTATACAAACAGCGTTCTGCTGCCAATCATGCGCACTAGGTCAGTCATGTGCATGGCAAAGAGCAGTGGTTTAGTCTGATCACCAGCTGTTGTAAGCGAAAAACTCTGATTTGTATATATGTACTTGTTTACTTCAGTGATGTTTGTTCACACTCAAGAATTTTTCACTTTTGCAATGACTGTCAGTTCAACGGGTGGAAGAAACCAGAGTGCCCTTGGTAACCACAGGCCTGTCCACTGTCAACGGTTCAGCCGAAGCCCGCTTCAAATAAATTACCTATAAACTGATCGACGTGGTCGTGTTAAAATATTGTGACACGTTAGGCCTAGATTAAAACGTCTCTGTCTGATTAATGTGACCCGAAGTCTTTGGAACTCTTCAGATCTGTTTGAAGTTTGTGTTTATATATGTGTGGGATCGTTTAACGCCTTCAGAATATCCACATTTTGTGATTCCATTCGTTTTGATTCCGTAATCAAGGATGAGGACCAGTCAGCTTTATGGGTGAAGGATTACGGACTAAAACATGGCACTTCGACAGACAATTCAAAAATTCCCAAATAAAAAAAAAGTGAGTGAAGCAGTGGTTGGGGTTTAATGTCGTACTTAATTTTTCAGTCATATGACGACGTATGAGTCCTTAGAGTGCTTGTAATGTGCCTCCTTGTTTCAGGGCGGATTTCCACCGCTCTTCTACTTAGTGCTGCTTAACTGAGATGACTTACCGAAGGAAAGAAAGGTGTCTCACCAGAGCCATTATGCTTATACAGCACTTCCCCTTAATGCTGAACGCCAAGCGAGGAAGCTACAACTTCCTGTCTTAAAGTCTTTGGTGTGACCCAACCCAGGATTGACCATGGATCACGTCTCCCTGAAGCGGACGTTCTATCGACTGAGCCATCGATTAAAACGAAGATAGCAGGATTCGAATCTGCTCTATACCTTATAGCGCCAGGCCGACCAGAGCCTTCCGCAGGCCCTGATACTATAACAGTGTGGGCAATCGGAAAATCTAGACATACTGCACGTTCTTCCTCCCACGTGGCCTTTATCGCAAACACTATTAATAAAAATACATAAAAATGTTATTTTCATTTTTTTATTACTTGAAATGACCGATATTGTATTAACCGACTTGAAATATATGTAAATACAATGTTGTAGATTGACTGTCCCCCAGTTTTGTATATCAGAGACAAAAAACGAGTTTTTTAAAAAAAAAAATGGGGAAATCTACAAAAGTAGTTTAAGACAAGATAAGGTGTTTTAGAAACATTTCCTGGTGGGTGTTGACTCCACACTCGAGGATAGCCGTTTAGTTTTTCCCGTGGTACTTCACCCTCCCCCCACCCCCTCAATTCACAACATACGACTTTCCACATGTTCAAGAAAAGGCAATGAAGATTTTTTTTTTTTTCAAAGTGGGAAACTAAAGAACATTATGCTACAACATGGGTTAACTGTGGCGGGATAATTATGTATTTCTTATCGGTTAATATCGAACAGTACGAGTTAACTAAAGGACAAACCAGATACTGAAAGCCGATTGGCTCACTGGAGCGACACAATGTCTTTTGACTGGCTACATCTCTAATGTGTTGCCTCATTGGCTCACTGGAACGGCATTACTGTCTGCTGATTGGTTACAACTCTAATGCGTTGCTCGATACAAACCAATCGTATCACGAATCAATATAACAATGAATATTTAAAAAATGCCTGGCGGTTGTATCCATGTACAGTCGTAACTAGACCCTTTAAAAATGATTTAAGAAGGCAAATTACAACACAAATACTAATTCTATTCGTTGAACTTTTATCAGCCACACGTAGGCAATTGTTCTTTTTTTTCCACGCTACATTTCTAATACCTAAGCTACCAGAAAGCTTGAATGTCTGAAAAGTGTGGGAGGATATGATAGTATACACAGCCATCGAGTCGTTGTATAGCAGATTATCCGAATAGTTCCAGTCTTTGATTGCCTACTGGAACATCAGTTTGTCCATATTTCCTTCATGTTACAGCACCGCGACACATTGGACCATAGAGGCATAAATTCATACCTCCTACATTTGACACACCAAAGGTACTGGTCTCTTTGACAAGAGTACAGACGCCGCTTCTCCGTGAACCAGGACAGGTCCACAGCGTCCAAACTCGCACAAAACAAGACACGCGAATGTTTGGTATCGACAGTCGTGCTATGGATTTATCTGTGTGGATTACCTCCAGATTCCTTTGCTATTTACTCATTAAGCTCAAAAATGTCATAAGTATAAGTACATTTTCTATGTCTCCAATGCGAACTGTCAGAAAAATTCGACATTCTCTTTGCCTGATAAATAATCACAAAACCTATGATGTTAGGACAGTTGATTTTATCAATCCAATAAGTGAGTTTGGAGATCGAACTCTTTTGTCACTGAAGGCAAAACAAAAATCCTACTGTATCATATTATTTGAGAAAAGTATTACGCAACACTTCCTGAAATTGTTCCGGAGGCACAAAGGACATCTCTTTCCTTCTGAAACTTTCACAAACGTTCAGCTCCTCAATTTTCTACATCGTTTGTTTACACTATATAACTTTCTGTGAAATTCTTTTAAGATGTCTATGTTACAATAAATGTAATGACAAATGTTTGCCTAACATTTCTGACAGGCCATATGGTACAGCAGGACTTCTCGCTGCTTGAACTCGAAACTCCTTGATGGACATCATAAATGTATACCAAAGCATCACACAGGAAACGAGGACACAAGAGATTACGACACAAAATAAAATGAGAAAAACAAAATACATATGTGAAACTATGAAGAAAAAGCTCTAAAATATTGGAAAAGCGGGTAATGCATTCCAGGCGCTCATCAGCGACAAACTACCCGCTCTACCTCACCATGTAAAGTGCTGTACATCAGAGACAGCCACGGAGGTGGAAGATGACAGCTAGAAAATATTATTGATTAATGCCTTCGTACGCTGAAGAGACCTTTTCCACAAACTAATTTCACGTCAGAAGAACAGCACATCAATCGAAAGTCCTACCGGTAACTAATAAACTGTATTCTGTCCATTTTCAGAACTTCGACCAAGAACGCTTTGTTTACAGATTTACTTGTTTGATTGGAGTTCTAAGTCCTACTGGAGATGGTGGCCAGCATTATGGCGGGATGAAACTGGGTAGAGCCCGCCGCCAGTTATATTCTACTGCACTTCTAAGATGGAGTTCAGCTCATTAAACAACATGATTTTATTCAACTGTTACAAACATTCTTCCAGGGAAACTTTGTAAGATACTGTCCTCTGCTTTTTTCTTCCTTTATTTTCTTTCCTTATTCCGCTTTTCACAAAAAAAAAAAATGACACGATCATCTTCTTTAAAAGACAGAAACTAGTTTGTGGAACCGGCCTCTATAGATGCGGACTCCTTACCTAAAATATTAATAAATATCAGACGGTTACCCTATATCACAGAAGGCTGTTACATACAGTAGTTTGAACCTGTTGACACTTACCTAAACCTTACACAATTCCTCTTAATCCCCACTAATCCCTTTGATCTAACTGGGTAACAAACAGAGATTAGGCCAATCCCCAAAATACAGCAGTTAGACTTTTCTTCATCTGGTTCTTCCACTTGCCAAATATGGACAAGTCATTTGAAAAATCCGTTCAAGCCAGAATGACAAAAGGAAAAACCAGTAAAGATAAAAAAAGTAGCAAAAGAGGAAAACACTTTAAACTGTTTTAAACCGTCTATAAGGGATTTACTACAGACAAGAGTAAGCTAGTTATTAACAAATTTTATTTTCACTGCTTATGTTGCGATCGAGCAGCCAGTTGTCCGTGACTGTTCACTTAATTCATCAAAAATACATATATTCTGTTTTGAATGTAGACAATTTTATTATCGGTATTAAAGGCAGCCTATAAAGAAAAAACAAAGCTTGATTTTAGTGTGAGTTTTAACTCGAAAACCGAAAGAGACGCCTTTCATATGAAACATTGCAGAAATATGAAATATTGGCTTTGAGTTGCAAATATAACTGCAAAAGATGTGAACTCTTTTAACATGCCTGAACATTTTAAGTACCCAGCTTCTACACCGTGAAGCATATATATATATATATATATATATATATATATATATATATATATATATATCTGTTCAAAAGCATATCATGACTGGAATACAAAATCAGAAACAGCTCAAAGATTTCTGAATTCATTACCTGCTGAAATGTATCATATCTGCAAGAGTAGAAATATTTTCTAGCCAACTATCAGAATACATTAGTGTCGCTAAAAAATCAAAGACTAACATACTCTGAAACAAGGAACAAAACGAGAAGTGAAATGTATAATATGCCAATAAAATTTGATATTCCTTGTAGAATGGTAACCATTCAGGGCAAAAAATCCTTTCATTTATATAACTTGGAATTCGGTAGTTACTTCAACAAACTCCACCCATTACATTAAAATTGACACGTACAATTAGCAACCTAGGTTCACAGACGATTAAAAACAAAACAGGACAGACATGAAGGGTAGAGCAAAGTGGTCACAAAAGCACCTGAATGGTTGATAACACTGACAACTGACCTTATTGTGACAACAACAACAACACAAAAAGATATGGGCAAGCACTGGAAACGTGACAGCGACGCAAGCAACTTTAAGGACGGGCTCTCCAAAGCCGATGACGAAACGAGAGAGGTCCCGACCTTGTCAAGGTCACCAAAGGCTGGAGACACATCCGAGACAAGCCAGACTTTGCTTTCAGTTGTCAAAATGGAAGAGTCACTTTTTGTAAACACTGCAGGAATCAACGCAAGTTCAAAAGGCAGATTTTCTCTCTGTTGACATACGGTGGTATCCAACAACAAAAGTCAACTGCAGAGAAACTTTCCACACTGAACTGGTCAGTGTTATTCCTTGGTAACATCCAATCAAGCACAGATCCACCAGTCAGTGAACTCCACATATGGAAGAACAAAATAATAACAAAGACAGGATGCCTTCCTGGCTTCATCCTAGCTCTGTTCAGCATCCAAGTCATACAAATCTGCGCTGGACAGCGCTCATGACAAGGGAGGCAACCTCTACTGCTCTGTACATGTTAATTTTTTTATAAATATATGTTATACGAGTTCTGCAGGCTATTTCTTGACATTTCTTTTACTTGTATTCTCAATACAAAGAACAACAAAGGCATTGTTGCAGCTGAATTCTTCGCTGTCTAATAGCATCCCTTTGTTGAGTGAACTCGCCAACCCGTTCTTTCGCTTACTCTCGGAATGCCAGCGATGACAATATTTCTCTCGCATCAGTAATCCTTTCTTGTCGGAGCCATGCCAGACATACTTCTGAGGCCTGAAATAGCAAGACACAGCCATAGTATTGAGACATGATCATTATCCTTGTACTGGATTAGTAATACATGGATCCATTAATTAAAAACAAAAACAAAAAACTGTGCATACAATAGCTTTTAGCAGGACAATTAAACGCTCTTGGTACAATTATTTCAATCCTTTTTTTTGAAAAATACAATTTGGGATTCCTATATCCTTAGTTTCTCCATTACACAGACATTTCATATAAATCCTGTTTCTTTGTATTCAGTACAGTGAAGATGCAAATCAGCAATGCTCTGATTGGATGAAATTACCTCCCAATTACCAATGATTTTGTCCAATCAGGGCATGGTTGATATGCCTCTTTCTTTACCTGGATACTAAGGCAAGGGGATTTTTTCGACGAACATTAGACTGTCCAAACGGTCAGAACGAGGATGTTAACTGCTTTACATCACGAAGTCCTCACAAGAGGATCAAGTGGAGAAATCTACATTCTGTGCCTAAGGTTAGCTTCGCACCTAACCACAACACAACACAGAGCAGTTCTAGGAAAACCTACCACATGGCATCATACATGACATCCTTGCCGTTGAAGGAGTATATGGTCTTCTTTTGATAAACATGACCACCATTGCCATTCAGAAGGTCACCCCATGACTTAAAGAGGACTTCATCCTGTGATGGGAGAACAAATGACGGTAGTTAGAAACCAGTGATGACTTACCGATTAGAGTTGTTGGAAAATGACTGTTTGCTACACTAAAAAAACAATACTGTCCAATGCACTTAAGACCCCTCAGCCTTGAGCACAACTGAACAGTGGTTTGTAAGAATGTGTAGATCTTCTAGGAGTTTCTTTTAGACAGTTGTGAAACATGAAGCAAAAGTCTGAAAGAAACCCATGACCATCGGTAGGTTGCTGGAAGACCTTCCCATGTACAACAGAAGAGGCATGAGCTGGACTTGAAGTCACAACTTTCTGGTTGATGAGTAGGTATCTTTGACTTTTAACCCATGAAATTTCAATACCACCTTGATCAAATGTCTTACAGTCGCAGCAAACGAGCTCTTTCACCATCAGAGCCAGAGAGGCCCACTTATTAAAGTATGATGCAGACAACAGCAAACAGTGAACACCCTAATGCAGATTTCCAAGAAAGTGTAACCAGGCCATGGCACTTTCCCTTATCATCACAATACCTCGCCTTACTCACACTTTACAACGACGAGCTATCTACAAAGTCCGAGTTATAGAACCAGAATGAAATATGAAACTAAATTTATATTTATTTATTTGATTGGTGTTTTACGCCATACTCAAGAATATTTCACTTATACGATGGTGGCCAGCATTATGGTGGGTGGAAACTGGGCAGAAACCGGGGGGAATCCCACGACCATCCGCAGGTTGCTGCCAGACTTTCCCACGTACGGGCGGAACGGAAGCCAGTATGAGCTGGACTTGAACTCACAGCGACCGCATTGGTGAGAGACTCCTGGGTCATTACGTTGAGCTAGCGCGCTAACCAACTGCGCCATGGAGGCCTAATTAAAGTTATAGAGTGCTACCCGAGACTAACATTATTACAAATACAATGGCAAGGGGATATTTGCCTACAGGTATCTACATCAAATAGCATCCATAAACAACTGGTGAAGCAAAGTGGTCATTCCAAGGGAATGTGTAAAATCAAACAAAATTCCAACTCCCTATCCATCTCAAAAGAAAAGCCAAAATCAATCTGACGTACACAACCGGCTTTCCATCAAGAAAGGAATCCAAGCATGAATCAGAGGTACAAAGCTCAATTTCTATCAGCAAAGGAAAGCCAAAATCAATCTGATGTACACAACCGGCTTTCCGTCAAGAAAGGAATCCAAGAATGAATCAGAGGTACAAAGTTCACTTTCTACCACAAAAGGAAATCCCAAATAAATGTGAGGTACACAGCTGACTTTCCATCAAAAAATGAAACCTCAAATAAATGACAACTCACCTTAAGGTTGACAATAGGAATTCTCTTATCTTCAGGATAGTGCACCAGAGACTCAATGTTTTGGGCAAATGATGACAGGAAAGCTCTGAAGGTTCCCTTCAACCCTGCATCTTCTGCTTGACGGTAGCACAGGTAATCTGCACCGCGGATACCATGCATTTTACCAGTCACTGGCTCGTTAAGGGCGATGAGACGAAGCTGTGCAGGTTATGATCACAGATATATTTCATCATGTTTTGTTAATGGTATAGTGGGATGAATGACTGAAACATTAAGGCTTATCGTGGCGTAAACATCTTCAAACACGGGAGCAGTGAATCGTTTCTGATGCATCCAAAACTAGATAAAATACATGTACGTTTTCTATGATCAAATAAATGAGCCGAACTAAAAAACCACATTATTTTTTAACTATTCACCATGAAAGATTCCATTCTTAACGGTTTTGCTTTTCGTTAAGCAACAGAAAGTGTTTTTATGGCAAATTTTTATCTTTGAGTATGTTTCACAATTTATATTTATTTATTTGATTGGTCTTTTATACCGTACTCAAGAATATTTCACTTATACAACAATGGCCACCATTATTGTAGGTGGAAACCGGGCAGAGACCGGGGGAAACCCACAACCATCCACAGGTTGTTGCCAGACTTTCCCACGTATAGCCAGAAAAGAAGCCAGCATGAGCTGGACTTGAAACTCACAGTGCACAATTTAAACATAGAATCGACACATGAGCACCATTCCAGTAGTACCTAGTCACACCTCATACAACCAAGTAATGCACAGAGAACACAAATTTAATTACCTCACTGTTGCTTAAAACTGTACAAGTTTTTCTTTTTTGATTATACAATTATTTATTAGTGGAGACAAACCATAAACCAAACACCTTTGATAAGTCACTGACAAACTGTCTTAATGATTTGTCATCTTGTATATACTTCACTCTAGTGGTTTCTTTACACTGAACTAGCAAACCCTCCAGTATTGAAAGTTCTGTCTATCCACCTACCCTGGGTCCGTTTGAAATGGCCTGTGTGTTCAAGGGAGGGAACTGCAGTACTGGAACAGGGGTCGTTGTGGGCTGTGAAAAATTTTAAGTCCATCATGATTTAGCTTTAAACATGGCAAAGTTGATCTATGCTCCAAAACATTATCTACATGTTCCTGCATAGATCAGCGATTTATGCCATCTATTATATGAATTTCCTGATATAGACATTACTTATGTAAGATTCTCACGTTAGAATTTCATGTAACAAGAAAATCTACATTCTCTTCGACAATATATTCTCTTCATCCTTTATTTCTTAGAATTAAAATGGCTTTGCTTTAAAATAAAACGAAAGAAACCAAAAACAGAAATCAACATTGTTAAAACAAGGGTAGAGGTTAAAGTCATACCTAAAGTGTTTTTAGTAATGTTACATTATTTCACAGATGTTGATTATTATCAAAGCAAAAAAAAAAATTCTCTTTTCTTGGTGAGTAAGGTTATTTATATCTGACAGACTAAACCATAACAATATGTAAATCGGAGGTGAATTAATTATAATGCTACATGTATCCAACAAAACATAACTAAACTTCACATTAATCTGGCAAAATAAAAAGAAAAAGTTAAAAATAAAAGGACATGTTTATCAGAATGCAGGAACTCAAACAACAGGCAAAGCAGGGTGCATCACTGCACTAGATGCAGATGTACTGCAGCAAGGCATATTGCGCATAAAAACGAAATGCTCCAGATGCATCATACAACAAGCCAAACAAGCGTACAGAATGAATTTCAAACATGAATGCAACATCCAACTGTCTTGAGCAATCCCAAGAAGGGTGAAAACATGTGTAATTACATGCAGACTAACAAATGATAATGGCCACGCATATATCCTACATATGCGTACACAACAGAGTTGTTGATTATTTCGTGTCATCTTATATGCAGCTCTCAAGTTCCACACAACATACGTACATAAATACACCAGAGTATATACTGTAAGTGCAGGACAGTGTGCATTGGATAAAACAGCATACATTATGTCCGTTTCCCTGATGACTGATGATGACTTTCCTTATCAGGCTATGAGTAACTTTTATAAAACCGTGGACAGTTGAAAATCAAAAACAAGACACAACGTTAATTTACAGTTGACATGCACTTTTCTGTATACATTAAATCAAATTATTACTACTTAGACGACAGACTGGTTATCGATGGTGTTTTCAGCCAATCACAGGCTTTAATTTCAAAGTACTTAATGATGAAGAAAACGTCTTCCTATGAAGACAGTGGGGCGGAGCCAAAGAAACCGTGCGCCGAGTGAGCAGACATTGATTGACAGGTCACCGACCATGTGACATAACAACGGCTGTTGGGTTGACACACCGACAGACCAGTGACAGGAAGAGAGGGCGTGGCTTTGCATGAAATAGCCAATCAGTCGTCTAAAACGGACAGAGGTCATTATGAAAAGCGTAGCCCGCGTCATAATCGTGAAGACTTTTCATAATGACCTCTATCCTATACTTAGAAACCTGCAATTATTGTGCATTTTGTCTATTCGAGACCACACAGATCCGGCCTGTTAAAAGGCTACGGCCATGGCTAGCTGAACACGAAGTGATAACGTGGGAAGCTATGCATAAATCAACAGCAATCGATAATATTCCCAGAACTATGCCTGCTAATAACAAGAAAACACAGCATGTACATGTAAGTCAATAGAACAATCATACGTGAATTGTGGACGTCAACAGAACATAGTTAAGGGCTTGCATCGCCTTGATTTATTTCTTTCTTTCTTTCTTTGAATTGTGTAATACCCTTTACCCAAGAATATTTCACTCATGTATTGGCAGTCACCTTGATAGTGAGATCTGTATTAACTTCTGTGATATTTCGACTATCTTTTCAACGCTGCGCCTGCGTAACGTAGAGACTGTGTGTGCTATTAACCAGGCAGTGCCCAGATCTCTGCAGTCTCAAATTCTATGCAAACTTAAACGTCATTTTTTAAATATGATAAATATAAGCATAGAAATCATGCCACGTACAGAAAAAGGAGGTAAAAAAGAAGATTTTGGTTTAAATTTATATTGCCCAGGTGGGGTTTTATCCTGAGCTCATAAACTCTACACATCAGGAGCCCATTTCACAAGGCGAACGTAGCGCGACGATCACGTAACTACCATGGTGACGTAATACCTACAGAACTGGTTGCCATGGAAGTTAAGTGTGTGCAACGTCGCCTAGACTTTCTGAAACGGGTCCCTAGGATAACTGTATTTCACCTAAAGTTTGGCCTGTAAAAATCTCCCTTCAATAAGATAATTAAGGCCTTAAAATGACACTCTTTATGACCACACTTTAATCTTTCTGATCCAAAAAAAATAATCAAACTACATCAAAGTCTTTCTGATAAAAAAATTAATCAAACTTCATCAAGAACATGGAATCAATCTGAATGAAAGAAAATTTGTCACTTGAAATGTGCTAAGCTTTAGGTGAAATATTTCTTGCACAAAAGCATAGATCATATCAAGCCCCCCCCACCCTCACCCCCACCCCACACCCCCACCACCTCACACCTGAGAAATGGAATTCATAGCATGCAGATTACAATGTCGTAAAATGCCCAAACTTAGCTTAAAATTCTACATGGAAATCAGGACCTGTTAGTGACTTGGATCATTATTAGATCATGGTTTCTTGGTTTACCTGTACTGTTGTTAATACCAACATAATCAGACATCTAAACCCTGCCAAGACGTGTTTAAGATCACCTTTAATTACGTGTATATCTTCCACCACTAGGGAAATCTACAATGACTTATAAACTAATTTACCTCCATACAGCCTTTTGTATTTCAGTATGTTAGATGATATTAAACCAGACATAACCCATTACACTCTAACCACACCATTAATTTCATCAGTTTGTCCATAACCATCAGTTTTTTTGTTATTTATTTCAGAAAATAAAACAAAGCCCTTGTTCAATCTGATAGCATTGTCATCTTTTGTACTAGACTTTTAATATGATTTTCAAAATTAGATGACAGATTTTTGTGGGGCAGAAAATTTCACTCTGATATTTTTTCCCTTCAGGCAAAACTGTCAGACAAATGCAAATTATTCTTATACCATATGCTGCCCAAACTGATTTTTCATTTTGGAGAGCTGAAAAACACGAATGAATGAGCTGTTGAGAGCAAAAAATAAAGAAAGATCGCAAACACTGCGCAAACAGATGGCAGAGTGAACAGGACTGCAGTGAGCTGTAAAAGGCTTTGAAACTCCGTGGGTTAGCAAATGTGAATAGATATAGGCACCCAACATCGCAAAATAAGCAGTTTTGGCAAGATTCATAAATCCAGTTACCATGGCTACCGTCCCCGCCTGACTGTCGTCCTGGTACATTCCGTGGCGCCATCTACTCACCCGGTCCTGTAGCTGTTCGCTTCCCCGTTCTACAGCCTTATCAGGACGCTGGCGAGATCGGTGATGGTCTCCACGCTGTCGTTGTCGATTATTAATTTCTTTTCGTCGCTGTTCCTCAAGTTTCCTTCGTCTTTCAATTTCTTCTTTTCTTCGTCTTTCCCTTTCTTCCAAACGGCGCTTCTCATTCTCCAAATCCTTCCGCCTCTGTCTTTCGAGCTCCTGCTGCCGTCTTTCTAATTCATCGTCGTTGTTGTTGTTTCGACTGGTGCCAGCTCTTCCCTGATTTTCTGACTGCTCTCTTCTGCGTTTTTCCAACTCCTGTTGTCTCCTTTTCAACTCCTCCTCTCTATTACTGTTTCTGCCCAGATCAGGCCTTCTTTGCTTTTCCAACTGCTCCCTTCTTCGTTTCTCAAATTCCTGTCGTCTTTTCTCCGCTTCTACTCGCCTTCTTTCAATTTCTTGTCGTCTCGCCTCCAACTCCTTACGTCTCCTTTCTTCCAACTCTTGACGTCGTTTTTCCTCTGCGACACGGTTGCTGTTTTCACTTTGCAGTTCCCCGTGAGAGTTAGCACTGCCGGGGCGACTGCGAGATCTAATTTCAATTTGCCGCTGTCTTTCCCACTCCTCACGTTGTCTTCGTGCTTCTTCCCTTCGCAGTTTTTCAGCTTCACTCTCCTTATCACTTCCTGGCCTTCTGTGTGACGCCATGTCTTCCCGCTGTCGTTTTTCCAGTTCCTCTCGCTGACGCTTGAGTTCTTCCTCTTTTTTTCGTTTTTCACTGTCACCATTTCTTCGTTTCTCAATTTCATCACGCCTGCGTTTTTCCTGCTCTTCTTGACGGCGGATTTCCTTTTCCCTTTGCTGCTTACGACGATTCTCCTGCTTCCTTGCGCCATTTTCAGTTTCTATTCTTCTCTGATCCCTTTCTTTTTGTCGTTTATCAAGTTCTTGTTGTCGTTCCAATTTTCGTTGTTCCAACCTTTCTCTTTGTTGTCTCGCTAGCATTTCACGACGACGTTCCATTTCTTGGCGATGTTTGAGCATCACTTCACGATGGCGAGCATTTGTTCTATCGTAAGCATCAGCTCTGTTAGAGGAACCGTTTCTCACAAAGCTTCTATTGTCAGTCTGTGGAATTCGATTGCTGTCAAAACCTTCTTGACCCGAGTGATTTATTCGTATTCTATCCTGAATGCCAAAATCAAACAATCAAACACAGCTGAAAGAAAATTTGCTTCAAAATTCTCAGTCAAAAAGCAAACCAGCAATCAAATGCTGAGATTAGTTGTACATGGTAAGCTGGAGAAGGGGCACATTATTTTGGTTTCGGATTTGGGGGATTTTGATAACTTGGTTTATTTCAGCATGCTGGTAACATTAAAAACATCGGGTAGGGGATTCAGAAACAAACATCAAATGTGCAAATTAAATTATTATTTGAATCAAATTAATTTCAATGCACAATGGCAGCTTTTGCACATGCCTTTGTTCTCAACAAACCCTAAAAAAATAAAACTGAAGTTCAATCAAATGCTCAAATCAGCAAAAACAAATTTAAAAAAGGCATCTCAAAACATTCTTGACAAAAGAAAACATACATACATACAAAAACCACATAGTACAAGTCAGTGATTTTCATTCCATTCGAAGGTTTCTTACCGTTTCCGTTGATGCTGGCAAAGGAATTAAAGGCCCAAGCTGGTCAAAGAGAAAGAGAAGAAATGTAAAATGAGTGCCTGCAAGGACAAAATGAGAGCCTAAAAGGACAACATGATGTTGGATAAATTTTTCGTGATCGAAACTTGACAGATCGCGTTGAAAACCTCCATTCCTAACAGTCTACTGTAATTCAGGTAGAGTTTAGCCGAAAATTTCTGGCCGTGAAGTTGAGCCCATTTCAGTTGCAGGAGGGGATGACAGGGGAGAGTAATCAGCACCAGTTCTGCAGTAATCCCAAGTGTTGGTCTGGCTGCTGGCCCTTGCCACATGGGGCAAACTCCTCGAGCATGGACTGAGAGACGAGTGTTTACACATTAGTCCATCTACACTCTCACTAAAACGCTGTTGGTTGCACTCTTGCAAAACAGAAGTTGAGTTTGCCACGTCCCACACAGGTGTTACTTCACTACAATCGAAGCTCTCCTCGCATTTCTTCAGAATTCTATTTTCTTCTCATATCAGGTGTCTTCAGTTCAACACAGAAAACATATTTCGGTAAAGTTTCGAAACTAGATATACTATGTGTTCTAACCTCATTCTCGCATTGTTGTGACAGCCGATTGCCATGCACAGGACTGAGAACTCAGAGTCACGTGCGCGTAAATGTCTACAGGTAACCGACAGCTTACCAATTTCAACACTGAACAATTAGATGTATTTATTTTCACTGACCCGCCCCTTGGGACAGTCACAATTGTGAAGCCTCCCGCCGAATCTAGACTAGCAGACGGAGGTCCATTAATTTACATACATTCACGTACCCAGTGAAATCCATGTAAAGTTATTTTCGGCAGACTGCTCTAGACTTTGCTGCTAACCCATTTCAGTAAAGCCACGTAATCATGTATTTCAGTGGTTTACGCAACACAAATAACCTATTTACAGCGAGTAGAATTAAAAACAATTGCTAAAACATCAGGAATCGGATATCTGTTGTGACTGACCAGCCTCCTAAAACAATGTCGAAACTTCAAAGACTATACCCAGAGCTGTGCAAAAGGCTGGGATTAGCCATGATATCACTAAAACTCACCTGTTTAAATCTGAACACTCAATAGGTTATAGTTTGGCACCTACTCACCTATAATTTACATATAATGAATGCTATTTTTAGATCATCAAGGCCCACACTGGTAAGGTGTGACCATGAGTTCTGATTCAAGCAAACTGTGCGAAAATGGATTTTCTTACTCCAACAAAGGCAAACCTGTGAAGCTGGACCTACATGCAATTGCAGTAAGTCGGAGCAGTCAAGTGTTGTATTTGTAAATTAGCTTCTAAAACGTATAAGGTACTTATTTACTTTAGACACATATTCGTTGTTGGGTATTGTTTTCAAAGGCTTGCATGCTTATCAATGAAGGCCTACTTGTTAGCCTCATCTCAATGAAGGCCTCACCGTCTAACCTCAACCCACCTGTTTTGGCACGACATACTATTGCCGACCATACGTGACACATGCATTTTGGTAGAAGATATGTAGAGATGGTATTGTGCTAACATTTCGTTGGTCTTGTGAAGCGTTTTGGCACAACCCACTTGGCACACCATATATGAAATTTGCACTCTGGCAGTAGCTGTGTAGCGATTCTACTGGAGCAGTTGCATGTTCAGTGAAGCATGGACATATTTATTGGTCTTGTCACAGGTATGTTCAATCCTGTGGACACACTCCTCAGACACTTACTGACCCCCAGCTGTGTCCAATTACCAAGAATCACAACTAGACACAAGGAATCATGGGATACAATTTTCAAAACCATCGGCTAAACTCTACCTGATTTACCGTAGTTGTTAACCCTTCTAACAAGGCTGAAGTCGAACAAGTTACAGATTTTATTATTGTATCTACTGTTTATTATTTTCTCCGCGTGTGGAGGAGTCGGAAGCTCCCAGAGTAAACCATCGATCTTCATCCGGTGAAGATCTTGACTTAAAGCTGAGGTCATAACCACATTGGTGAAGATAAAACTAAAAAATATTCTTGATCATCAATGGAAAGACCAAAGAAATCTACATATGAAACCAACTTCACTTGCTGTTTTAGTTTTATTAAAATATTAAAATTATTAAAATAGAGTTCATGTAAATTTTATTTTCACTTTGGAAGAAACTCTTGTGGCATCTACTCATGGGTTTCTACTACAGAGCTCAGGAGAAAAGTTTATGATGTATCTTACTGGCCATTTATCTTACTTAAATGGCCCAATTTGGAATTCAAACATATGACTCTAAAAAAATAAATCAAATTATTTTTTATATACTTTTGAATGGTCTTTCCTCTGGCACCTCATTTCAAAGTTTTTGTAGTGCACTTTTGATATTTTTTTCCATACTTTTCAACAAGTAGCTTTACATTGGAGACACAGTTAACCAAAATGAATTTGTTTACTGGATAAATGATTTTCCCCATGCTCAACAGTTGTTCACTTCTAGGATGGCGATCAGTTTAAAATGGGTGGAAGAAACCGTTTTGCCTAGGGTAATCCATCAATCTTCTGTAAATTACTTACAGGAAAAGACTTCTAAAACCACTTAAACCCCTTAAAACTATGCATAAGTATCCTTTCATGTATTTTTTTTAGATCTTTGTGAAAAGAGTTAAGGGCGCTCAAACATTTGAATTCTAATGTGGGCTTTATGGGCCATGCTATCAGTTAGGAATTCTGACGTCACAGGAAGTTCATCCAAATCTAATCACGACACTGAATGTTGGAATGACTGTTTTTACCCATGAGTGAAAGATTAATGAAATAATGTTCCCAAAAATTCTTTCCTTCTGGTGAACATCAGGAAAAAAGGTGACGACAGATATGCATGTCCTACTGATGGACGACAAGTGGTCCTGAGTGAAGTTTGGACTGCGAATGGCCAGACGAGCCTCGTCTACCCCTTACTGTAACCAGGGGTCCCACAGGCCAGGAGAGCGGAGAATGGCCAGCAAGCCTCGTCTACCCCTTACTGTCACCAGGGGTCCCACAGGCCAGGAGAGTGGAGAATGGCCAGCAAGCCTCCTCTACCGCTTACTGTCACCAGGGGTCCCACAGGCCAGGAGAGTGGAGAATGGCCAGCAAGCCTCGTCTACCCCTTACTGTCACCAGGGGTCCCACAGGCCAGGAGAGCGGAGAATGGCCAGCAAGCCTCCTCTACCGCTTACTGTCACCAGGGGTCCCACAGGCCAGGAGAGTGGAGAATGGCCAGCAAGCCTCCTCTACCGCTTACTGTAACCAGGGGTCCCACAGGCCAGGAGAGTGGAGAATGGCCAGCAAGCCTCGTCTACCCCTTACTGTCACCAGGGGTCCCACAGGCCAGGAGAGTGGAGAATGGCCAGCAAGCCTCCTCTACCGCTTACTGTCACCAGGGGTCCCACAGGCCAGGAGAGTGGAGAATGGCCAGCAAGCCTCGTCTACCCCTTACTGTCACCAGGGGTCCCACAGGCCAGGAGAGCGGAGAATGGCCAGCAAGCCTCCTCTACCGCTTACTGTCACCAGGGGTCCCACAGGCCAGGAGAGTGGAGAATGGCCAGCAAGCCTCTACCGCTTACTGTAACCAGGGGTCCCACAGGCCAGGAGAGTGGAGAATGGCCAGCAAGCCTCCTCTACCGCTTACTGTAACCAGGGGTCCCACAGGCCAGGAGAGTGGAGAATGGCCAGACGAGCCTCGTCTACCCCTTACTGTCACCAGGGGTCCCACAGGCCAGGAGAGTGGAGAATGGCCAGACGAGCCTCGTCTACCCCTTACTGTCACCAGGGGTCCCACAGGCCAGGAGAGTGGAGAATGGCCAGACGAGCCTCGTCTACCCCTTACTGTAACCAGGGGTCCCACAGGCCAGGAGAGTGGAGAATGGCCAGACGAGCCTCGTCTACCCCTTACTGTAACCAGGGGTCCCACAGGCCAGGAGAGTGGAGAATGGCCAGTAAGCCTCCTCTACCGCTTACTGTAACCAGGGGTCCCACAGGCCAGAAGAGTGGAGAATGGCCAGACGAGCCTCGTCTACCCCTTACTGTCACCAGGGGACCCACAGGCCAGGAGAGTGGAGAATGGCCAGACGAGCCTCGTCTACCCCTTACTGTCACCAGGGGTCCCACAGGCCAGGAGAGTGGAGAATGGCCAGACGAGCCTCGTCTACCCCTTACTGTAACCAGGGGTCCCACAGGCCAGGAGAGTGGAGAATGGCCAGACGAGCCTCGTCTACCCCTTACTGTCACCAGGGGTCCCACAGGCCAGGAGAGCGGAGAATGGCCAGCAAGCCTCCTCTACCGCTTACTGTCACCAGGGGTCCCACAGGCCAGGAGAGTGGAGAATGGCCAGCAAGCCTCCTCTACTGCTTACTGTAACCAGGGGTCCCACAGGCCAGGAGAGTGGAGAATGGCCAGCAAGCCTCCTCTACCGCTTACTGTAACCAGGGGTCCCACAGGCCAGGAGAGCGGAGAATGGCCAGCAAGCCTCCTCTACCGCTTACTGTAACCAGGGGTCCCACAGGCCAGGAGAGCAGAGAATGGCCAGCAAGCCTCCTCTACCGCTTACTGTAACCAGGGGTCCCACAGGCCAGGAGAGCGGAGAATGGCCAGCAAGCCTCCTCTACCGCTTACTGTCACCAGGGGTCCCACAGGCCAGGAGAGCGGAGAATGGCCAGCAAGCCTCCTCTACCCCTTACTGTAACCAGGGGTCCCACAGGCCAGGGGAGTGGAGAATGGCCAGCAAGCCTCCTCTACCGCTTACTGTAACCAGGGGTCCCACAGGCCAGGAGAGCGGAGAATGGCCAGCAAGCCTCCTCTACCGCTTACTGTCACCAGGGGTCCCACAGGCCAGGAGAGCGGAGAATGGCCAGCAAGCCTCCTCTACCCCTTTCTGTCACCAGGGGTCCCACAGGCCAGGAGAGTGGAGAATGGCCAGCAAGCCTCCTCTACCGCTTACTGTCACCAGGGGTCCCACAGGCCAGGAGAGTGGAGAATGGCCAGCAAGCCTCCTCTACCGCTTACTGTCACCAGGGGTTCCACAGACTGGGAGAGCGGAGAATGGCCAGGCGAGGCTCATCTACCCTTGACACTCGTAACAACTAATAGGCAAGTGCCACCAATTTAACCCCACTGAAAATCCCTCCATTACATCCATACCCCAACCCACTTCCACCAATAAAGACGTACTTGTACAAGCTGCCAGCCCTGGTTCACCCTCAGGAAAAGTCTTTGTTGATCCAACAGGAAAGCCATTGTACCCACAGGTAGAGACACAGAGATCATGAAAAGCTCATCTTGATTCCTGAAGGTTACAGCCTGTAAACAAGCACGAAACCATGGTCAAACTCATGCACTACAGTGAGAGATCATGAAAAGCTCATCTTGATTCCTGAAGGTTACAGCCTGTAAACAAGCACAAAACCATGGGCAAACTCAAGCACTACCTTGAAAGATCATGAAAAGCTCATTATAGTTACTAAATATAATGCCTGGTAAGCAAATAGAAAACCACTGATTCAAATTCGAGCAATACAGTATTTTTGAGACACAAAATTACAAGAACGAAATGATATTCCCTTTATTTATATCCAACAATGGCAATAACATGTTTCTAAAAACTATGTTGATGGTCTGAATTATGTGCTCCAGAGCATGTTGCTGTGTGATGTAAAGCACAAAGGTACTGAAGTTCTGGCAGCAGTTTCTCCTGGTAAGTAGTATAAAATGGTGACATCACAGAACAGCACAAAGGATTGTCACTGAGTTATCATAACTTTAAAATGAATCAAAATGAAAAACAAATTTTGGAATGTTTGCATTGTTTAGGTTGAAACTGTTAAAACAACAGCAAAAAATCCCTTTAGGATTGAACTTACACCTGAAGCCACCCTGTTAGAGAATGCACCGTTTCCAGCACCTGGTATTCCTGGTGCCCCTGGGGGGCCTGGTGGGCCAGGTGGGCCAGGTATGAACCTGGCACTGCCCTCCGCACCCCGCCCATAGTATGGCTGTCCGGGAGGACCTGGGGGACCGGGCCGACCTTGACCTGGTTGCCCTGGTCGCCCGGGAATACCTGGGAGTCCTCTTTCTCCTACACCTGGTGGGCCTCGAGGTCCCTGAAAAGATGAGGAGTGTTTTCAGGTTATTGTTTATTAAAAGTCACGACTCAGTACCATACTGAGTGCTGTAAAGCTTAAAGATAGGTTTCAGGGCAAATTATGGACTGCAAGTGAATCAAACTTAATGTCTCACAGAAAACCAAAACCAATAAGTCGAATGCAACAGTACATGTAAAAAAGTATATTTTCTTTAAGTAAGTTTAAGGTCAAATTTATATTTACAAAGGCTAAATGAAAATGTATATGTAATTTCATTACATCTCAAATTTAACAGGTGAGAGGGAATAAAAATACTTACAATAGGGCCGGGTGGCCCGGGTGGTCCTGGTGGGCCTGTTACAACACCTCCACTAGCAGAGGAAACATAGCCTGGTGGGCCAGGTGGCCCAGGAACACCTGGAGCTCCTGGTATGCCATCATCTCCCTTAGGACCCTGCAAAAGAACATAAGAGATACATGTATGTAAGCTTGGGGTTTCATGTTGTAACAGATACATGCAGAGTGATACCTCTTTATAACACTGGCTTTGGGACAGACACCATGCTGATTTAGTGTAAACGTCTGTCTGTTATGTACAACAAAGGATAAGATGTGCATCCAAATGTAATCATGAAATGCTGTAAAAATTTATTGCCTCTTTGTGGTTTTTCAACAGAAAAAGAGATATGAAGTACGATTTAGGCTCAGCACACAGCCTTGATCATGGGTGGGGTGGGGTGGTCAGGTTTAGAGGTGGAGGACACAAGAGTGCCCCACGCTATACCATCCTCGAGGGCTCCGTGGCTCAGTTGGTTAGCGCGCTACAGCAGCGTAATGACCCAGGAGTCTCTCACCAATGCGGTCGCTGTGAGTTCAAGTCCAGCTCATGCTGGCTTCCTCTCCGACCGTAAGTGGGAAGGTCTGTCAGCAACCTGCGGATAGTCGTGAGTTACCCCCGGGCTCTGCCCGGTTTCCACCCACCATAATGCTGACCGCCGTTGTATAAGTGAAATATTCTTGAGTATGGCGTATAACACCAATAAAATAAATAAATAAATATACCATCCTCCTTCACCCGTATCTCACAAGAATCCAGTCCTAAACCTGCAGCGGTACCACCTCTTTAACCGTCTCAGCCAGCGTGGCCTATTGCATTTTACAGGTAACACAACTATAATGAGGATGGTGACCAGAAGCAGCCATGACATTATGATTGATTGATTGAGCGATGAATGGTACTTACTGGCACTCCGTTGGTGCCATCCCGCCCTGGGAAGCCTGCTGGACCCCTGGGTCCTGGGTCACCTGTTTAACCAAACAGAATTACAGGTGTACTGTATTGATACAGGTGTAAATATCCTTTACCAGCATGTCTGTAGTCACAACAGGTGCACCTTACAGGTAAGTACCATCATATTCAAACCATTTCTATAAACAACAGAAAATTTTAAAATAATTTTTTATTTCAACTTCTGTTACTATTATTGCTAGATCTGTTGTATATTACTATAACTTTGATACAGAACAAGAAATGAGCAAGTTTGGGGAATGCTGACCCTTCTCAACACAAAAAACCCAATCACTATATAAAATATGCCCAATATTATCTTCAAGAAGGAAAAATGCCATGTTCAAGTTTCAGCCAGATAGCCATGTGCAAGCACCCTTCCAAATGTGCTTCATTAGAGAGACAATATTTCCGTATGTGCTTACCTGGAATGACAATATTTCCATCTGCACTGGTGACGACACCTGGCCGTCCTGGTGGACCCTGGGGACCCTCATCACCCTTATCACCCTGACAAAAACAACTTTCACTTTCAATTTGATTTTCACATGCTAGATTCAGCACAAAACATAGGAAGATATCCTACAGACAACCGCTAGATTCAGCAACAAAACATGGGAGGATATCCTACTGGACAAATGCTACATTCAGCAACAAAACATGGGGCCATATTCTCCTGACCAAACGCTAGATTCAGCAACAAAACATGGGATGATATCCTAATGGACAAATGCTACATTCAGCAACGAAACATGGGGGGATATCCTGCTGGACAAATGCTAGATTCAGCAACAAAACATAGGAGGATATCCTACTGGACAAATGCTACATTCAGCAACAAAAGATGGGATGATATCCTACTGGACAAATACTACATTCAGCAACAAAAGATGGGGCGATATTCTCCTGGACAAATACTAGATTCTGCAACAAAAGATGGGATGATATCCTGCTGGACAAATACTACATTCAGCAACAAAAGATGGGGCGATATTCTCCTGGACAAATACTAGATTCAGCAACAAAAGATGGGATGATATCCTGCTGGACAAATACTACATTCAGCAACAAAACATGGAATTACATCCTACTGGACAAATACTAGATCCAGCAACAGAAGATGGGACGATATCCTCCTGGACAAATGCTAGATTCAGCAACAAAACATGGGATGATATCCTACTGGACAAATGCTAGATTCAGCAACAAAAGATGGGATGACATCCTACTGGACAAATGCTACATTCAGCAACAAAAGATGGGATGATATCCTACTGGACAAATGCTAGATTCAGCAACAAAAGATGGGATGATATCCTGCTGGACAAATACTACATTCAGCAACAAAACATGGGGCCATATTCTCCTGGACAAATACTACATTCAGCAACAAAAGATGGGATGATATCCTGCTGGACAAATACTAGATCCAGCAATAAAACATGGGATGATATTCTCCCAGACAAATGCTAGATTCAGCAAAAAAACATGGGATGATATCCTACTGGACAAATGCAACATTCAGCAACAAAACATGGGATGATATCCTACTGGACAAATACTAGATCCAGCAACAAAACATGGGATGATATTCTCCTGGACAAATACTAGATTCAGCAACAAAACATGGGATTACATCCTACTGGACAAATGCTACATTCAGCAACAAAACATGGGGCCACATTCTCCTGGACAAATACTAGATTCAGCAACAAAAGATGGGATGATATCCTGCTGGACAAATACTACATTCAGCAACAAAACATGGGGCCATATTCTCCTGGACAAATACTAGATTCAGCAACAAAACATGGGATGATATCCTGCTGGACAAATGCTAGATTCAGCAATAAAACATGGGACGATATCCTCCTGGACAAATGCTACATTCAGCAACAAAACATGGGACCACATTCTCCTGGACAAATACTAGATTCAGCAACAAAAGATGGGATGATATCCTGCTGGACAAATGCTAGATTCAGCAATAAAACATGGGATGATATCCTCCTGGACAAATACTAGATTCAGCAACAAAAGATGGGATTACATCCTACTGGACAAATGCTACATTCAGCAACAAAACATGGGGCCATATTCTCCTGGACAAATGTAATATTTTACGACTTGCCTTATAAATACAGTGTTTTTGGGTGGAAAAATAAAGTGATTTACCGTATATACAGCTCGGCAGCGGTTCAATGTGAAGAACTTATTTGTTCTCTTCCATGTCAGGGTATATTTACGTTATTATTTCACAAATACTTTAAATTTTCTCCCTACCTTATCACCCTTAGGTCCAGGTATAAAGACACCACCTCTGCCAGGGAGACCTGCTCCGGGGATTCCTGGGGCTCCAGGGGGGCCAGGGGGACCCACACGTCCTACTCCTGGTTCTCCTTTCCTTCCACGGAATCCTGGGCGACCCTGAATGTGGGAAAGGCACAGGATATTACCTCAGTGATCACTGGAGACATACCATGATGACAAATGGTCGTTAATGACAGGGCAAAACACCCATCTTAAACAAGAGATCTGGGAGAATGTAGAAATGTCCAAGGTTGGGATGAAGATGCATCTTGAATGTCTTACAAATTTCAACCACTTGGCCATGACCCACTCCTCATTTTGCTCAGTAATGCCCTAATTTCTCCACCCTAATTTGAAAGAACAACTTTCAGTGCAATTTATGTACATTTTTGATGCATTTTGAAGACAAAACTAACTTCCATAGATCAACCAATTTCCGGGCTTTGCAAAAAGCATAATTTTGTAAGAGAGAATTCTATGAAATCAAGAATGGATAAATTTGTTACCATCATTTTGGTATTATTTCAGCCACATTTTAATTAACTGTAATTAAGCTGTGACTAAACATTGCCGCAGACATGAGCCAAATGCTTAGCTATTGACCACAGATTATTAAACGCAGACGATGAGCATTTGGCTTACAGATCACTGTAAAGCAGGTCATGTGACCAGACATATGACCTTTCACATGGCTCGGATGATGTGGTAGAGTGGAGTTTACTCCTGTTTATAGTTGAAACAGTGACAGCGTCCTTTACGATGTTCTTGGGGGTAACGGCGACAAGACAATTAAGGAATTAATAATTTTCTTGAATTCAATATAAATGCATTGTCTGCAAAAATATTTTGGATTTTTCCAGACATACACGTAAATATTGCGAAGTAAGATTTATGAGAACGCTATCGTACTGGCTGACATTTGAGGTTAAATATATTAATCTAGAACTGAAGAGCAAGAATTGATCATTGATCACTACTTGTACATTCTCTCTTGTGTTGAATACACCGGATTAAAAGATCACAGGATATTTAACTTCAGTTAGTCCATTAATGTTTATGGTGTTGTGGAAAACCACACGGCGCCTTTGGTCAGTATACTCTAGATTACTTCAACAACAAGTCAAACAGGATTGTTTTCATTGTATGCTGTGGTTGTTCTCCCAGTTGGTAACTGCTCAACTGACTGATTAAGGTGTGGGTTTCACGTTTACTCAAATAAAACAAAGCATTTATCGCTTCAGCGTTCCAGCGTTTCCGGTAGAGGTTGCAATACGAATACTAATCTGCACAGTTCGTCATTCCAGCATAAAATTTTTCACAGCATTTGATGACTCACATCTCACGTCTTTTCTTCAACCTTCTGACTGTCTGTGTTATAAGTAGAGGGGTACATATACATATAGAACTCCGGCTATATATAAATATATATCTCTCTCTCTCCGGCTATATATAAATATATATCTTTCTCTCTCTCTCTCTCTCTCTCTCTCTGTATATATACATATATATACATATATATATATCTGACCTACTCCGCTTTCTTATTACAAGTCCTGCCAACCTGGCAAAGATTTCACTTCATTAATACTACTACCTGTAGTATTTTTTAATATGCAACACGGGAAACTCGTCTTTTATATACACATGCTAGTTAACATTTTGGTTGCGACTGAGGCGACAAAGACCTACAATACTGTATAGGCCCTATGTTTGTCTACATTAACAAACATGATATATGTAGCTCCAATGTTTTACATGAAGAAAGTCACAACTGGCACAATTAATCATACATGGGGCTGTATAAAGAAACGGGTAACGCTCAAGATTAGATTCCTGTTAGAAATATATGAACATATTGGTTCTATTTTTTGGGTGGTAATCTTTCATGCGGGTAGCAGTTTGTCCACACGGCTTTTTGTCTACACGATGGTCTACTCACCATGGCAATTTCTTGACACGTGTTGATGGCAGAGGTGAGCCGGGACTACTTTCATTTGGAAAGAGGAGCATGGACTCTACCTGTGAACCCAGCGCGGGAACACGTCGCCTGGCCGACTATACCAAGCCATCGTGTTGATGATACACCAGAGCATTCAACATCCATCGTTTTGCCATTGTGGGCATGATTTTTGTGGCCATGCCGAGCCCTCGAACTCGTGGTCACTAGCTGAGCATTTGGCTCTGGTGTGCGGCAGGTTTTACTCTCATGATGGTCAAGTTTATGGTCACTTACCGGGAATCCAGGCATTCCGATTTCGCCAGGCGGTCCTCTCGGTCCAGGGGGTCCCCTAGGCCCCGGGAGCCCAACACCTCCTGTCCCAGGGAATACAGGGGCCGCAGAGTTATCTGCTAAGGGTCCAGCAGGACCAGGAGGGCCTGGGGGTCCAGGTTCCCCCTTGAAGCCTACACACATCTTACATCCACCTGGTTCTCCCTTTTCCCCTTTGTCAGGCTGTAAACATAGTATAATTGTAAAACCATACATGAGCTTAGCAAGTAAGCCCCTTTGTCAGGCCGTAAACATATTATGGACAATTGTAGAACCATACATGAGACTAGCAAGTAAGCTCCTTTGTCAGGCCGTAAACATAGTATGGACAACTGTAGAACCATACATGAGACTAGCAAGTAAGCTCCTTTGTCAGGCCGTAAACATAGTATGGACAACTGTAGAACCATACATGAGATTAGCAAGTAAGCTCAGAGCATTTATAATTTAAATATGCCAAACTTATTCATGGATCAAGCTGGCCAAGCAATGGACCTGAACTCAAAATTTTATCAAAACTGGACAACATTTGTAGCAGTTGTTGCACAGCAACCACTGACCAATGGGAATCCTGGAATTCCTTAAACATTCAAACGTTATTGATCTGGCTGGTTTTTCTAACTTGTCGTCACAGAATGGATCGTATCTGTAGTAGTTATTGGATGGAAACCAACAACCACTGAGAATCATAAAATTAATATATGCAAAACTATACATGGATCCGGCTGGTTTTCTAACATGATCTGAGATTTCACAACCCATTCCAATTTCACCCATGACTAAGTTGCACATTTTGCCGATTCTGAGCGTTGTCTTGGTCATGGAAAGATGTTTTGATGTCTCTTTTTTAAGGCACATATCTTACTTAAAATATGTATTAAAGTTTAACCACTACAAGTTATAGTTTATGACATTTATTTGCCCCTAAAAATGCAATGTTTTGGGCAAAACTTCAGGTCATTTGCCCTGATAGTTTTCAAGACTACAACAAATTACTGGACCCAAACACCAATCTAAAATGAAGGAATATGTAAAATTTAAGCACAGCTCCAGCTGGTTTTCAAAATTAAACCAAACTCACAAAAAACTGTTTGTTTGTTTGATTGGGTCACATCACAATGGTGTCTGCTTGATGCTAGCCAGACCTAATGTGGACATATGTATACTGCTGCCTCACTGAAATGTCGATGTAAAGACATCAGGCCCAATTTATTTATTTGATTGGTGTTTTAGACCGTATTCAAGAATATTTCACTTATACGATGGCGGCCAGTATTATGGTGGATGGAAACCGGGCAGAGCCCGGGGGAAGCCCATGACCATCTGCAGGTTGCTGGCAGACCTTCCCACATATGGCCGGAGAGGAAGCCATCATCAGACCCAAAATCTTAACAAGAGCAACATGTTAGCATATTCCTCTTGAGCCGAGAGCCAAGACAGGTAATACCAAAATTACTGATGATCACACAAAATTACTGATGATCACACAAAATTACTGATGATCACACAAAATTACTGATGATCACACAAAATTAGTACGATCAGGAATTTTATATAAATCAGACAACACACGGCTTCTGTTACTTACCCTATCCCCTCCGAGAGCTCCTGAGCCTGGGATGATGTCTCCGGGGCCAGAATATCCCCGCCCAGGGGGTCCTGGGGGTCCTGCAGGACCTAGACCACCTGGGTATCCCCGCTCACCACGTTCTCCTTTGGCACCCTGTCCGCAGAAATTCACACGCCATTTCATTAGTAACTAAGCCATACACATTTGAGTTTTATCAAGCCTTCGCATAAACAGTTCACAATAAAACCCTATATGAGGTAACCTGACAAGGTGACGTAGTTTTACTGGTTGTGTGTTATCATTTGCCAATATCACACTGACATTGCTACTCTGTTTTCACTCTCTATGCTCTGGTTGTTCATATTAACATGTGACATTCATCAGCAGCACCAACACGTGGACACTGCTGTATTTCGCCTGAAGCAAATAATGGCCTTAAAATGATACATGCCAGTACCAAAGTTTGTCTAATAAAACATTATCAGCGAAATATCTACAGCCATTTTAACTCCGGAAAACATTTGGGCTCCCAAACTGTTGGGCCCCCAAACAAATGAAGCTGTATTAAATACAACATGTAAATTGAACAAAAATATGATGGTTTCCCAACAAAAATGAAAGTTTGCATAAAAATTTTCTTCAATCACAAACTTTCTCAAAAGCCATTGTTTTGGGTTGCAGCTCACAAAATGTGTTCAGGTAGGGCTACAATGCCACAGGTAAAGTCTGAGATCAGAACCTTCATTTTTTTCTAGATATGGCCCTGATTAATCTGATTAACAAACAATTTGTAAGTAGCCCTACATAGTAAATGAATAAATCAGAATCAAGTAAAATGTGACCTTTGCAAAATGCTAAACTTTAGATGAAATACAGCAAGGCGTAAGTCCTGGGCTAATTTGTGACTTACAGCCTTGGGGAGATCATACAATCAGATGAGCAAGCTGGAGTAAATTCTGTGATAAAAAGAATCAAAAGAATTATTTCTATATTTATTTATTTACTCGTTTGGTATAGTAAAAGCGTGCTTAAGAACTTTTCACTTCTGTAACTTTCTACCCTCAAACCACGATCTTGAAATTAATAACCCTTCAAAACAGGAAATTATAGAACTTCCAAACCAAGACCTTGACATTTGTGACTTTGAAAGCACAATTTTGACCTCTGCTGACTTTCAAGGCGCAACCTTGACTTGTTCTTTGGGTTTGTTTCAGCTTACCGTTAACCCTGTTAGTCCTGGTTCCCCAGACGCACCAGGCAGGCCCGGGGGTCCAGCACCGCCTGGTTCACCTGGCGTTCCAGGAACACCGTCACGTCCTGGAGGCCCTGGGTAGCCTAGATCTCCCTGCGAAACACAAAGCAACTGTGTTTAACTGACTGAAACTCAGATCAAACTGCAACACAATTTAAGGAAGATAAAATATCTGATATTAGCTGATTAGTTAAATGACATCTTATATTTAGTACTGACTGAATATTTCATACTTGCAAAGAAAAAGGGCATTCCACATTACAACAAATTTAGCAAGGACAACTTAAACTGCTGTGTACAGAAATCATTATCCAAATCAACTTTAAATTTAAATCTTAACACCTGTTCTGCAATTGCAATTGTAGGTTCAGTTCACTAACTTCCATGACAACAAACATTACAGACGCATGTTGTCAGGGTAGTTACCATCAACTTAGCCGATTACTACCTCATGTATCAAAGTAGACCAGTCCCCAAGGAGAATATCATTCACACTAATTCTTTTCACACATAAAAAAGCAACTTTCAGTGCAATTATGCACATCCTTAATTTCAATTTGGAGACAAAACAAAATTGGCTGGGTTGGCCTATTTCAGGGCTTCACAAAATTGACTGGGTTGGCCTATTTCAGGGCTTCACAAAATTGGCTGGGTTGGCCTATTTCAGGGCTTCACAAAATTGGCTGGGTTGGCCTATTTCAGGGCTTCACAAAAAGTATAATGTTATCAGTGTACACAGAATAATGCACTGAGAATTTGCCTGAATGAACACCTTACAAACATGTGAAAAGATTGAAGAATGACAGTACATTACCTTTTCACCTTTCTCTGCAACAACCTCGATATCACCGCTGGTACCAGACCCTGCGCTGACGATTCCCGGGGGTCCTGGAGGCCCTGGGGGTCCAGGTCTACCTGGGATTCCATCACGGCCCACTCCATTAATTCCAGGGTCGCCCTGTAAGGTAAAATTATTCATTTCTATGGTTTGCCTACAGAGCCAGCAAAATGTGCAAGATATATTAGTGTAATGCGACTGATATCAAGTTAATTTCATGGCAAGCCATCTAATTACCGCGATTCATTTACCAAGATGAAGCTGGGCCCAGCAAATTGAACAACGATCATAAATGTGAGATAAGATGATCATGTAACTTTTAGTTAGAAGTAACAACTTGTAACGTCTGACTTCAAACTTCAATAAAGTTTACCTTCTCTTGTTTGAAGTTACGAGTTAAACTGTTTAACTCTAACTAAAGGTCTCCTATCTGGTACACTGTATAATAAGAGCCTACTGTTCGAACTTTGTCTCATCGTTGTCTCATACTATTGTCTTGTCGTAATACAAGGCCACACCTTCCTCATTTGCGAGTCAACTGCCTCATAGGGGCCTCCATGACTAGGTTGGTTAGCGCGCTAGCGCAGCGTAATGACCCACAAGCCTTTCAACAATGCAGTCGCTGAGTGTTCAAGTCCAGCTCATGTTGGCTTCCTCTCCAGCCACGTGTGAGAAAGTCCCCCCGGGCTATGCCCGGTTTCCTCCCACCATCATGCTGGCCATTGGTGTACAAGTGAAATATTCTTGAGTACGGTATAAATCACCAATCAATTAAATAAAAAAATAAATCAACTGCCTCATAGATAAGGAGGGCTTTAGTTTCGTTGTAATATACATACTGAATCTACATTTAGCATGTCACACATAACTGAAACAAAAAATTCTGTTCATCTGTGTTATTTTCTGAATGGTATTTACCTTTTGTCTGCTTTAATGTGCAAAAGCTCTTAATATACACATGCAAATCAAATTATTACTGTCATTCTCAACTTAAAACTTAGTCTTTCCAATTCAGCAACATTTTACTATTTTTTTCTACTTTTTAACAATAAAATTCCCAAACAAGCTTTCCTCTTTTACTTATTATTTCACACACTCACCCTGTCACCTTTAGTCCCCATTAGTCCGGGTGTGCCCGGAGCTCCAGGTAACCCTGGGGAACCTGCAAATCCTGGGTTACCTTTAGGGCCCACTGGGCCTGGGGGACCCTCCAGACCCTGTAACAAGAAAGTTAATGGTCAGGATATGGTTTAAATTGGTAAACTTTAAGGGGCTCAGGAAAATCGCAGGAAAATATGCCACTTCATGCTGTTTGTTGGATTGGGGTTTAATGGTACTTTCAGCATCACAGCCATGTCTCCATGTATTAGGCCAGGCCCAATGCGGACATATTTACAGTGCTGCTTTACTGTAACGCCACGCCGAAGACACCAAACACAGCATCCTGCCCCGTCACATTATATTCTCACCATGGCAACCTGTACATGGCCTACTCCTCTTATACTAGGCCTCAAAGAAGCAGTGCCAAACTTACACCAAACACAGCATCCTGCCCGTCACATTATATTCTCACCATGGCAACCAGTACATGGCCTACTCCTCTTATACTAGACCTCAAAGAAGCAGTGCCAAACTTATTGATGTTTACGTCTTCGGTAAATGTAGGACTTTTTTTGGAGGACTTGTTTTCTATAATTGACACTTACAGGACTTCCTCTGTCTCCTGGCAGACCTGCGGGACCTCTTGGTCCTGGGGGTCCATCTGGTCCCTGGGGTCCTATGGGGCCTGGGGGTCCACGGTCGCCAGGGTAACCTCTTGGCCCCTGGGGTCCTGGGGGTCCAGGCACACCAGGTAAGACCTCCCCAGAGCCTATGTCAATGTCCTAAGGGTGAACAGAGAATGATACACCTTACTATACACCATTCCTCTTTGTTATGTGTAACTTTAAAACTTACCACAGGAATGAAAGCTGAGAACTGTTAAACACCTGGAAATGGTCAAATCACATATATTTTTGCAAAATGTAGTAAGCATACTTTAATTTCTTGGAAAAAACAAGAGACTTTCATTTCCAAAAATAAAATCTATATATGTCAGGGCTACATCTGGAGCTGTTTTAGTTTTAGAAAATGTTTATGCTTAAAAGCTGTAGTAAAAGTGACAAACAACTTGAATTAAAATATGACGGTGTACCAATTAAATATTTAGTTTTCATATAAAATTTTTTCTTTCACAGACAGAATGGTTTCATATTGCATCGGTGAGTTTTTTTCCTTGATATCACTGATTACAAATAAAACACCAAGTTCAGGAGGGTCTAGCCAGCTGGTACACATATTCCATGAATCAGCCTCTTTGAATATACACTTGAGTATCAAGGGCTTTCATGAAGCACTGCGAGCCTGCGTGAACCAGAAGGTATGTATACTTACTGGGAATGCATCAAAACCACCGCCTCTGCCACCGCCAGCTCCTGGCGGGCCTGGTGGGCCAGGTGGCCCAGGGTAACCGCGTGGCCCAATTGGTCCATCTCGACCATCGTTCCCAGAAGCACCCTTCTGGCCTGGCTCCCCAACTTGTCCAGGGTAACCTCTATCTCCCTAATAAATAATAATTGTCACACATTTTCAACCAACTGCCTGATAAAATCTTACAAGCTTGAGCTGGTAGTGTATGCCAGCTTTATTGGGTAAAGATTTCACTTTTTGCTGTGAATAATGTTCTGTTTATTGTTTACACTTATTCACAAAACAAGCATTTTGAGTGAGTGAGTGAGTGAGTGAGTGCTTGGGGATTAACGTCATATTTAACAATTTTTCAGTCATATGACGACGAAGGAATCCTTAGAGTGCATGTAATGTGCCTGCTTGTTGCAGGACGCCAAGCAAGAAAGTTACAACTTCCTGTTTTAAAGTCTTAGCTGTGACTCCACCCAGGATTGACCCTGGATCTACAGCTCCCAAAGCGGACGCTCTACCAACTGTGCTAGTGGGGCCGATCAAGGATTTTGGAAGTAACCCACAAAACAATTCATGTCCCCATCTGATACAAGCCAAGAGAATTGTTTGTCAATTAGCCTACAGGGTTTCAACAGTCATAATTTCCATGAAAATAAACAAACCACACAAAACTAACCATAATCTATAACTTGTCATGGTTTAGCCTTAAAACAAGTTTGACTTCCACATGACAAACTTGTTAGGAATAAATTTGGCAAATCTGTACCAGACAAAAATGTCCATAATTTTTTTAAGGAAAACAAACCCCTTGAAACGAGAAAGTTGGACAGGCTGACAGACTGACAAGGAGTAAATCAGGGGAATGATTAAAAAAAAAACACTGCCAACTTTTGAATGGACTGTAATGCAATAAATACTTGAAATTGTGATTAAAAGTAAAGGGATGGAGATTAAGAAATAAACAATGTAATATTTCTCTTCTGTTTGTCTAAGCAGCCACCACTTGGGGCATGTCTTCATATCTGCATACAAAGCTTTACTTATAGGCTACATCGTTGTAAAAAGAATCAGAAACTGATTACTCTAATTTCGTACATGTGAAAATGTATTTTTTCCCCCCAATATTTATCGTGAGTTATCATGGAAAAAGAACTGATGGACTTTAACACAAAATAACAAAATAAGCAGAATTTCTTTCAGAATTAGTGAAAAATTATTTCATGGCTGCAGGTATTGTTATTTACAAATCTGGACTAGTGATAAAACTCTACAGCATCCTGTCAATATGCGAGTGAGTGAGTGAGTGAGTGAGTGAGTGCTTGGGGTTTAATGTCGTACTGAACTCCTGTCAATATGAACACCAAAATGTCCCATGGGTGGGTGGGTGGGTGGGTGCGTGAGTCAGTGAGTGAGTGCGTGCGTGCGTGCGTGGGGTTTAATGTCGTACTTAACTCCTGTCAATATGAACACCAAAATGTCACATAGGATGCCAAGAAAATGTGAAAGTGTGAGTGAGTGAGTGAGTGAGTAAGTGAGTGAGTGAATGAGTGAGTGCTTGGAGTTTACCGTCGTACTCAACAATTTTTCAGTCATATGACGACAAAGGAATCCGTACGTCATGTGCCTCCTTGTTGCAGGAAAGATTTCCACCACTCATTTATCTAGTGTTGCTTCAATTAGACGCCTTAGCAAGCCATCCCGCCTGAGCCATTATACTGATACGGGTCAACCAGTCGTTGCACTATACCCTTCATGCTGGACATGTGAGTGAGTGAGTGAGTGAGTGAGTGACTATAGTCGTTGACTATACCCTTCACTAAGCAAGGAAGTCACAACTTCCTCTTTTAAGGTCTTGGGTGTAACTTGGGTGTAACTTGGGTGTAACCAGGATTGATCCTGGATCTACCGCTCTACCACCTGTACTATCTGGACCAGTGATGCCAAGAGATGGAATTGATGTAATTATTCAGAAATTGTGACTATACATACCGTATCACCTTTAGGTCCTTCGGGACCAGTGTCTCCCATGAGCCCAGTTTCTCCCATTATACCCTAAATGAATGAAACAATTCAATTAAATCACACAAAAATCATGTTAATTTTACACACATTATGGTATTGCATCATATATACATGAATATACATTTATACGTATAAAAAAAATATATATATATTTTTTTACTCTTTAAGGTTACCAATTTTGTGAGCAAAATTCAGGCAGTACTAGGAAATAGTTTGTTACAAGCGGGGAACAGGATTTTTAAGATAAAAAACACAGTTGGAAAAACAATAGTGTGTTCAACTTCTGTGCCCTTCCACCACCCCCTTGTGAGGTGTGCAACAAATGAACGGTAAACATGTGTGAGGGAGGAGCTTTCCAGTGCTTATGTCCTCAGTTAGCTAGCGCGACCCCTCAACTCAGACATTAATGTGCTGAACTTCAGACGGAGATCAGAGTTCAAATCCTAGTGTAACCCACAGACAAAATCCTTCAGCCATTCCAGATGTACAAAATCAAATATATATATATTCTAAAATTGGAAACATTTGTCCACTGTGAATTAAAAATTCAAATTGAAGACTTCAACTGACAACAGACATTAACAAGTGCACATGTACTTCTGATTAACAGGTGTACACACAAGGTCAATTTCTGACATACATGTAACCATTTACCTACGTGTGTATGTTTGTACAAGTTTCACAAAGCGCCATACATCATTTTTTTCTCATACATTTGTCATACGATATTTTGTATGACGTTAATACCATACCATTCTTTTTTATATGTGAGATAATCGACAGCTTGGTGAAAACGGCCTAGTTTCCCTGCTCTAACCCCTCAGTGCTGAACACCAAGTGTGGCAGCAGCAAGTCCCGTTTGTACAGTCATTGGTATGACCTGACCTGGGTTTGATCCTGGGGTTTGCCACTTTTGAAGCGGATGCTCTAACCACTAGGCTATCAAAGCTGACCTATACATGTTGTTATGATTCAGCTATTAATTCAGGGATGATGAATATTTAAGAATTGATATTTCGATACTGGTAACATTAATATTCATCTAATTTGGCTCCATGAAGTTGTAAAATAAATAAATCACACTTCCTCATTGTGCTGCAAAATTTGAAAGCAAGGGTCAGTAAAACTGATATTTATTCACCACCACCCAAACTATTTGCACCAAAAACAATAAAAAATCAGAACAAAACTGAAAAGTAAAACTGAACTGTACCATGAAAATATAATGTCAGTAGCACCTCCACTTACTTTGCTGAACATTATTACCTTTCTTGTTCTCCGGGTAGCAAAAACTGAGAAAAATTGGTAACAATTTAAATCCAAGTGTTTCTCATGACAAAAACATGCATACATGTACAAGAAAACTTTGAAATTTACTTATTCCTTTGATTTAATCCGTTCAAATTTTCACGCCTAAGATGGCAGACATATTTGTAGGTTGAGAACCAAGACTTTGTTAGATACATACACAAGACAAACCTTCGAACTTAAAGATGAGACAAAATCCAGTAGGCTCACAAACGTACGCCAGGGTCAGGGGCCTATCAGGCCCAACAAGACCCAGGGTTTTACTAACTGAGCAGCCACACTGGCACTGGAAACCAGCCACAGGCCTTGGAATCAACCATGCCCGACCAGGTTCAGAACAAACCTCCAAACAGTCCCGGGAAGTAAGCACACCCGACCAGGTTCATAAACTTTCATAAACCATAATTGTTTTTCAGATTATTTAAAAACGGAAACCTAGAATTAACTGAAAATCAAGCAATAAGGTGTCATAATGGAAGAACGTACCAACGCAGCTTCAGCAATATCTTTTCAACTGTAAAATTGGAGAGTCCCAGACAATTAATAAAAGATTTGGGCTTGACACTTTGGACAGATTTTTATTCAGCAATGGAAGTTCCACTTCCCACTCTTCTTCTTGGATCATATTTCGGTCACAATTGCCAAATATGGAACCAACTTTGGCTGGTTGCCAAGTAATCACAACATCAAGATCCGAAATGATTCTGGAAGCTGTACAGGTAAAACTAGCTGTATTACAATATCCTCTAAAGCTTTGGTAGGTGTTATCTTACCGGTGGTCCAGGTGGACCTCTAGGCCCTGGTAAGCCATCACGTCCCGGAGTGCCACCTGTCGAGTTACCCAATCCAAATGCGCCTGGTTTACCTGTCACAGGGTGGATAACTCTTGTCAAAATAAGTCCATGTTAAGAGGAACAATGTTGGTTAGGAATTGCGTTTAAAATATTACACGATCAATTCAAATATGTCTATTTATTTCTTTGGTTTGCCCAAAGATTTTCACTTTAATATACACTGTCCACTGTATGTGAATAAAAATGCTTTCCCGTTAGTAAACCAATGCCCTTTGGCAGGTATCTGTTAAACTAACTGACTTCCCTGCCTGAGACTGGGAATGAACCAAAATTTAATTTATTCTAATTTGTTCAAGAGTTGAAAGTTTTACACTTTTATATGCAGCCTGTGCACAGATGTACTCAAATAACTCTTCACCTACATAAAATCTGTGGCGATAATTGTCAGTAAATAAAAAATGGACGGTGAAGTTAATGACCAATCAGAAGTGTAGGTTTGAGTCTTCATTTTAAAGTATTTCAACACATTAGTGAAACATTGTAAGTAGAAAAGGGAATTTCAAATCAGGTCTAAATTCAATAGCATTCTAAGAGTTTTCCTTAGGCATCTGGGACATGTTATTTGGTTTGGCTAGGTACATCCTTTCTTGAGATATTTTATGTACTGACAGCATGATAGATGTGACAAGCTGAGGCCAACTTGACTGAGCGATATAAGATATTTTTTGATAGTGGACCTGGACCTTGGACATCTTAAACTCTCAGCTTGATTCCATCAGCCAATCAGAAAACAGCTATGGTGAAACAACATGATGTCTTCTACTATAAAGCATCTACCTGGTATTCCTGGGACACCAGGCGGCCCTGGGGGTCCAACTGGCCCAGTTACGAAGTCACCAGGTGGCCCAGGTGGGCCAGCCGGTCCAGGTGGGCCAGCACTGCCACCTCCCCTCAGACCAGGTCGCCCCATATCCTCATCACCCGACCCTTCCATGTCAATGATGCTGATTCCTGGCGGACCAGGTGGGCCGGGTGGCCCAGGCCGTCCAATCATACCAGGCTCACCACGAATCCCAATGCCGGGCTCACCCTGTAAGAGAAATACAATATGGATAAAGAAACCAAAACCTTGTACTGCGCCTTAACACACCAGTCAATGCTTCTGCTTACATCTACACAGGCTTTTCAGCTGAGGTTGACTGATTATACTTTTAAATAGTTTCAAATAAATTTTTTTTTTTACATTTCTACAATGGACATCAGTCTTCTCATGGCAAACCACAAGCCTATGAGTAAAACACAGACTCGCAGGCCACAATGATAACAAGCCACTGACCTACAACACATATAAAACTCCACCAATAGCCTAACCAATACTTTTTTGTCATTCATCTCGAAACAAAAAGCAGGTATGTGACCTTACCTGGGGTCCAGTGGCACCAGGGGGACCCATGGGCCCAGGAATACCTGGGGGTCCTTCAGGACCTGGTATCCCAGGGAAGCCAGTATCACCCTTTTCCCCCTTCTCCGGGAGTCCATCCGAGACAACCCCACCACTTGTCCTGGGGTCATATATGCCTGGGGGCCCCGGAGGGCCGGGGTCTCCCTTTGGCCCCTGAATGGCAATACCTGGATTACCCTACAAGAAATGCAGCATAATAATTCATTCATTTTCTCTGTTTAATTTGACTTTCTTCATGAACTAGTATATCATGAGTTTTCCATAATACTTAATAAAACTCCAGCAATCAGCAAAGACAGTCGAACTTACTTTTAATTCCACCGTTCTTAATCACTTTAGAGGGGCCAAAAAATATGCTATTTCCACCCACATCTCCTGGGTATTTGCTCAACATAAAGCATCTTTTATAAGGCAAAAATTCACAGTGCAGTACCATAATCTAGTGGGTTTTTAAGAAAAATTTTCAAAAACTCATCATCACATACAAAACCAAAACTTTTTAACTTTCAGAGAGGTTGACTTTAAAATGCACCCATGACAATCAGTCTGCTCAAAATGACTAAGACAT
The DNA here is from genome assembly GCF_032854445.1 of Liolophura sinensis. NCBI lineage: Eukaryota > Metazoa > Mollusca > Polyplacophora > Chitonida > Chitonidae > Liolophura > Liolophura sinensis. The sequence goes on along the minus strand of NC_088298.1, from coordinate 14,736,715 downwards.
TCTGAGCGGAAGTCCTCAGAAGCCATGACAACAGTAGTGCTTGATACTAATGATTGATCTAGCACAGAAATGGTTCAGAACATCCGTGCAGGGAAGGGCGTAATTGGAGGAAGATCATTCACACCATATGCCAATCACACAGCCCAGATGGGTGTACCATCCGTGTATGATGGGGTAGGATCCGCGAATGGATAAGTGTAGGCTCTGCAAATGATAAGCGTAGAATCCGCAAATCATGGCATAGGATCCGCAAATCATGGCGTAGGATCCGCAAATGATAAGCGTAGGATCCACAAATGATGGCGTAGGATCCGCGAATGATAAGTGTAGGATTCACAAATGATAAGGGATCAGCCAATCAGAAAACAGGAAGTGTAGGATCCGCGAATGATGGCGTAGGATCAGACCATCCTGCGTGCAATGTTTTACGACATACACTAGCATTCACATAAATATTCTCACGCTGAAAGCTTCAGCACCCGGTGTGGTTACTAACAATCGTATAATGGCAAACAAAAAGCAGATCGCATTTCAACACTGTTTCCACAATTGTTCTGCAAATACCAAACCATAACCATGACAATACATGATTTTGTTAGCGCAAAATTCCATCAGGAAGTCAATTTAAATACTAAACATAGTGTATAATTGTAGCAAACCATATTTTTTTTTCGTATTTAGGCACTATGAATGACTAATTTATATACTAGATACTTTACAGCTGCGTATGTACGACATCGTGTTGAAGTGTGACGTAAGAATGTAAAAGTTCACCGAAAAAGAAACACTGTTTCATGACGCTACACTCTGAGCTCAGCGGTATGACGACATAAAACTAATGCTTCTTTTTCCATGTCATGGCGTCTGGGAGTAAATTATCAAAAATGTAAAAAACAAAAGCGATATCTATAAACTGTGCGAAGTAACACTTTTATCACTGTAGGAAATTCTGACAGTTTGCCTTTACATAAATCATAATAGCAAATCTAACAAGTAAACAAACTCATATTCTTTTATTTGTAGAAATAAACAGCATGAACTGATATTATTCAGAGAGGTAAAGCTACCAGCAGGTGTTTTGGGTGACACACTCAACAATGTAGTGTGTAAGGTCATCACTATTTAATATGTACATTTGCACACGGCCTGCAACTAACAGCTGAGTAGAATTATAATTATGTACAGCTTTTGACGAGAGCTTGCATGTACATCATCTCTGGCAGTCCTGGAATGTGGACACGATTTTACATTTCCAATGAGACTAACAAACTTCCTCGAGAAATGGGAAGGCCAAACTATTAAGCCATGCAGGATACATTCTGGCTTGAATGAGTGCGAGTTAGTCGAATGATACACCCCTCACTTTTCTCGTCACCAGGCCTGCCTTGCCAGGTACATGTAGGCAAACCAAAGATACGTGTATATTATGTCATGTTTACAGTTTCCATGTAGGCATGAACTAAAGCGATGTAAAATGGTCTGAACGAGACTACATGTACGTGTACTGGCCAATCAAGATTCGTGTAAGATGCAATCAGGATGGTGCCAACATCTGCGCACGGGCTGACAAACATGGCCGTAGGATCCGCACCACATCCGCTCAAGATGAGCGAATGATGGGCTGATGATGCGTGCAGCGTATATCATTAGGATCAGCCAGCACTGTATGAGGTGTAAATGCTTACCGGGAAACCATCTGCTCCACGGTCTCCCTTTTCCCCGGGAATCCCATCCAGGCCTTGAAGGCCAGGCACCCCAGGCTCGCCTTTGTCTCCCTTCTGTCCTGTCAATCCTGGACTACCCACAAGACCTGGTCGCCCTGGCAACCCAACATCACCACGGTCACCCTTTTCACCTGAAAATAAACAAATGAAAAAAAAAAATTATTTCTGTTTTGGACATTTTAAGTGACTTAATTTTTAATAATATTTACACAGTGCATGACATAAACATGTTTACATCATTTCATTTATTTATGTCATGGGGGTTTTTCGCCATACTCAAGAACACTGTCGCTCATTTCAAATGCAAAAGCACACATTTTCTTTTTTTCTTCTCCTTTTCGCAGATTTCTATCTGTGAGGCAATACTTACTTTGGACTTGTAAAAATATATTTTACAATTTCATATATCCAATAACTCACTTATTATATTCTGACCTCTGATTATACATTCACTGGGCCAGTCGAGCTCAAAGTATGGGGAATGACCTTAAATTTCGGGCAAAGGGTGCATTTTAAAAGGCAAATAAGTGTTCAAAAATATCCCACTTGATACAGACATTTGAATTTTTCCAGTAGGACATCGTCCTACTTTAAAAAAAAAAAAAAAATCCAAAAAACCTTTCAATGGTCAATGAAACTCACCGAATTCGACGAAATGAGTAACTCAGCCATCGACAAAATTTCAGTGCAAATATATTTAAAATAAATGAATACATAAATCAATAAGTGTAATTCAATAAATGACTTCAGTATCAATGGACCTTTACTTACCTATTAAGTCTCTAATGTCAGGTGGGGGTGGGGTTATAAGTGGAGGGCGTACCACTGCCCCTGGAGGGCCGGGTGCACCTGCATCACCCTTAGAGCCCTTTGGACCTGGGAGCCCTCTTTCACCCTTTTCCCCTTTTACAGATGTTCCCCCAAGACCAATTGATGGGCGAGGGGTGTACTGAAATATAAATCAAACTGTCTGGTTACAGCAGTCTTTGGTGCTTAAAAGAAACTTAGTGGATGTCTATGTTTCCCTAACCATACCATCAATGAGAATTTGTGACTTTCTTCCAAAGAGAGTTATCTCCCCCTTTAATACATGTGCTTAACTTTTAAATGCCGTGCAAATGGGTATTTTAAATATACAACCCAGTAACATAAGTTCATCAATGTTATCTGAGGATGAAACCAGTGTTTCACACAATAAAAAACACAGCCCCTGTGTTATTTGTGCACTTTGTATCCTTACTCCCTCTCACTGCTAAACACAGAATTCATTTATTTTGTAACACTAATGTAACACTTTTAGTGAATAGAAAGACATCGTAACTGTACATTCCTGAATACTAAAGTACTCATCGCTTCACCCCTTGTACTTTCTTATCCAGGAATGTACAGTTACTTGGCCTTTCTCCACAGCATACAAGAGTATTATGCAGTATATTAAACCATCAAAGCAAAGGTAAGTACGAACAACTAACTGCACAGCTTAGTTACTTTCAGCACAACAGCCTCCTCAGTTATAGGTACATACATTTCATACACTTACTCTGTTTGTACTTTCTGTTGTTACAAAGTTTATATTCGTTCCGGGAGAATCTGTTCCTGAGCCACTGGGTATATTCTGAGAAAAATAGAAAACACCAAGAATGAAAGTGGAATTGAAATCAATCATGAAAAGTGAAAGTGAAAGTAATATTTTAACCACTAATTTAGATTTTAGGCAGATTATGTAATCAATCTCTTGGCATTTGGCATGATAAAAGTGAAGACAATACAATCATCATATAGTGTACAAAATAAAGAGAAATTGCAGTAATTATACCATAATAAACATCTCTAAATTACAAATTCTATAACCCTCTAGAGCTTTGGTGGCTATCGACTATAAATTCATGCCAGACTCCTTTTACGCATGCAGCCAGGTCACCTGTCTTATGATGTACATAAAAGGGACAAATCTATTTATAAAATAGGATATTGCTTTTGTTGACAAAAATCAAGATATAGTTGCTATAATGACATTATCTCTCATTCCATCTTCGGCAAAAGCAACGGTGACGTCATGAGATTTAACACATATAACCAGTGTATGCTAGAGTGAGTGAGTGCTTGGGGTTTAACGTCGTACTTAACAATTTTTCAGTCATCCTTAGATGAAAGAATCCTTAGAGTGCATGTAATGTGCCTCCTTGTTGCACGACTTCCACAGCTCTTTTATCTAGAGCTGCTTCACTGAGACGCCTTACCGAAGGCAAGTAAGCCACCCCACCCGAGCCATTATAATGATATGGATCAACCAGTCGTTGCACCATCCCTCTTTTAAGGTCTAAAATGTGACTCGACCCAGGATTGACCCCGGATCTACCACTCCCCAAGTGGACGCTCTACCAACTGTGTATCGGAGCCGGTCCAGTATATGCTAGATGATTAGCGAATTGTATTTCAGTATCAGTCAAGGCAATTGTGATGCAAGAACCATCATGGTGCCACAGAAAGATTCACCATGTGTACCAGCAGGGTGTGACAGTCGAAATGTAAAGACAATTGTGATGCAAGACTGTGCCACTACACACCCATAGAATAAACACTCTTTAATTCAACCACATGTGCATGTACAATGACAGATTAAAGCTTACAATTTTTGCAATGTCAACATACAGCTCCAAGCTTCATTTAAAAAACAAAATCAAAACCTACATCAAAATCGTCACAAGCTTCTGCGTCCTCCGCTTCCAATGGGTTGGTGTAGATTTTCATTTCCTGGAAACTACCCTGGAAAACAAGTTAATATAATAAGAAACACATGCATAAACCAAACGTGAAAGTAATATTTAAACCCTTAATTTAAATTTTAGGCAGATTATGTGATCAATCTCTTGGCATTTGGCATGATAAAAGTATAGACAATACAACCAATATATAGTGTACAAAATAATATTTCTACTATAAAAAAAAAAAACAGACACAACATTTAAAGGAGTTTTTCCACATCATATTAAAGAGGCTATACCAGAGCAAGAGCTATAAATCAAAGCCTGTGACTTAAACGGTCAACAATTGATTCACCACAGAAAAACGTAATTCCAAAAGATGTTTAGAGAACAATGTTCTACAACATATTTTAAGACGTTATATCAAACTTTTTATGTATGGGACCCTTGGTTCATTACAGTATTCAGGTGGACCAAATAGACAAATAACAACTCTCCAAGACGGTTACAGATCAGAGCTTGACTTTACATCAAGCATTACGATCAAACTTTGGTTTACGAACTTACAGAGTACTTTTCAGGAAAGTTCGGACCAGCTTGTCCGATGTATAGGGTAGATCCGTCTTGAAACGCCAAACCTGAATAACTTCGCTTCACATTGGCTTCATCATGTTTTTCGCAGTTAAGAAATAGCGAAACTTTGCTTTCGACAATCTGGATCCCAATCCTTGCCCACTGGCCAACCGTTGACGGAATAGTGAAGTTCGCCAAAACCACAGTTTCTGCCCTAAACTGCGCATTTTCTGTGTAATAAAGCACCACGTTTTGCTGTGTCTGTGATCCGTACGACGTCAACATTACACCGAATATGATAATAGTCTGTGCCGGAGACACGACAGAAAACAAATGACCGCCTTCAATGTAGTCAGGTTTTGTTAAAATCACGATGGCAAAGTCTGGGTGCAAAGTTTGACCCTGGCCAAAAAACTCGTAGGAGCTCCGCCGAATTTCAGAGTAGGTGTTAAGATGAAAGGCTGGGTAACCATCGCTTCCATCCGTGTAACGTATAGAATTGTCCTTCGGGATTCCAATGGCTTTTAAAAGATCTATCTCCGTGGTGATCTCCTGAGCTGTGAATTGGACGAGAAAAAAAAGGCAGAAGATTATTCGACTGGATATGAGATCTAAATGCAGATGTGATACCAATGACATCAGTAATGTCACTAATTACATTTCACCTAGACAAAGACTGTTTCACAGCATACAAAGCCTTAAAACTCAGATTATTTCTGTAGCCGTACTAACCAATTATTGCTGCCTACAGATATCACATACATTTAGCTTTTACCACAAGTTTACCACAAGGGAAACCTCAAAAAAAAAAAAAAAAAAAAAAATTATTTCAAATGATCACCACTGTAATTCTTCTACTTTTTCCCACGTTTTCAAGGTGTTTGTTTTAACATATTCTGAAGGTATTTCTCTGTGTTGACTGGTAAATTACTTTTGTGAAGCCCTGAAACAGGCCAATTCAACCAATGTAGTTTTGTCTCATTTTGTGCACATTTAAAATGTGCACAAATTGCACTGAAATTTGCTCTTTCATAAGTGAAAAGGTTGATGAATTGGGGTAGCCCCTTGTATTACCCAATAAACAATTACCCAATAAACAATTACACAATAAACAATTACACAACAAACAATGAAGAATCCTTGGCTGCCAAACCTCAATAAAACACACATGTATTTTCAAGAAGTGCTTTTCAGGGAGAAAAACGAAATGACATATTTATAGTGCGGTGAAATAAATAAAGAGTCAATAAAAATATTAAGTGGTTCTTATTACAAGAGGAGGAACATTTTATAACAAATTAAATTATTATTAATTTCATTATTTTGTGCATGTTTTCAAATACATTTGTGCAAAATATTTACACCGGTTCAAATTGAGCAACAGGAGTGAAATAAATTCACTGCAGTAAACTGCAGTAAAACTAAATCCAGTGAATATCGCTGAGTACAGAAGAAATCATATTTATGACGAGAAAAAAAAAACAAAACAAAACAAACAAAAAAACAAAGAACAGGAGGTAAACAAGACCCACTCTAGTTATCTCACTCTTGTGAGATGAGGAATCCAAATGATGAACTGGATAACGTAAACTTCAAACATGTAAAAAACAAACCCATCTGTAATGTTCATTTTCTTCCAAAAAAAATAAAATATAAAAAAAAATGTATGTATAATATATATATATATATATATATATATATATATATATATATATTACACAAGTTAGTTACCTGATTACAAACTCCTCCAAAATTTATCTGCAGTAAATCTTACCAACATCTGAATTACTTGTAGTTACAGTAGCTTAATTACACTGTAACTTGTATAAGTTACTTGTGGTTACAATGTACATGTATATTTGCAATAGGCGTGACATAAATTACATAGTTAAACTCTGCATGCATTAATAAACTGTGACATACACATTTAAGATACATGTATATAGTTACAATATCTAAATTAACCTGCAATACACACAAATTACACGTAGTTACATGTGCATAAAACTGCAGATGTAGTTACAGTAAGTATCTGCCATTAAACTGTAGCCGTGAACTGCATAGTGGTTAAGTCATGTCCATACATGACTGAACCACAGTTATAAGTGAGTGGTTTATGTGAACCTGGGCTACACTGAGGTGTATAATACACCAGGACATCACATACACAAAATCACATAACTACATGTACACACTATGGCAATTTCAAAACTTTCACATAACTTCCTGCATCTTTTGTTTTCAAACTTTCCTTGTAACGTCGTTCACAAAGTATAGTTACAAGAAATTAGAGTTATTGTATTAATGTTTTGTGGAAATGACTGGCTTGTATGTGATCTAACAGACAGGTTTATGTTACTACCAATGATTTATGGACAGGCACTGGTATAATCTGACCAGAATATGAACTGTGGCAGTTCACCTCGTGGTACACATACAGCTAAAATATGCTATGTGATGATATGCTGTCCTAAATTTCACAGCTACATCAGAAATATACTATGTGATGATATGCTGTCCTAAATTTCACAGCTACATCAAAAATATGCTATGTGTTGATATGCTGTCCTAAATGTCATATCTACATCAGAAATATGCTATGTGTTGATATGCTGTCCTAAATTTCACATCTACATCAGAAATATGCTATGTGATGATATGCTGTTCTAAATTTCACATCTACATCAGAGGTAATAATTTTACCTCCAAGGCATCTTATGCTAGATGATGATGAGATGATGATGCGATGATATGCTGTCCTAAATTTCACAGCTACATAAGAAATATGCTATGTGATGATGCGATGATATGCTGTCCCAAATTTCACATCTACATCAGAAATATGCTAGGTGATATGCTGTTCTAAATTTCACATCTACATCAGAAATATGCTAGGTGATGATGCGATGATATGCTCTCCTTGTGAAATTTAGGACAGCATATCATCTACATCAGAAATATGCTGTGTGATATGGTATATGCTCTTGGGGGGAAGGGCAGAGGTAAGGTGTAGATCCAGGTTTAATCTTGGGTCTGGTCACACCTAAGACCTTAAAAGAGGAAGTTGTAACTTGACTGGTTCACCCGTATCAGTATAATGGCTCGGACAGGCGGCTTACTTGCCTTCAGTAAGTCGTTTTAGCTAAAGCAGCTCTAGATAAAAGAGCGGTAGAAATCCATCCTGCAACCATCCGTCGTCATATAACTGAAAAATTGTTAAGTATGACGTTAAACACCAAGCACACACTCACTCACTCACTCACTCATTCACTCACTCCACACATCTGAAATATGCGATGGTGTGCCATCATGTGTCACGCATAAAAATATATCAAGTATGCTGTGGTAGAAATGCTGTTTTCACATACACGTCTTTCTTATACATAATTATTACAAGTATGTGATCAAACACTGCTGAAAAAGTAGATACTACATAGATACATGTCAGTAAATGTTAGTTTCATGATCATCACAGTTTACAATAAACTCTGACACAAACTTACATAAATCTCAAACATAAAGAAAGCAATTTTCCTCACTTTTCTCATAAATAATTTTACCTCCAAGGCATCTTATTCAAGACAATGTGACTCACATATGACATATGAATGTCATATGTGTTATCAGTTATCGTACGTGGGCCTGAGTGTATTCAAATGTTCATCCATGTATCCTCACATATGAATGTGTTATCAGTTATCGTACGTGAGCCAGAGTGTATTCAAATGTTCATCCATGTATCCTAACATATGAATGTGTTATCAGTTATCGTACGTGGGCCTGAGTGTATTCAAATGTTCATCCATGTATCCTAACATATGAATGTGTTATGGGTTATCGTCCGCGGGGCTGAGTGTATTCAAATGTTCATCCATGTATCCTAACATATGAATGTGTTATCAGTTATCGTACGTGGGCCTGAGTGTATTCAAATGTTCATCCATGTATCCTAACATATGAATGTGTTATGGGTTATCGTACGCGAGCCAGGGTGTATTCAAATGTTCATCCATGTATCCTAACATATGAATGTGTTATGGGTTATCGTACTCGGGCCCGAGTGTATTCAAATGTTCATCCATGTATCCTAGCATATGAATGTGTTATGGGTTATCGTCCGCGGGCCTGAGTGTATTCGAATGTTCATCCATGTATCCTAACATATGAATGTGTTATGGGTTATCGTACTCTGGCCTGAGTGTATTCGAATGTTCATCCATGTATCCTAACATATGAATGTGTTATGGGTTATCTTACTCGGGCCTGAGTGTATTCGAATGTTCATCCATGTATCCTAACATATGAATGTGTTATCAGTTATCGTATGCGGGCCTGAGTGTATTCAAATGTTCATCCATGTATCCTAACATATGAATGTGTTATGGGCTATCCTCCGCGGGCCTGAGTGTATTCGAATGTTCATCCATGTATCCTAACATATGAATGTGTTATGGGTTATCGTACGCGAGCCTGAGTGTATTTGAACGTTCATCCATGTATCCTAACATATGAATGTGTTATGGGTTATCATACTCGGGCCTGAGTGTATTCGAATGTTCATCCATGTATCCTAACATATGAATGTGTTATGGGTTATCGTCCGCAGGCCTGAGTGTATTCGAATGTTCATCCATGTATCCTAACATATGAATGTGTTATCAGTTATCGTATGTGGGCCTGAGTGTATTCGAATGTTCATCCATGTATCCTCACATATGAATGTGTTATCAGTTATCGTACGTGAGCCAGAGTGTATTCAAATGTTCATCCATGTATCCTAACATATGAATGTGTTATCAGTTATCGTACGTGGGCCTGAGTGTATTCAAATGTTCATCCATGTATCCTAACATATGAATGTGTTATGGGTTATCGTATGCGGGCCTGAGTGTATTCGAATGTTCATCCATGTATCCTAACATATGAATGTGTTATGGGTTATTGTATGCGGGCCTGAGTGAATTCAAATGTTCATCCATGTATCCTAACATATGAATGTGTTATGGGCTATCCTCTGCGGGCCTGAGTGTATTCGAATATTCATCCATGTATCCTAACATATGAATATGTTATGGGTTATCGTCCGCAGGCCTGAGTGTATTCGAATGTTCATCCATGTATCCTAACATATGAATGTGTTATGGGTTATCGTATGCGGGCCCAAGTGTATTCGAATGTTCATCCATGTATCCTAACATATGAATATGTTATGGGTTATCGTCCGCAGGCCTGAGTGTATTCGAATGTTCATCCATGTATCCTCACATATGAATGTGTTATGGGCTATTGTATGCGGGCCTGAGTGTATTCAAATGTTCATCCATGTATCCTAACATATGAATGTGTTATGGGTTATCATACTCGGGCCTGAGTGTATTCAAATGTTCATCCATGTATCCTAACATATGAATGTGTTATGGGTTATTGTATGCGGGCCTGAGTGTATTCGAATGTTCATCCATGTATCCTAACATATGAATGTGTTATGGGCTATCCTCCGCGGGCCTGAGTGTATTCGAATGTTCATCCATGTATCCTAACATATGAATGTGTTATCAGTTATCGTCCGCAGGCCTGAGTGTATTTGAATGTTCATCCATGTATCCTAGCATGTGAATGTGTTATGGGTTATCATACTCGGGCCTGAGTGTATCCGAATGTTCATCCATGTATCCTAGCATATGAATGTGTTATGGATTATCGTACGTGGGCCTGAGTGTATTCGAATGTTCATCCATGTATCCTAACATATGAATGTGTTATGGGTTATTGTATGCGGGCCTGAGTGTATTCAAATGTTCATCCATGTATCCTAACATATGAATGTGTTATGGGCTATCGTCCGCAGGCCTGAGTGTATTCAAATGTTCATCCATGTATCCTAACATATGAATGTGTTATGGGCTATCCTCCGCGGGCCTGAGTGTATTCGAATGTTCATCCATGTATCCTAACATATGAATGTGTTATGGGTTATCGTATTCGGGCCTGAGTGTATTCGAATGTTCATCCATGTATCCTAGCATATGAATGTGTTATCAGTTTTCCTCCGTGTGTTGAATGTGTTATGGGTTATCGTCCGCAGGCCATCAGTGATAGAACTTATATCTACTTACGCAACTGTTGTATTTTAAAGATCTACTTTAACATCAGACTAACATGCCTTTGAGTTGGATTGCCAACATCATTCTCATTTTGGGTAAAAAATATTTTTGTGATTGGCACATTTTGTTTAATTTGGATTTAATTTCTTTAAAAGGGAAGTACAAAATTAACATAAAGCCCAATGATAAGTTGACGTAAAAAACAAAACTGACATTAAATAACAGAAATAAATGAAAATCCATAACAACTCTTCCAAAATAATTCACATCAATTTTGGCAGAAATACATGTATATAATCAAAATGTTAAACTTAAGCCAATACCACCAGACCTTGCAATTCTGTACAGATTGCTTAAAACATTTTTATTCTAAATTTTGAGCATGTGTATTGATTCTAGAAGGAATTACCTGATAAAAACACCAGAAATCTTATTGCAAAGCTCATCTGCAGAGCTGAATGCTATAATTTAATGCTTTTTTTCTGCACATCGTGGTAAACGAGCGATGAAAATTTTATCATACAAATAAGAACTGTACCTATTTACTGGTATTAGTGGGTTAAGTCAGGACACATGTTCGCATTACTATAGTGTTATCCTACCACAAGTTATCTGCTAGTCCTTTGACACCAAGAACTTACCCAAATATGGAGATTTTTTTTCTATCCTCTTCCTTCTTAAATTGGATGCTGACAGCAAAAAGAACGAGAAAACTGCAACTTGGCAGACATTTTCAAACCCTCAAAGAAAATGAGGCATTTCCTGTTCCAGAATTCTATCTTCTTCCAAGAAGAGCTACATATACTGTACATAATGTCTATTATGAACACAAGTGTGCACTAAATGCCTTGTAATAACAAAAATCATCTTTCGATCACCCATTCCATAAAAATGAAAATTATGCACTTCAGTAAACAAACAAATTTTAATACTTGGAACACTAAAATAAAAGAGGTCTACAAAGCAGTTTTTACTTTAAAATATCTTAAAATAAAAATGAAACAAAAGCGTACTTGTGAAATCTTTTTAAATCAAGTGAAACATCACATGCTAAGATGCTTTGGGAAAGAAAAATGACACAAAGTTATCGAGCAAATGTGAATGTAGCAATGTAGACATAGCAAGCAGCATGTCAGCAAACCGAACTTCACATTTAGTTAAGGTAAAACATTTTTCTCTTTATAACACAAGGCATTCCAATGTCACTTTTGAAAATGCATCATTAAAACTGTGTCTATTATGCAAAGGCTCTTCCCATATAAAACTACTTGTAAGTGTATTAATATTGTAAAGGGATCCAAATTCCTGAGGTGGAACTAAATACAAATTAAAGAATTTAAAATTTGCATGTTGACTATACTTATACATGAACATATCTTTAGTGAGAGTCATTTAAGGTTCGCATTAATTTCTTTCACAGCAAGAATTTCACATCACACACGGCAAGTACAAATGTACTTTTCCATGACTTGCAGCTTAACATATACTGAAGCGCTTATAATTCAAAGGTAAGGGAGAAAACCCATCTCTTGAATTAGCAGGATTTGTGGATTGTCTCCCTTTACCTGCAACTACAAAAGTCTGGACACAAATGAGGAATCAGAGGTTGGGACTTGCCAGTCAAAAAGCAGTCTATCTCACATAAGGATGAAATGATAATCACTGATTGCTGCATGAATTAAGATGAATTCAATGCCAGGTACGATCGCAGAAAATTTACAGTTGAAGCTAATGCGTGTATGTTTGCAGATAAAGTATGTACAGGACGCAAGGTAATGTTTGGTCACATCCCATGCATCCATGATCACTTGTAATGTACAATATGTGCTACCATCTAATGTATCTTTGATTGTTGGTAATATGTGGTCACAGGCAATGTATGTTTGATCGTTGGTAATATATGATCACAGGTAATGTATGTTTGATCACTGGTAATGTATGTTTGATCGCTGGTAAATGTATGACCTCCGGTGATGTATCCTTATTTACATGGTCATGCAACCACAGGTACTGCAAATCTATCACCGTTAATGCAGGGTGATAGGTAATGCAGCTTTGATCACTGATCATGTGGTCATAAGTCTTGTATCTTTGATCGCTGGTAATGTAAGGCCACTATTAATGCATTGTTGATCGCTGCTACTGGGTGGTCCAGGTAATATATTTTTAATCACTGGTAATGTATGGTCACAGATAATACACCTTTGGCTTGCTAATAACATTTGGCCACAGGTAATGCAATATTGATCACAAGTAGAGCAAGGTCCTAGGTAATGTATCTTTGATCACTGGTAATGTATTTTTTGATCACTGGTAATGTATTGTCACATATAATATATGGGCACATTTGTAATGGTGAAAAAATCAGCAGGCGTTAGTAGTCAGCTTCAATTCAGGAAGCTTAAACAGGCATACATGTTTTAAAAAATCCAGATGTCAAAATGTGTCAATTTAAAATAATTAAGACCATCCATGAGAAATCCATCTATTATGATAGAGCTAGGTACTAAAAATGTTCAATTCTTTTGCGGTGTTACTCTGTCCCAAGTGCTTCACGATGAAAACATTTTCTTTTTCACCTCCAATATTTTAGTATAGAGAACAATATATCTATCAGTCGTATGCATGGTTGAAATTCCTACACTAAAATAAAACTCCAAAAATTAATACATAATAATGATGACAAATGAAGGAAGTCTATCCAAGAATCTTCTCAAACTTCTTGCTGCAGGAGTGACCACATAATGCTTCCTCATCTAATGTGATTGGTGATTCTATCATAGACAAACAAGATGAGTGACTAAACTGATTTGTTTTAACACAGATGTGTAGCCCACTAACTTATGGTGCAACATCAAATAAAAATATCTTTAATTAGTTAACTGTTATATAATGAGCACGATGTAAACATATCTTGTTAAACCATGCAGCCAGATTTAACAATTTCATAGAAAATACCTTGGGGTTATAATTAGTATAACGTTTGCTGGTTTACAAAATGACAACATACCAATAATTAAAATCAGTCATCCATGCTTAAAGACTACTGTGGTAAAATCTAAAGTTTAATAAATAAATACCAATATGTATGTAATTGATGAGACAAAAAAAAATAAACATCTGTAAATAAAAATACATGGTATTAACAGTCAATAAGTGAGTTGGGTTACCGCATATTCAAATTACCTGAAAAATCACATGAAATAAACGATTAATATAACCTATATCTACGTAAGCTTTTTTATTTAAATAAGCGTGACATGTTAAGTGAAAATCGCAATCGCACCTGTGGACATGCATGCAAAGCAGATTACGCAACGCAGCGCAAGATATGCCATTGGAAGAAGCGCACTTATGCATCATCACGTACATACATGTATATGGCTCAGTGGCCAGCAGGAACAAGATAAATGTACCTCCAAGGAGAGGTGGGTTGAGCGCTTCAAAGGGAGACAACAATATATAGTTATAAATATATGAAAGACTTACTGTGAGATGGTATGAGAGAAGAGTAGTTACACATATCGAGTGGACAGTCTAACATGGAAAGCAATGGGTGTAATAATGCTGCAAATGACAACACACAATCATCGACGACATTTATGGAATTTCGCAGCGCGTCATGTGCATTCTGACTTAACTGGTCTCCAAAGTAACCTCAATGCCCACTACTGCTGATCCCAAGCCAGTTGTTTAGAAGAAACACGAACACATAAAAGATGACGAACATAAACTTGTACATAACTGGACTCCACAGATATTACCACATCGAACAGACTCCACAGATATTACCACATCAAACTGACATATATGTGCATGAGTTACCATGGTAACGTGAATGCAGTTGACGACGACGACAACAACAACAAGACAGTTTTGAATCCCACAAAATCAAGACGCCAATACGCAAGAGACAATCACATGGAAGAATCTGCCTGAACTTCATCAGATAAACCAAGATCTGAAAGCACCACGCAAAACTTTGAAACAAGAACTGACAAAAGCATTGACTTTCAAACAACAGCTTAAAACAGATTTCAGAGCCACGAAGAAATGTCAGGAAAAACACTATGGCAGGAGGAAGAAAAACACTTTGAACAAGAAAACAAACCAATACAAGGGATATATGCAGTGAAGAAAAGCAACAAAATATGAGGACAGTGTTCCAGAATGATTCAGGACAAAACAATGGCAAACAAAAAACAAGATACGAAAAAAAAAAAACGAGACAGAATTCTGAAGGAGATTTCTAATAGTAGTGCCTACATGCTCAGAGCAGCGTTCCTTGACAGAGTCTTGGCCCATGCATCCCGATGCCCTACTTACATTGTGTTTGCTTAACGGATAGCTTAGCTGGCGTTGAGAAAGTCACAAAGCCCGACGCAATATTCGAAGCCACACATTCATAAGTTCCTTCATCCTCGTTTTTGATAACTTCAGTGAAGTGTAAATATCCATTCTGCTCGTACCGACGGCTGGTGTTCAGCAAATAGCTGCCATCCTTTACCCAGTAGAATTGCACATTTTTTCTATCGGAAACAGCACAGCGCAATACGGCAGCGGCCCCTTCCAGCGCGGCTTGATCTTGAGGCAGTTCGGTGAAGTAAAGCGACACGCCTGCAGCGAAAAACAATGCTAACTGCTATACCATGCTAAATGAGCATGTGACAAGAGTCAAACAGTTTTATTGGCTGGTACCAGTCAGGTGATCAAGACAAAAGAAAAAAAGCAAAAATAGCATTTGGGTTAGAGAATATCATCAGTGACCAATCCAAATGGCTCATTTAATAATTATATGTATGAAGCATTTAAGAAGTGGATGAAGCCATTCCTATGGAGACAAGGAAACTAAAATCACACGCTCGCAATTTAAATATTAAGTAGCATAATGTTACCAAATGGATATAAAATGAAAAAAATGAGCGTACATGTATTTTTCATTCATCTGCATGCACGGCTAATAAAAATTGCATCAGATGGAATGAAAAGGTCATGTGGCTAACCACCCCCCTCCCCCGCCGAAAAGCAAAAAGCCATGATGTTTATGTTGACAATCAATGTAACTTACAAGTGCCATCCATACAATGCTGAATAATTTTTTTTTGCTATTTGGGCAAAATAGCAAAAAAGTGATTTTGACAGAGTTTCCGTGAATAAAAGGCAAACCACATTACTTCCTGCATTGCACTGGAAACCTGTTCAGTTAAGAATGAATAATACAGTACATAATTTTCAGGCACTTGTTATTTCATTGACCTCCAAGAAATGCAATGTACTTATATAATATAATTTGTGATATATGCTAATATACACATTCCCAAAAAAAAAAAAAAAAAAAGTATCCCATGATCCATCAGCCACAGCAGCCAAAATAGGAATTTAAGAAAAAAACTGAGCCTGAAAAAGCAGCAGAAATTAAACCTCCCTTGATTATAAAAACCCATGACTGTGTAATGAAGGCAAGTAATACCTGTATGTATATAGTAATACTTACAGCTCTATATTATACTGATAGTATCACTGCAACTAGCATGGTTATTGAAAGTTAAGGCACACTGAAATATTCTATTAAAATTAATCTATTAAACCTGAAAAAGAAAGGGATTGAGCAAAGCTCAATGTTGATTCTTGTAGAGCATAAACTTTTTGATATTTGTTGTAAGTTTGTGACAGTATAACAGAAAGTCTGCAACAAAATATGTTCCAGTTACAAACATAGGTTTGCACAACACATTGACATGTAAGACAGAAACACAAACACACAATGTAGCTTTACTACATAAATGTAACTATACTGTACACAAATGTAGCTATACTGCACAGGAATGTAGCTATACTGCACATGAAGTAGCTGTGGTGCACATGAATGTAGCTGTACTGCACAAGAATAGATTTACTGTAAATGAATGTAGCTATACTGCACATACATACTGCACATGAATGTAGCTATACTGCACATGAATTTAACTGCACACGAATGTAACTATACTGCACATGAACTTAACTATACTGCACACAAATGTAACTATACTGCACACAAATGTAACTATACTGCACACAAATGTAACTATACTGTACACGAATGTAACCATACTGCACACGAATGTAACTATTGCACATACATACTGCACATGAATGTAACTATATTGTACATGAATGTAACTATACTGCACACAATGTAACTATACTGCACAAGAATAGCTATACTGTACATGAATGTAATTATACTGCACATGAATGTAACTATACTGCACAAGAATGTAACTATACTGTACAAGAATGTAATTATACTCCACATGAATAGCTATACTGTACATGAATGTAACTATCCTGTACAGGACTTATTTTCATGGCATAGCATTTTTGATATTCAGGACTTACCGTACCACTTTTGCAAGTGAGTTTCATAAAAACTCCTATTTACAATTTTCATAAATTGTCATTTACAGAAAATTCGCGCATGTTGATATATGATGCATGATTTACTAATAAGCAACAAAATAGACTGAGATTAAATGATTGATGAATGCACTGCTTATGTCCAAGTACAAATGACCTTGACAGCTGACTGATGAGAAGGACATAACTAGTGCTGGGTTCTATGACTAATTCATTCATGATTGGAAATTTGGGCATACATGAGCACAACTATGTCTGACAAATATTTAAGAGAATGAAGCTCTGAAGTGGGTGATAGTCTCCAGTGGACATCATGCCAGATCACACAATAGGGGCGTCACTGACCATTTCTATTCAGCAAGGCGTAGAGAACAATGGACACAGGCGACTTTGGAAAATTCTCTGTCAAAGACTACTGGGCTGAACCCAAATTTTGGTTATTACTTGATTCATGTTTTACCCCATATTCAAGAACTAATATTTCAGTTACATGTATATGAAGGTGGTCAGCATTATGGTAAGAAACCAGGCCAACCCTGGGGAGTTGGAGGGGGGGGGGGGGGGGCACATCTTCCACGTACACACATTTTGGATAACTCTGCCTTTAAAGGAACGAATTTTAACTGCGTATCCACAGCCCACTAATGAGAAGGTCAGTGTATAGTGTCTAACCTGTATGTTGATGATTTCAGGGGCATGATTTTAAACAATCAATATGCAACGGCATGTCCCTTGTTACGCCTCATGTAGGTTTCATAACCTCCGCCTTTGATTACTGGCTTCAAATTACATCAACAACAGAGGTTAATAAATTCACCAACATTTTCCAACAGTTCCACATACACCAATATTAGCTTTGGTTTTTCTAGTAATTACATGCATAATCTGTAGAGGTTGTCATTCACAGTGGTGCCCTTGTGATTTATGATAGGCAAAGGTCATGACCTTTCAAGTATACAGCCATCAAAAAGGTCAATGCAAAAGGTCAGCCTGAGATTGACATAAAGTCAATCATGAATATGCATAGAACGTGGTCTTAATCTTAAATACCACCAACACACACACATGGCCTACCACCCAACATCCACAAAAGAAACAATTCTCGTCATGTCTTTAATTCATCTTGTTGACAGTTAAAAATGATTTTGCCTTTAAAGGGCATTTTAGGAATGTAAGATTTTGGTGCTGAAGCTTCAATTTTTCCAGTAGAATATCATCCTATCTTTCTCAAAGAAATTCAAAACAGCTTTCTATTAAAGATGAATGGGACTCTCAGGCTCAGGTAACTTTGTCCCAAAATTTTGTTTAAATAGGTACATGCATAGTGTTTTATCTGTCAAGTTTAGCTTGTGAAATGAAAACAGTTTTAAGCTACGCTCACAGCTCTATAAATCAGCCAGTTGAAAGTGACATCCTTACTTGTATTGATTACAGTTTGTAATATTTACTGAATGAGTTTCAGGAGATACCTGTGGTACTGGTGAGAGAACACATGCCTCGCAAAGTGAAAGCATTAAAATTCACAACAATAATTCTACACGTATATACTCTTTGAAATAAAATCCCATATACAATGCTACAAACACTGTTCTTTGATAAAAGATGATAAATTAATGGGAACAATACTACAGTCTTATTTGCATTTCCAAAAATGTATATTTGACATAAACAGTGCTAATAAAGAACGCATCACTGTGTAATTTTTCTTGAAAACTTTTCATGTTTATGTTATTATAAGTAAAAAAGGGCCAAACATTTTTTTCACTTCTGCACCTTCAAGTCACTTATGCTGGAGAGGTGTGGTTCATTCCAGAACTAGTGACACAACGAAACTGCATAGCATTGCCCCTAAAAATGCTCTTCTCTGAGTGAAGGACAGCAACCATGGCGAGAATTCCTACTGGATAGAGACATAATTTTGCAGCGGAAGTGATTTATCTACTGCACACATGAAAAACAGAAATGTCAGACCGGAGGAGTCAAGAACACTGCAAATGTCAAAGTCCTGTATCACGTCACTTGTTGGCACATTAAGTGCAAACGCCTCACCTAAATCACATGAAAACAGCCTATGATACATACACGCACATGGTTGTAGGGATTGCGTCATTAAGCTTAATGCATCCCCCAGTATTCATTGTTCAATGAATTGGAACAGAAACCATGTTGTTTTGTTCACATACAGTACAAACACACCTCGTCTATGTAATATAAATATGTTATATTTTTAATTATATTTCATGATTTTTTTCTTTAAATTTTAAATTTTTTTTAATATTTTGCATTTCCACGAATATAAAATCCTTTATTTTTGTACAGTATATTTACAAAAAAACAGTGTGTTGGTTTTAGGAACAATGCTCAAAAGAGGTCCCTATACAGAAAGAAATACATGGTGCTACACAACAAAATAGGAGATGCATTTTAACACACAAATACAAGGCATATATACCTGAAAGTCTATACTTATAGCACTTTCATACTATTAATTTCCCTGGAAATAACAAAAACCCAGATAAATTGATAAAAAAAAATTGTATGTAACTTATAACTTCACCTTAAGATTCCTCCAACTTTTAGACTTTTTTATCAATACAATTAACAAGCTAAAGTGGACCACAAGTGGACAATGAAGTGTTACATTTTTTTGGGGGTTTTTCATTTTACACAATACAACAGTACGCATTCTCAGCAAATTTTGTTGGCAAGTGTTTTCCGTGCATGAAAATGGGAAGACAAACGGCGACATTCTCAAATTGTTGTGTTATCCAGAAGAGAAAGTTTCGGTCTTCCTCTCAGAGTATTAATACCACCCACCACATCTGACCTCTACCTTAAAGGTTAACATCTCAAGGAAAGGTCATATTTGCTGGGACAAGCAATTTTGTCGGCAGGATTAAGGTATAAATGATATCACCCACCACTATTCTGTTAATTACGCAAATATGCTCACGATCCGGGAAAAGACCCTCTTCGCACAGTGGCTAGAGAATGCGTTAGGCAGGGAGTCTTGTTAGGCAGTGCCATATTCAATAAAAACTGTCCACCTTTAGACTGGCCAATTGTCCCCAGGTGGAAAAGGAGTCCACAAGGGCAAATAAAACTGTGCAGCTTGGGGAAGCATCTAGAAAGCTTACATTGACGTACTCATGCCCCAGGATGAGAGAGTAAACTTCACAAAACAAGCTTAAACACGGCAGACAACAGGAATTATCCCAAAGGGTACCAACTATGAACA
The DNA here is from genome assembly GCF_032854445.1 of Liolophura sinensis. Taxonomy (NCBI): domain Eukaryota; kingdom Metazoa; phylum Mollusca; class Polyplacophora; order Chitonida; family Chitonidae; genus Liolophura; species Liolophura sinensis. Next base: position 14,715,972 of record NC_088298.1, on the reverse strand, counting down.
AGAAGTTTTTGAACCTTCTTTAGACATTCACAATGGAGTAAATTTTGAACCCGGTTCATGTTTCAGTTCTATACTAGGACCAAACCTCCACAGCTAAAAAGAACTTCCACTGGTTCAATTAAAACGTGAAAATATTGAGTGCACCAAGAGGTATTTTTTATCAAGCAGTTGTACTTCAACTTTGAATCATGTACAAACTTCATGCACTTTTGCTCTGAAATCACAATCTTTAAATAATCACACAAATATCAATGGCAATTTGGAGAGTTCCAGGTCTTGATCTCCAGTGAAGATCACACAAACATTAGGTTTCCACGGGAATTACACTGGAATTATAATTTTGGATGGCTCTCTCTCTTTCGATATACATAGATATAGCTGGTAATAAAATCAACTTTGATTGGATGGGTTCCAAACTACAAATCTTGGGAGTCCAGTTGAATCACAAACTTATTTATTTGATTGGTGTTTTATGCCGTACTCAAGTATTTCACTTATACAACGGCAGCAGCATTATGGGTGAGAGGAAACCGGGCAGTCTGGGGGAACCCCACGACCGTCCACAGGTTGCTGACAGACCTTTCCACGTACGGCTGGAGAGGAAGCCAGCATGAGCTAGACTTGAACTCACAGCAACCGCATTGGTGAAAAGCTCCTGGGTCATTAGGTTAGCGCTAACCAACAGAGCCACGGAGGCGCCCCCATATTAAGTTAGATACTTCTATATTTGAACTGTTTCTAGCCCAACTTTTGGGACCCAGATTATGCAGAGTTCCTGCTAAGATGTTGCCAATCAGAGACCCCTTCTATCACATGGGAGCAGATCATGCCACATGAAGTCTTTGTCTCTGTGGTGTTTGCACAAGTAACAGTTTTACTTCAGAGTTCTGTGCTTGCTGTGTACAACACGAGAGGGAGGGGGATTTTTTTTCGGGGGGGGGGGGGGGGGTGTTACCTGTATAAAATCAGAGAGCACCTGTACTGAAAACATTGGCCTGAATTTCTCGTTTGAACTTTCACCTGTTTCTGGTCTAGACAAATTCCCCGGATGACTGAAATACCTGTGTGAAATAAGGTTCATGCCAGTTACATCACAACCCTGCTGTACACAGGCATGCATACGCAGGCTAGCTTAAGTCCGCAGAAGCCCATTTGTACACGGGCGTCAGGCTTAGCATTAAACTAGAACACCTACATACATGTATAAAGGTCAATCTCTAATATCCATGTACTAACTTACGTAATGGAATCACATTTTACCCAAGGAAATGACAATAATTCATAAAAAAAAACGTAAGATAAAAATTAAGCTGGTGGCTTCTGGCAGGGTGTGTGAAAGCATTTCCAGTTTCATTACTAAATATAACATAAATTTCCCAAAATCTTAGGTATTTTAAAATACCTAAATTCCATCCACAAGAGTACAATTCAGAGGCAAATGAAAGTCACAAAATGAGGAAAAGTGGCTGTTAAGTGAAAGCTTTCAGAAAATAGTCCTAAAACCTATTTTATTGGAAAGATGGGTTGACATGAAGATTTTTGAATAACTGTCTTTATGAGATAACTTTGAAAATGGTTACTCTGGACAACTTATTTCAAAGAAATGAACAAAGTGTTCAACTTTTTTAAAGCAAATCTGGGGGAAATAGTCCTTTAGGACAACTTTTTCAAGGAAAACTGCAGGAAATAGTTATTTTGGACAATAAGAAACTGAGGGGGGAAAAAGCAATCTGCTCTACCATACCACTTTAAAACATGGTAATTTTGGAAAACATTTTTCCTCAGAAACCTTGAATAAAAAAGAAATAGAATTTTGATCTCTACATTTACAGAAAGCAAAAATGAACTGTTTTTCACGCATCACAAATATTTCATGACAAATTATTAGGATCAGCCTTATAAAGTATTAGGAATAAATTCCTACAAGTCAAGATGTGACCTCTGTGTCAAACTACTGCATTCGTCTTATAAAGAACTGCCCAACTGATAACACAATATGTTTCTGTTTTCACCAAAAAATCATGTCAGTTGAAGGGAGCTTCAATTTAATTAGTGGTTAACTGCACTTTCCGTACTGCACTTAACAACAAGAGGATACTCCAGTTTGAATTGATATTTCTTAAACATATGACTGTATATATATGAATAATGAATGTAGTCAGGCTATCATCATTACTGTTGAAGGTTTCGGCCGCTCAGGACAGGCTGATATAGACTTTGGCGGCAAAATATATTGGCCGCTAAACGCATTGGACAGGTGCCCGCATATTACAGGTCGTTTAACATGAAAAATTGTTTGGTCCCGGCAGAGAGTGGCTGCTTAGGGCAGATGGACGCTGGTTACAGGTGGCCGTTGGAACAGGTTTGTTATTATTTATTTATTTGATTGGTGTTTTACGCCGTACTCAAGAACATTTCACTTATACGACGGCGGTCAGCATTCTGGTGGGTGGAAATCGGGCAGAGCCTGGGGGAAACCCACGGCTCTCCGCAGTTTGCTGCAGACCTTCCAACATATGGCTGGAGAGGAAGCCAGCATGAGCTGGACTTGAAACTCACAGCGACCGCATTGGTGAGAGGCTTCTGGGTCATTACACTGCGCCAGCGCGCTAACCAACTGAGCCACGGAGGCCCCTAGGTACAGGTTTGACTGTACATGAATAATGAATGCAGTTAGGCTATTCATGGCCTGCTATGACAATCATCAAACCACAACACTTTTTTAAATTTGCATTCAAAATGTAAGTCAGTTTCTACAGATGTGACTGCAGGATCAAATCACAAAACTTTATCCATCAGGTTTTCTACTTCAGATGTCTTCGTGTTAATGCTAAACTCTTTATCTCCTCAAAGATATTTAATATTAACAGCCAGAATTCGTTCATACAGGCTAATTCTGCATCTACATGTATATTTATTTATTTATCTAATGAGTTTTATGCCATACTCCATAATATTTCACTTACACAATGATGGCCAGCATTACAGTGAATACAAAACCCTGCGAAGCCCAGAGGAACTCTACAACCATCCGCAGGTTGCTCCCACACCCTACATCCATGTTACTGAATAGTGTAGATAAATGGACATTTCAACAGGAAGTAACCAAATTTCTCACCAGCTGGGGCGTTAACCCAGTCAACCATTTTATATTCATTATTCTGTCTGATTTTCTGCACAAACTACAGTCTCAGCAACTTCTCTATCATGACAGGTAAAGTGGGGCTGAGGGATAAATCTTAGTGGCAGTCCTTTCACCTGTAATCAAAGTCACAGACAGGTGAAGCAGAAAGAAAGTGGGCTTTTTGTTTACATGCTTTTCTATGACCCACAGAGAGTGGCTAATGCCGTCTGTTATCCCTTAGACACACAGACCAGGTATAAAACTCACCTGTGAACACCTGACCCATTCGCACAGGTGCAAATGACCAAAATCACAAGGTATTTCGCTTCAACCTGTTTGCTCATTTGGAAGGTGTTTTTTCAAGCATTTTCTGAGGGCATTATTTTGTGTACACTGAAAAAATTATACTTTTTCTGAAACCCTGAAATTGGCAGAGCCAAGCAATGTAGTTTTTTCTCCCAGAACAAAATATAAAAAAGCGCATAAATCACACTGAAAGTTGCTCTTTCTTATGCAAGATTTATTTATTTCATCGGTATTTTACGCCTTACTCAAAAATATTTCACTTATATGATGGCAGCCAGCATTATAGTGGGAGGAAACCGGGCAGAGACCATGGGAAACCCACGACCATCCACAGGCTGCTGACAGACCTTCCCACATGCAACCAGAGAGAAAGCCAGCATGAGCTGGACTCACAGCGACCGCATTGGTGAGAGGCTCCAGGGTCATTACTAGCGCGCTAACGAACTGAGGCCCCCCCTCATACCCAAGAGTTGAGAGGTTGAGGAATTTATTTAAAAAGTATTCACAAGTAGGTGATATTCTGTACAAATATCAAATTCTGTCACTTTTATTCATTCTCAGCATGTTAATAGTCAAAGAATGCATCCATCACACTGCGATATCCAAGTCTACATGTTTGCACTGACTGAACCATGTACCATTAATCACCTACAGTTTCTTGGCATTTTTTGATGAACTAAATACCGTGTTCTACAAACTGTGAATTGAATCACCTTAATTTATAGATGATTTACTGCAGAATTAGGTATATGCTGAAAGCACTGGCTGATAACATACTGACTACAAAGATCAAACTTCAGCGAATGTATCATCATCTCCAAATTGAATATATTAATAATATTTATGATCTGTATGTAATAATGAGATGCAATGACCCAGGAGCCTGTCACTAATGACGTCAGTGTGAGTTTTTTGCTGTTTCCTCTCTGGTTGTACGTGGGAAGATCGTGGGTTTCCCCCCGGAATCTGCATGGTTTCCTACCAGAATAATGGTGGCCGCCGTTATATAAGTGAAATATTCTTGAGTACAGGCGTTAAGCACCAATCAAATAAATCCATAACAACTATTAGGATATTTACAGTGCTGTCAAAAAAAAAAAGGGGGCATCTAAGTTTAAGCACTTGGCGTGTAATCAGGAATATCAAACACTCAGTCACATCCTTGACAACACCTGGACAACACAAAAGCAATCACACTTCAAAAGTATCAGCTCCTCGCTCCTCACAGCAGGAAATAAACACTTTGTCAAATGGTTCTACATAGAAATTATTATCCGCTTCCAAGCTGTTGTGTCAGCCGTACTCATTCAGTAAGGTGCCATTCATCACAAACCTCCCGAAGGTGATTACGTTATTATTCGTGATTAACGTGAGATCTTTTTTTTTTTTTGCAATCATAAACCCGATGGCATTATGATATGACTCACTCTAAAGCATGGCAAAACTGTGTTCATCTCATCAGGGTTGATATAATTCCAGGATTTACATCAACACTATGCTTTGATAACAAGCCATAATTATAAAAAATTACACACATAGAAAACCAAGTAAACTGCTCTAGGGGTTTTTTTTCCAATATATATGAGGATCACTGCAAAACATAAATGTGCTAAGAAAATGATATAAAATATTCTAAATTCAAAAATAATAATAATCATAACTTGTTTGATCATTGTTTTTGTCTTTCAGGTTTTCTTTGTTCGAGGTTATCTCTTGATTGAGTCATAAACTTCATGAACTTTCACACCAGAACACTGTTTAAGTGGCTTTAATACACCTGTGCTAAATTTGACCCATATTTTCAAAAACTACAACATGGCTACCTGAATCCCCCATGCAGAACTTCTGCCTAGTTCAGGCTTTCATAAATATTATTTTAATCTCAAACAAATCAAAATGATGGGGAGAAATTCCAGCTTCCATCAGTGTCAACAGATCTGTGCTGTGGTTCCTACAACTTTTTACAGAGAAGTACCGTAGATTTCCCCAAAATTTGATGCAATGTCAATGCCAATTTCAGTTATGTTCAGAGTAATTATTGATATAATAGTTTGCCGTTGTCCTTTTATTTTAACATGTAAAATTTTACTACTTATTATTAATATTTACACCATAACTCTGATACACTTAGTTCAGTTACATTTCACAAACCACAGTTTCACAATTAGCTTACTGTGCTGATACATAATTAGCTCTGGGCAAGGCAGTTACATGTACACTTTTCTCAATTATACAGACACAGACAGGTGAAATGCTTGATTGACTGATTGGTGGATTGGTGGATTTATTGACTGATTGACTGACGTAGATTTTTCACCTTTATGATGGTGAACAGGTTTACAAATGGAAGAAACCAGTCTGACTGGAGTAAAACCCGCCAACCTTTGGCAAGTACATGTACCTGACTGATCAAACTGTTAACTTAAAACTTGTGAGAATTTGACAGGAAAAAAATATGTGCAAAATGATACACCTACCCTTTTGCTAAACCTGATATATGTCTGACTTTCCACAGAAAAAAAGAGACAGCAACCAAAATCACAGAAAAACATAAAACATTGTCTTACAGTATTTGCTTAGATTCTCTACGGTAATTGCATCTTCTGCAGATAACCAGTGTAACTCTATCCCTTGTTGACACAAACCCTCTGCCTTCTCTGGACTGACCCCTTAGATAGCCAGTGGTCAGTTTATGCAGCCTTAAGGCCAACTGTCCACTCTGTCACTACCAGAAATGGACATGTCCCTAAAGATTCTGCTGTCAAAAGCAGCACCATCCCAGCCACCTTGTCTAGATGCTTCTGAGGTCAAAGAGCAAAGGTCAGCCACTGTGTATAAAGGTCACCAGAAGTGGGGTGAAAGGTCATGGTATCTTGGGGTCACAAGATCACGGGTAGGGATGGTGTAAGGCTTTCAGGGAGAATGGGCTAATACAAGAACATTTCACAGTTGAACTTTACACAACAACCTGAATGAAACGAACATTCCTTTGTGGCGTTCTAACTTTTTTGTCCGTCAAAGACTGACTTTTGCCATTACTGAAACCCCATTTCCTTGAAATCATGACGTTCCACAGATTCACAATGTATATCCGGGTTTATCTGCATATTTAAAGATCCCAATGATTTTGAAACACCCAAAATTATTTAATCATTTAATCTAATTATCATTTTTCTTTCAAATAAAAATTTTAATGGTTGTTGGCAAAAATTAAATGTAAATTTGAGACGGTTTAAATGATTGCTGTTTCATGGTATACACTAGACTTTCCTTAATTTCAAAAAGTCTTTTGAAAAGATTTTCCCATGTAAATATATGTATGGTGACAATAAACTCCCCTATCTAAGAGGACACTTGAGTTACAAGCTTGCACACAGGGGTACAGTTCACACCAGTCTACCCACCACCAGTCACAATAACCCAACCAGGATATCAAAACAAACATTGATGCTGGCCGCTGTTGTATAAGTCAAATATTCCCGACAAAATCAGGGTTAACTGCACCCAACATCCCAAAGTTTGTCACTACATAATCCCTACATTATCACGAATCTCCAGGGATACTAAGATATCATTCATTTTGGACAAACAGGATCTGAGGCAAGGCCACCTACACCACTGACAATCTGGAAATTTGGACGTCAAAACAGAGAGGGGCTGTGAAAGGAAGCAGAGCAGCTGTTTGATATGGGAGGGATACTCTGATTCAGACAACATGTACATGTCCTGCACAAGAAAAGGTATCAGTCCTACCCTAGATCTTCTAACATTTGGGACAGATATTAGTTGTGTTGAGAGTAGAATGTTACCTTTCTTCACCAGCTTTGTGGAAAAGTAAAGACATGAGTATGTTGTACATTAGATGGTCTAACCTTGTGAGCACAAAGAAACTCAATATTCCTGCTAGATTTAAAAATATGTATTGGCTAAAATGAGCAGACCAGGTGTTCCAAATTTTAGAAGAAATAGGGTACTTAGTTGTCAAACTCTCCTGCTGCACCCAGATGACCTTATCCTTCAGTCTGGATGAAGGGAGTGTGAAGTATTAAATGTGCCCAAGTTGTTGCTGCTGTTTCTAGAAGGCATCTAGTGCCAAAGGGTGTTACTTGATTAGGTATTGTAAAACTAATCTAACCCACTGGCCATGGTATGGTATCTTCTTCCAGATAAATCTGAAAAAAAATTACATCGGTAAAAACTGTTGCGACAGGAGAATAGAAGAATGCATATTCTTCAGATTTTCTTCATACAAAATTCAATCCAAGCCAACTTAAAACACAAAATTGTATTTAACTTTCTTCGTAAGTTGCAGACAGACAAAGAAATAAATGCTAGCCAAGCATAACCTCTACAAATTGAGGATTGATATTTTTGGCTACCTAATTTAGCTACAACTGTTTAAGACATCCATGAAATCCCTCTCTGTATCAGGCTCAAGAGCTTAGGGTGTCTACGGTATCACACACAATATCGGGCCCTGGTGTTTAGGGTGTCTACAATATCTCACACAGTATCAGGCCCTGGTGTTTAGGGTGTCCACAATATCTCACACAGTATCAGGCCCTGCAGTTTAGGATGTCTACAATATCACACACAATATCAGGCCCTGGTGTTTAGGGTGTCTACAGTATAACACACAATATCAGGCCCTGGTGTTTAGGGTGTCTACGGTATCACACACAATATCAGCCCCTGGTGTTAAGAGTGTCTACAGTATCACACACAATATCAGGCCCTGGTGTTTAGGGTGTCTACAATATCACACACAATATCAGGCCCTGGTGTTTAGGGTGCTTACAATATCACACACAATATCGGGCCCAAGTGCTTAGGATGTTTACGGTATCACACACAGTATCAGGCCCTGGTGTTTAGGGTGTCTACAGTATCACACACAATATCAGGCCCTAGTGTTTAGGGTGTCTACAATATCTCACACAGTATCAAGCCCTGCAGTTTAGGATGTCTATGGTATCTCACACAGTATCAGGCCAGGCACTGGAGTTTAGAATATCTATGGTATCTCACACAGTATCAGGCACTGGAGTTTAGGATGTTTATGGTATCTCACACAGTATCAGGCCCAAGTGCTTAGGATGTTTGCGGTATCACACACAGTATCAGGCCCTGGTGTTCAGGGTGTCTACAGTATCACACACAATATCAGGCCCTAGTGTTTAGGGTGTCTACAATATCTCACACAGTATCAAGCCCTGCAGTTTAGGATGACTATGGTATCTCACACAGTATCAGGCACTGGAGTTTAGAATATCTATGGTATCTCACACAGTATCAGGCACTGGAGTTTAGGATGTTTATGGTATCTCACACAGTATCAGGCCCAAGTGCTTAGGATGTTTACAGTATCACACACAATATCAGGCCCTAGTGTTTAGGGTGTCTACAATATCTCACACAGTATCAAGCCCTGCAGTTTAGGATGTCTATGGTATCTCACACAGTATCAGGCCAGGCACTGGAGTTTAGAATATCTATGGTATCTCACACAGTATCAGGCACTGGAGTTTAGGATGTTTATGGTATCTCACACAGTATCAGGCCCTGGGTTACTGTCTGTGTAAACCAGACAGGCTGTCTGAATAACTAGGGGTAAGCCAGGTTTGGTCACCACAAAGTGTACTCACACCTACACGTCCCCAACCTGTACCTGTACCCATCACAGGTGATGATGCCCATAATGGGGGCCTAAGGTGGGGTCTGTTTAAAGAGGATATACCGGAGATTTTCGGTCAAAAGTCTATCAGTGCAAATCCATCGTTACTGTTTTATACTAAAATAATCTGAAAATGTTATAATATTATAAATTTTAGGATCTTTATTACAGATTTTGAATGACAACACATGCATAGATGAGGCTACGATACACTAGGCAAAATGACCGTAAGTAAATGTGTATTGCGAGGGTTAACACTGTACTTAGCAATTTTTCCATCTTATGACAATGACGAATCATTAGGTGTGTGCACATTTTACTGTATCTTCTTGTGGCAGGACGAATCCATGCCGCCTAAGTACTGCTGCTACTGATGTATCATGGCAGAGACGCTACACATGACACCCTGCCCAGTCACAATACACTTTCACCAAGCCAACCAGTCCAGTTTCCTTGATCTAACCTCTCACTGTTGAGCACAAAGCCAGAAGCAGAGTTTTTCAAGTCTTTGGTATGACCTGACCAGGGTTTGACCTCCCGTCTCCCGACTCTGAGGCGGACTCTCTATTGATTAGGCTAGTGAAGTGGAAAAATGACCATAAGAATCAAGAATTTGATAACCCTTCACAAAATGCCAACCCTGTAGATCACATATTAAAGCGTAAACCAATATACCACAATAAGCAGAATGTTACCACATGCCCTTAAGTAAGCCATTTCATAATCAAACATTCAGCAAAGGGTGTGGAGATGAAATTTGTACTGTACCACCCACAATAACCCTCCCTCAATACCATTCCAACCCCCAGGCACTGGCTAGGATGTCTTTGCCCCAAATATTGCGAAATCTCAGTACAGCTAACAGTTCACCATCCCAACCATGTTTTTTACATTAAACCACAACTCTGAGCAAACTCCCAGACAAATCACACGATTACAACACTCAAGACAAAATAACAAGACCAAAAGTTCCAGCCAAGGAAATGGCTCAAAGGCCAAGAAGTCTTGCAAAATGTTATGAGATAAAGTTAATTTGTTGTGAATCCAAGGAATGTTTCCCCCAGTGCATTAAGACTGAGGTGGACTGTACCTCATACAAAAAACAAAAATGCAAAGGTTATGGATGACAGGCAGAGAGGGAGGGAGGGAAGGAGGCAGAGGCCATTAGGGGTAGAGCAACAAAACTTCTCATCCCAACGACCTACTATGCACCAATTTGCACTTGTAGCAAGAGCAGACCTTCATGTACCACGACATGAACAAACCATGTTCTACAGCCTGAGATGGCACAAAAGGTCATTTAACAAATGCATGGTTGTTTTTTTTCTCTCCCCCCCCCCACCCATTGTTTTTGTTTGTGTGGCAGTAGCCTTTACACAGAAGGTCCTGTATGCACAATTAATGTATGTCCTATGTTTTGCATAGTTGTCTCAAGCCTACAAAAAAAACAACCCATACAACAAGACACGCAGACAAAAGAAAACTTGCTTGACGGGGCCAACTGGTGTCTTGTAGCATTTTATCTCTCAAATCTTGTCTCCAAATACCCTGATGGAGTTTCAGCCATCACAACGGAGTCAGACAATGTGACATTAGATTACAGACACTTTCTCTCTAGATTGCATCTGATTCCTTTACGTCAACATTTCCTTTTGTTGTCCAATAGACCTCACAAACATTTTGAGAATTATTTTTAAGAGCAAATTTCGCTAATGGGTCCAGATTTCTATTTGATAGTGCAAGGCAACAGAAACGCTCGGAATGTCTAGTCTAGTCTGGAGTCATACATTGTGCCCAATTAAACTGAAAACAAAAAATATTTCCACAATCGAATGTTCATGCAGTACAAAAATTTTGTTTGAATACACTGTGTCTTGTTTACTACAGACTACAGTATATTGCACATCTGTAAGTACTGAAGTAAAAAAAAAATTTTAAAGGCTATTTGTGGTACCAAACAGACAAGACAGCTTATGTTTAAAACTGTCGTCACCTGCCAGTCAAATGATCTGCCAAGGGCGTTAAATTATATGCACATCTTATCTTTCTTAAAAAAAAAACAAAACAAAACAAAAAAACAGTTTTTCTCACCTGATTGCATGTGCTTAATTAAGTTATGAGTAATATCAGCTTTAATTTCACATCCTCAGGACAAACATCTTGAAACACATGTTTATATTGAAACTTTCTCGCAAGTAACAGCTTAACTTATGTTATTAACATCAGATTTTCCAACTCCATCCAATAATCAGATTTAACTTTGTCATCGGCACATACAACACTGCCATATTCTAGAACTTTTCAGCAAATCTGACAGCAGTCTAGGTCACTACGGTGGACGAAAACATGCTTACGTTGGGGAGTAAAGCGTTGTTCTGAGGTACCTGACAAACCTTTCAACATGAATTCAAAGCCTAATCAACAGGAGCTGGATTTGAGGCTGTCACTTCAGTGCTTACTGGCCAGTGAGCTGCATGGCGAACAAGGCTTTAACTGAACCAATGGATACCCTCACTCATGAGGCACTCTTCTTACTCGCAAAACGCTATCCCAATACATGCATCATCAATTTTTCAAAACTTTCTCGCAAACATATCTTTCAAATTTCAGATATTTTCCAAGTTGTCCTCGAAGGCCTCTAGCAGAAATCATTACGACTGTGTGAAGAACCGAAGCCTTACTAAAGACAATTAGGTACTTCAAACTAGATTTCCAAATCCCAGTGTTTACTCTTTTTTCTATTTAAAGTTTCTTTCAATGCATTTTTTTATGATTTATTTGCAATTTCCCAGTTTTTCCAAACATAAACACATGCATTTGTCCATAGATCATTTTTTGTAGTGTCTCTACTGAATAACCATATTTTAGGCTCAACAATCTATCTCTGCGACATTCTTTTTTTACCGTTCCCAACATATTCTTTTTCCCTACAGTACACCCTAGTATTTCTCTACAAATCCATCTCACCTCTGACCTTGGGAAGTGTGGCCAGAGAGGGGCAAATTGAAACTGTGTCAAAGTCGACACTGAAGAGTGCATACCTCCCAGAATTCTCACAACTCTATGTCACAAAGTCTAACAGAGGAAGGTAAAACAAATGTTTGACTTAGATCTCTCCCTAAGCCCTTCAGCCGGAATGTGGCAGGTCGAGCTACAAAAAAGCTGCACCCAGTTATGAAACCACTCCGCACAGAAGCTTTAGGACTGTCACTGGGATTCAACACCCAGCACTATATGGCTGATGGACATGTAGAGAGAGCATGTCCCACCTGGAGGAGGGGGGGGGGGAGGGGTGAAACAAAGTCTGAAAATTTGTCAAGCCTGAAATTTAAAAAGACAACTTTTCTTTGCTGAGCTCACATGAAGCAGTGCAGTGCTTTTGTTTCATCCAGATAAAATGTAGAAATCGTACAATTATGATTGATCAGTGTAACATCTGATGTATTTCTTTGTTCACGCTGTATTTCTTCATGTACACCACATTTCTTTGCATCAATGCGGATATTCAAATGTCAAAATGAAATAACACTAAAATGTCGTTGCTTTAAACCAGTACCATTTATACCATTTCCTAAGCAGAAATAATTTTGTGTCTTTTGCTTGATTGGAGTCTTTATGTCATCCTTAAGAAGATTTCTTTCATGCAACGACAGCCAGAATTATGGTGGGAGGAAACCGGGTAGGGGAAATTCGTGGTCATTCGCAGGTTCATGCAGGAATGAGTAGTACAATAATCAGGGCAGAGAATCACATCAGCGCTATTGTCATTAAATCCACACACAAGATCCACCCAGCACTAATTCCTCTCAAATGTGACACTGTGTCAACATAATAACATGTTCTCAATCTCATCCTCCTTTATGTCACTGTAACACCCTTCATGCCCTCGGAACGTGCCTCACCCCTGAGGACCTAATACCATCTGAGAAATGACGGACAGCCCGCATGCCTAACTCGCGCATTCTGTGTCAATTGGGGATTTTCCTTCAGTATAATCTCAATAGAACATCCTGACCAACACAAAGATATCACAATATTGTCCCAGAAGGAGTCATATGGCTCTAGCTACCAGGAGTCATATTGCCCTCCAGATTTGAACCACGCAGGAAAATCTCACATTTTCTCACTCAATTCATAACTCTTTGACATTTTATCAAGCCCTTGTATCTCAACCTTACAAAAAAACAAAACTTCATTTGATATAACTGTTGCTGGTAAACTTTCAACAACTCAAAAGAAAAAGAAGCTGTTCACCTCATCTGCATAACAATATCAAAGAGACACCTTGAGACAAGTTTCACTTTCAGTTTCAGTGACTCTCAGGCTCTTATCTGGTCACTGAAAATAACTGCATAGTGGCTATACAAAAGTTGGCAAAAAGGAGGTAAATACTTCTGCACTTAATGACCTTACTTGAATCCATTTCCATCTCTACTAGCCATCATCAAAACAGTCCATTTGAATATTTGAGTACCCACCTTGCAATCTTCTTCGGAAATTTAAGGTACATGTAAGTGGTTATCTAGATATGAAGTGTCAACACCGATTAGCAGATAAATCCAGATTGGTCAAGTAAATGGTTTTGATTATAATATCAATTTATCAAGATCTGGCTCCGATACTATAGTTACATGGGGTAGGAAGTCTTAACCGAACTTGACTGGGAGGGTCATATTCTAACCTTTCATTGAGGCAAGCCGGGATATGATTAACCACTGAACTATGCCTGTACATGCCTTATCACATGTAGCTGACATCATAATACATTATCCCTTAGCATGAATACACAATAAATTCCTCAGCCTACGTCTATATTCAAAGCCTATGCATGGAGCCATGGCTCCAACAATCAAAACAAACATAAATTCTGCATGGTATCTGTTTTCACACATCAGTTTTGTATACGATACAAAGAAAGAACATGTAATTCCAAATTATCAACCCCAGCAGTGGAAATACATAAACTGACAAATATGACATGAATACCCAATGGATACTTTCATTTTATCTTATAAAAATTTGCAACAGAAGCGACTTATCCAATAAAGATCTTGTGCGTTGAGTAACCTCGTGAATGGTCCATGCTAACAGATAGGCTGTCAAAACTTTGACAGATACAGAGTTTCTTGTCACTACCAAAAAATCCGCTATTTTGACCGAGCACGTGTAATATTATGAAGAATAATAGTCATTACAACACCTGTCAATCCATGACATCTACATACTGATCAAACTCCTCTCTGGCTGTACGTGGGAAGGTCTGGCAGCAACCTGCGGATGGTCGTGGGAATCAAACCTCCACAACTCCGACATCCACAAACTAGTACAATATTCATTCTCGGATCAAGAGGGTTATACTACGAGAACTGTTTTCTAACAACCGAACACTTTGCACCTGGGATTCTTAGACAGGTATTCTACAGGTGTGTGTTAAGTCTAGTCTCACCTGTTTGTATATTTAACATTTCTTCTATTTTTATTCCTTGTCCACCCTCCATGAAACACTCTTCCCCCAAATCACACATATTTGAGTTACGGCCAGCATTATGGTGGGTGGAAACCAGGCAGAGCCACGACCATCCGCAGGTTGCTGAGAGACCTTCCCACATACGGCCAGAGAGGAAGCCAGCATGAGCTGGACTTGAACTCACAGCGACCACGTTGGTGAGAGACAACTGGGTCATCACACTGCGCTAGCGCGCTAACCAACTGAGCCACGAAGGCCCCCAATAATAATTAAGCAGAAGTATACCTTGAAATTACTGCAAATCTGTCAGCCTATCAACTTCTGAAATCTACAACACAATTCAACAGGTACTTAGATTTGACCTTCAAATTTGCAAAAATTTTCAACCTTGACGTACTGTTGGAAAAAAACTGGTTTCCAGTGAACGTAATACTGGTCTACAAAAAAAGAGGTCACTCAACTGCTTATCCACTAATGCGACCTTGACACAAATGTTCGGAGAACAATGAAAGCAGGGATATTCTGGAACTTTATTGTCTGAGAACAGTATTGATCCCACGTACTTTTTGTGTGACCTATCAACTAAAAAGCAAGATTAGCGAAAGGAGTATTTCTGATTTGTTGGAGGCTACTGGTCAGAATCTAAGCTACTGAGTGTCAAAAGGAAATGGAGAACACTAAAGTTCAATCATTGAGTATTTCGTGCGAATGGGCTCAAGAATCAGACAACAGATGGTTGACAACTTGTTCTCAACTTGACGGCTTGTGTTAGATCGATTAACTTACACATGATAAAACTGCCGACTGCCAATTGGTTGACACAGGTTGATGAAACACCAAAAAACCTGTCCAAAATTCCCACTGGAAATTCCTTAAAAGAATCTCTTTCATTAGATCTAGAACATCCTGCGTGCTAAAGAACCAGAAATCTTTCAAACTTTAACAAATGACAGAAAAACTTTGGTTGTCATTAATCTTCAAACCGTGGATAAACCCTGAAAGAAGATCTGTTCTTCTAGCTCCATCAGATAAAAACATAAACTCTGACATTCATCCCCAAAGAAAAATGAGACATTTCATGGAGTTTCTTTCAAGAGGTCACATTGCATATGTCAGTCTAGGCAAAAAAATGTTTACATTTCTGAATCAAAACTGTCAAACATCCAACAAGACGACCTAAATATTTCATAGTTCGGTGATTTTATATTAATCACTGAACATGACCAAGAGAACTCCCATTAGAAAGTTCCAAAGATTGCTCTTGAATCACTGTCTTAAATTTCTTAATAAATGCTCACATCTGTTTTCAATGATACCTTCTTTCCACAAGGAAAACTTATCCTTGGGTATTTTTTCTATCCTACCTCATAATTCTTCCTACAAAGACAGACAGAGAATTTTTACACTGTACACGGAACTTTTTCACTCCACCGGCAATGCTCCATAATGAGGATAACTTATCTACAAGTGCAGACATCCGCACACTTTGCACACGTCTACAAACTCCAACTATAGTCCAACTTGGTCAAGAAAGATAACTTACGGTTTAATATCTTACACATTACAAAAGTCATGCGTTGCATGCACATTGCAACTGTAACCATGTTTCTCATTTCCGACTTTGAACAGATAACCCTTCACTGTGACAAAGACTGGACACCCAAAATAATACATCACTATAAAGAATAAAAACAGGCTCAAATTCACTATTGCTGTAACTGCAAAACTTAAGTTCCCTCGACAAGTGCATCGTCCAAATTAAAACAAAAATTTGGCCCACTGATAGACAGACAGACAGACAGAGAGTGAAACTTTAACATACAGCTGCTTGAGGCAGCTAATATGCAAGAGAATTCAGCAGATGCTGTGCGAATTTTACAAGTTTGAACCCTGCATGCATTGAAGTTGTCTAATTTCAAAGTGACCATAAAACTTACCACAAATAGCATAGAACTGTTTCATAATTTGCATGTGCAGGTAATCTGTTCTTTTGTACAAGACAGTCTACAGATTGCAGGCGACTTTTATGTCTACAAAAATGAAGCCGTGATATATACAAAACATTTACAACACGTTTTCTTCCACAGGTGCAAAAAGTAAGCTTGTGAAAGCATGGTATTTTAAAAAAACTAGAAGTTACACTGATGCAGAAAGTATCAATTTCAACACATCCTCAGCCCATGCAAGCCGAGAAGTTTCATTTGCGTAATTTCCTATCTAAACAGGACTGGTGTATGCGTGTTCTGAGGTTCAGCGCTAAACAAACACCCTCACCTGACAACAGCGTTTATTACCTCAGCCAATGGGTTATCTCGTGTAATTGTCCCTATGGTTTTTTTTAATCCCCACGGTTCACACAAAGTTCAGAATTAAAAGAGTGCAGTTGCAGTACTACACTACACGTTCTTCTTAAAACAAACTCTTAGTCAGAAAAAAAAATTCGGGGCAATGCGTTTCAGAACAGTTGAATTCCTGGGTTACTGCAGACCTAAACGAACACTAAACACATCAGGCATAATCTTTTCCTTATTTCTAATCTCGTGTATAAACGAATGTACGTGTATACGGTTAATGGTCACTATGTTGTTCTCATCAACTCGTCAAACAACTTTGAACTCCCCCAAAATGTCTGTCCTCACATACTAGCCTGTACAGGTGATGTGTGCCACCTGTGTGCTTGATTAGAATACCTCACATGAATACATGTACACACACAAAGTGATGCACATGTATCCACACAAAGTGATGTACATGTATGCACACACAAAATGATGTACATGTATGCACACAAAGTGATGTACACGTATGCACACAAAATGGTGCACATGTATGCACACACAAAGTGGTGTACATGTATGCACACACAAAGTGATGTACATGTATGCACACAAAGTGATGCACATGTATGCACACAAAATGGTGCACATGTATGCACACAAAGTGATGTACATGTATGCACACAAAGTGATGCATATGTACACACACAGTGATGTACATGTATCCACACAAAGTGATGTACATGTATGCACACAGAGTGATGTACATGTATCCACACAAAGTGATGTACATGTATGTACACAAAGTGATGGACATGTATGCACACAAAGTGATGCACATGTACACACACACAAAGTGATGCACATGTATGCACACACAAAGTGATGTACATGTATGCACACAAAGTGATGGACATGTATGCACACAAAGTGATGTACATGTATCCACACAAAGTGATGGACATGTATGCACACAAAGTGATGGACATGTATCCACACAAAGAGATGTACATGTATGTACACAAAGTGATGTACATGTATGCACACAAAGTGATGTACATGTATCCACACAAAGTGATGCACATGTATGCCCACAAAATGGTGCACATGTATGCACACAAAGTGATGCACATGTATGCACACACAAAGTGATGGACATGTATGCACACAAAGTGATGCACATGTATGTACACAAAGTGATGTACATGTATGCTCACAAAGTGATGGACATGTATGCACACAAAGTGATGCACATGTATGCACACAAAGTGATGGACATGTATGCACACACAAAGTGGTGCACATGTATCCACACAAAGTGACGCACATGTATGCACACACAGTGATGCACATGTACACACACACAAAGTGATGCACATGTATGCACATAAAGTGATGTACATGTATGCACACAAAGTGATGGACATGTATGCACACAGAGTGATGTACATGTATGCATTGTCAATGAAATCAAAAACCATCTGAAATTCATTTCTTACATTGTATCAATGACAGAACTGCAACAATATCCTAACAACTGTAACATAATTGCAGAAGTGTCCTTGCAAATAACAATATTGCAACAGTATGTGTCTTAACAAATAACAGTATTGCAACAGTATGTGTCTTAACAAATAACAATATTGCAAGTGTCTGAGCAAATAACAATATTGCAACAGTGTCTGAGCAAATAACCATATGGCAATAGTGATCTAACAAACAGTATTGCAATAGCGTACCAGCAATAGACACATCAGACATATCACAACACTGTCTTGTTAATAACAATATCACACCCACTGCGTACACAGATAAGTACAGATGAAAACGTAGCTCTGTAGGGCTGTGATTACATATACTATCACAGCTCTGTGTCCCTCCATAAGCTTACCTTGGACACCTCTGTGACTTCCCTGGATGACTTTAGTATACTACTGCTGGGCACCAAATAATTTGTCTGTCCCTAGTCATAGTCTTTTCAGCTATCCGTTCCAGGTAGGTGTTCCCATGTGTCATCACCAGTAAATCCACACAAGCATGAAACTATAGTGGAAACTGGATAAATCCCTACTCCAGCCGCCATGTTTGAATGCATACTCCTCACAATCCATACAAGGGAGATAACTACTGACACTTTTGTTCAATTATGTTTAATTTATTTGAGAAATGTTTTTTGTGATCAATGTTGATTACGGGTTCCCTCTAGGTCAATACTGATGAGACTGATCCTAAACAATCCACCAGAATGTGTCAAAATGTCTAATAGTAGCAGTGGTAATGGTATACAACTGATAGAACCTCACTGTGAGGAGTATGCATTCAAACATGGCGGCTGAAGTAGGGATTTATCCAGTTTCCGCTATAGTTTCATGCTTATCTGGGTTTACTAGTGATGACACATGGGAAAACCTACCAGAAACTGATAGCTGAACAACTATTACTACGGAGAGACAAATTATTTGGTGCCCGGCAGTAGTATATTAAAGCCAGCAAGGAAAGCACCGAGGTGTCCAAGGTAAGCTTATGAAACTAGACAGGGCTGTGATTATATACGTAATCACAGCCCTATGGAGTTAATGAAAACAATAACCTCATGGTTATTTTGTGTGTGTGTGGGGGGGGGGGAAGAATAGTTATGATTTCATCTTTTCTGAGCGAGGTATAAATACACACAGTGATTCCCAACACTGCATGTACTTGGCATGCACCTCACACTGTAGAGTGGACAATACATGTTCCCTGCCACTCGGAAAACAACTCTTAAATATCGGAACTACTTCTCAAAATCTGCGGTTTGAGAAACGACCAACAACTTCCTTAGCAGATGCCTGAGAGAAAATGCACTTGAAATTCCCATGCACTTGATAAAACTGATCTTTTTTTTACTGAAGCCATTTATTCCCAACTGCCACAAGCCATGCTGTATATTGCTAACATCAGTACATGTACACGAATCAGTTGTGTCACAGATTTTTACAGACACGGTAAATAAAATCCTTCAGCGGATACACATGCCTCTCCTATTATGTTCTGACTAAATCCAAGCACATGCAACCGATGCCAGATGGACCACAATTGCACTGTGCCATTCCACATGGAAGGCAGCATATTTTGATGTATCCTGAGAAATGTACATGCGCACTGTACATAAAAAAAGTATATTTTTCATGTACACGGTCATTGCAAACATATTTTTCATGTATACTGTCATCACAGGTATATTTTTCATGTATACTGTCATCACAGGTATATTTTTCATGTACATTGTCATCACTAGCATATTTTTCATCCATACTGTCATCACAAGTATATTTTTCAGGTATACTGTCATCACAGGTATACTGTCATCACAGGTATATTTTTCATGTGCATTGTCATCACTAGCATATTTTTCATCCACACTGTCATCACAAGTATATTTTTCAGGTATACTGTCATCACAGGTATATTTTTCATGTACATAGTCATCGCTAGCATATTTTTCATCCATACTGTCATCACAAGTATATTTTTCAGGTATACTATCATCACAAGTATATGTTTCATGTATACTGTCATCACATGAGTATTTTTCTTGCATACTGTCATCACAAGTATAGTTTTCATGTACATATATATTCATCATGTACTCTGTCATTGCCAGTATATTTTCATACACAGTGCTCTCAGATTTAATTTTTTCTTTATTTATACTGTCTGCACACAAATACAAAATTAACAGATCATAATGTGAGAAAGGAAATCTAGGTCACATGTTTAGTTAACAGGCTATACTTGACAGTAAGGTTTCAACCCGGCCAGGAAATAAAACCTCAGCCACATGTAGTTTACCAGTAGCTTGAGCACCACACCAATTGTACTAACTTAGCCATGAAGAAGTGCACAAAACCCATGTTTCTGCAGTATATAATATCTATATGTCAAGTTTCAGATAGCCACATGTTTACCATTAAGTTTTCAAACTGTAAAACTTGAATGTTTAAGTTTTGTACTTTACAAGCAAAAAAGCAGTTAACTGTAATATTGCCAGTCTGAAACAATAGGGTATATACAGCAATTAGCATGCCTAGGTGAAATGTTCTCATAAATTTTACGCTAATTTTCAAACAGGTTCTCAAAACCAAAAAAAAACAATAGGGTATATACAGCAATTAGAATGCCTACGTGAAATGTTCTCATAAATTCTACGCTAATTTTCAAACAGGTTCTCAAAACCAAAAAAAAACAATAGGGTATATACAGCAATTAGCATGCCTAGGTGAAATGTTCTCATAATTTCTACGCTAATTTTCAAACAGGTTCTCAAAACAAAACAAAAAATACAACAATTGCATATCAGAAAAATTCAAGTTCACACCTGTTATACCTGTTTAAATATGCAAATTTTACATTGTCATGAAAGCAAGACCAAAAGTAACAAAAGCCATTCCACAAAAATCTCAACTTTCATTTCCTTTTTTTTAGTAGAAAACATTCTTGTCAAAATATTTTCTGTGTATAATAATATATTTTGAACTTTATATGCTGTTTGTTTACACCACAAAACTTGTGCTCAAACTTATCTTATATTTAACTTTATTTTAGACTGTCATTTACAGTTTTCTAAAAATTCAAACAACTGTTTTGCACATTTGGAAAGAATACATTTTTCACATGCAAGAATAAACAAATTTAAAGATACATGTATTTTGTCAACTTCATACTTCCTATTCAGGGTTAATGTTTGACAATAAATATTTTGAGCATAAATGTTTGTATCTTCAGCATGATCTTTTGAACGACCCAAATGCTGTGTGTGTACTTGTCAAACTGTTAGGCATGTGGCTTTCATTTTCAGAGTGGATTTATCAAAATTTATATAGTTATAATTTAAATATATAACATATAGATATTAAATGAGCCTTTATATGTCTTCCATCAACTACAGCAGCAGACTTTTTGAATGGCAGAGGTATTTCGCATTATCCTGTCGAAAACCTAGCCTAGTTGACAGACTTTCACAAAATACCAGCTTGAAGAACTTTAGTGGCAATCTTTGACAAATCCCCAGCAAATATTGTCTAAACCTTGTGTCAACATTTTGTGATTCTTGCGCTGACATTGTCTAGCATCTGTTTGTCATCAGCACCCATTAGTGTTACACAGTCTTCAGGCCCAGATATTAACTCTTGTTTTTAACAAAAATCTACTCTGACAACGACAACAAAACAAACATGGCTGCTGTGTCACTTTGCTGCAATAAAAACTCCACTAAGTTCTTCAGGCTGACTTTGCTAATAGCCTTCTTGTAGCGTTACATTAAACAATAGAGAGCTCATTCCCTTAGCAAACACAATGTGTCAACACAGCAGTTTTGTTTTCAATTACGCGTTATATTGTGGAGAAACAGAAAAAGCAACAGGTTTTAACAATTTCAGGAAGCTGGGGCAAATTACCAAGAGAATTTGTCGCGTGCTCTTGCAATACCCACATAATCACAACAACCTGCCAGAAAACCCAGTGTCATATTCTTCAAACCCAGGCTCAGTCGGTTAGCGCGCTAGCGCAGCGTAATGAATGACCCAGGAGTCTCTCACCAATGCGGTCGCTTTGAGTTCAAGTCCAGCTTATGTTGGCTTCCTCTCCGGAATGTACGTGGGAAGGTCTGCCAGCAACCTGCGGATGGTCGTGGGTTTCCCCCGGGCTCTGCCCTGTTTCCTCCCACCATAATGCTGGCCGCCGTTGTATAAGTGAAATATTCTTGAGTACGGCGTAAAACACCAATCAAATCAAAAAATAAATTCAAGCCTACATGTCCTAACCGGCAAATTGTCCCTGTGCGTGAAATACATGAACAACTGTACTTAAGAGCCCACTCCATTGTCACACGAGTTTTTTCTCTTGTATGTTTCTGTTTACCCTTGATGTATAACAGTGGCCAGGTTTAAGGCCAGACAGCATCAACTAGAAACCTACAGGAAAAACCATACCTCACCAGGCACCAATGCAATTCACAAAGCACCACTGCACCTCAGCAGGCACCACTGCAATTCACAAAGCAGCACTGCACCTCAGCAGGCACCACTGCAATTCACAAAGCACCACTGCACCTCAACAGGCATAATTAACCGTTCCACGCATCACTGTATGTATACTTGAGGTTTTACGGCGTACTTAACAGTTTTTCAGTCATATGACACACAAGGAGTCATTACGTGTACATACACAAACTGTGTCTTCTTGTGTCAGGGCGAGTACATGCCACCAAAGTGCTGCCATCACTGAAGTATCATGCCCAGGACACCAGACATGACACCCCATCCAGGCACATCATACTGACACCGCGCCAACCAGTCCTGTTTCCTTGCTCTAACCTCTCAGTGCTGAGCACTAAGCTAGGCAACAACAGGTACATGTACCATTTTTAAAGTCTTTGGTACATGCACTACTGCACCCCACCAGGCACCACTGCATCGCACTAGGTATAACCTCAATAAATACATGTTCTACTGTACCTCACCAGGTACCAATGCATGCAATGAACCTCACAGAGCACCCCTGCTCAACATAACTGTACAACACCACGCCTCAACCAACTAATACATATCCAAAATTCCATCTCATCTTGAATTTTGCTTTTATTGGCCTTTGTTTGAAATGGGTCACTCATTGGGCACACAACACATTTACCTCTGTGTGACTCTCTGGTGGTCAATTCTACAGGCAAATCTGTAAGGCCCTTGGGTGCTGAGATCATGACCTATATTACCAACTCTTAACCAGTATAATACTTCCCCTAACTAATTGAGCACAGGGACCTACATGTAGGAGCAACTGATCACCCAGCCCCTTGACCAGCCACTAGCCAGATGTTTAGCCATAGAAAACAGAGAGCTGGTCAGTTTAGGTGCTAAACCTCTTAATTCTGACAATCTAGACATTTGACCCACTGCCTGACCAGAGTAGCTGAAGCAGATGTTGAACAGATTCCCAGCACCACAGACAGACTATCCTGGTGCACTCCTGATCCCCCCACCCCCAAAATCAGGCCATTCACTCACACTGGCACAATGGGCCAATCTTAGCTCTGGTTTTAAGCAGAAGTTAAATTAAATCCTCATGAAAGGTAGTGTAGTATAAACAGCTCATATATGAAAGACTGACATTGAACTTTGTACATGTGAAGGAAATAGATCATATAATGCAGGAAACCATACCACTTGACAAATTTCATCCTGAATAGGAACTGCAAGTAGTGAAGTAGTAAACCCTAACAGTTTTACTGAAGAACATGGGAAGGGGGGTCATAAGGTTTACTGATGCATACTTAACTAACAGTTGACAACTTGTCAAGCTATGCTTGTTTGTTTCTGTTGATTTATTTATTCATTTGATTGGTGTTTTAGACCTTCCCAGGAGAAAAAGCCAGCATGAGGTGGACTTGAACTCACAGGGATGGCATTGGTGATAGACTGCTGGGTCATCCCACTGGGTGTTTCTATTGAACTGATTTATCTGTGGACAAACAAAAACTGGAATAGGTTAAGCCTGTAACCAGATAGCCTGTCCCACTATTAGCCCTAATGGGTGTTACCAGGACTGACCACTGAAAATTTGATACACTAGCTGAACACTCTGATGGACATCTTGACCACCACATGTTAAGAGATTGGATCCTTGACATATGTCTGTAAGACAAAACTGTTTTTAATTACTTGTTAATTAGGGAAGGCTGAGCCCATGTAGTGGCAAAGATCTTGTATTAAATACCAGTTATACAGTCCCTGAAGGATAGAAGGACCAGATGTTTTAGCTTTGTTACCACATGTCTTGATATATAAGGGTGTTCATTCTTAAAAATTGATATCAAATACATATACATGAAAGTGCATGCTCAAAGTTTTATCCAGAATTTCCTAGTCTTGACTTGAGTTTTGTATCTTTTTTTTTTTAGAAAACAAAATCATACCAACAGACAATAGATGGAAAATAGTTGAAATGTAGACTTTACTGATTGCATCACCTAAAACAATTTGTACATGAATGACTTCTTGAAGAAAAAACTTCTGCATGCAAAAGAATCAAATCTGATGCCAAACTGTAAGATTTCATTTCATTCATTTTGACTTTTTGCTCATTTCCATTTTCAAAAAAACACAACAACGCCCTGAATAGAAAACACTTACGATTCACTAGTACTGCTATTCTACAAGATCACTAATTGACAAGCATGCTCATTTTGGATTCCTTGGAAATTCAAAATGCTTTTGTTACTTTTAACCCTGAATAAAAACATTTCTCCACTCAGTTACCGAGTACATAAACACTTGACATACCACAAACAAGACCAGGGCAACTTCCAGATGAGCTTCAAAGCGCGCCTTGTTATCACTGTGTTATCCTGCCTCGTTTGCGGAAAGAACATTGTAACGCTGATGTAGCCTAAGATAACCACAGTCGCTCTTCAGACTTTATTTGCTCAGCTAGAGAAGCTGGTGTAGGTACGCAGGGATTCTAGGGGTGTCCATAAACAATCATCTCATGAAAGGGTTGAGATGTGTTGGCTAAAATCACAATGAATGTTGTGCGAACTGAGACTAAGAATCTCCAACAGCTCCAACTGTTTATTATGCAAAAGGAATCGAGCCGTGTGACTGGTCAACACAAAACTGAAACTTTTAAATTCAAAACATATTCAGCTTAATTAAGTAAAGCCCTAGACGCCTTGAATTTCACTGAAAAGACAATGCTCTTTACAAATGAGAAATAGTAGTTTAATGACTTCTACCCTCCATGTAGGTCATTTTGAACTCATATTATACGCAGTAAGTTGCACACATTTTTTTCATATCTATTGAACATTTAAAGTGTTTAACTTTCAAAGAACAGATGAGTGCCGTTTCCTAGCACTGATGCATGTTCAATTAATATAACATCCTGCAACAAGCTGCTCTTAGTCTAACTTGTCATCAGTACCATTTAATTGGTGCTTATCAAACAGTGGCGACCCCTAGTGGGCAAGGGGAAGTACTCTCTCCTGCTCTCTACCAGTTCACAGAATCACCAATGTGCGTCTGACAAACATGTACATGTTCACATAAGTATGTACATATACTACAGACTGTAGCAGCATATCTCCTGAGAGTGCCTCTCCGACAAGCACAGCGAGAGAACCCTGTAAAACCCTACGATTCTTAAATTTCCATCTACCTGGTTGTCAAGGGTAACCTGTGATGAACAGTAATGCTAACATGGCAGCAGCTCCAGCCCTATCAACAATTCAATCAATCAACTCGACAAACCAATTTTTTGCCTGCATGAAAGCTCTTGTTTTTATGACTACATATATCTCATCCTAAAGATGCTTGCAATGCAGGTTGCCATGGTGACAGAGAAAGAACAGTTGTTAAAATTGAGCGCAAATGACATTAATTACCCGTACAAACATCTCTCATCATTGCAAAGTTTTGGCGTAATTAAGGTGAAGAGCATACATCACTAACGAGTCACTTCCCAAGAATCCGGGTGAATTGCTCTGTATACAGGTTAAGAAAACTGAAATGAAATGTAAACTGAGGTTGTCCGCTGGAAGTCATAACAGGGAACTGATGCATATTCAAAGGCAATGGTTTGGGGAAATTCTTGTTGCTAAATGGATTCCCGGAAGCAGCATTTCACTTCGGGCACAAAAAGATAAATGCAAAAATGTAAACAGATAAATGTAAAAAGAAAAACGACCCTCCATGACACAAAAGGGAAAAATGATCCATGGAGTTAAATTTAGAATTCCAACACTTTTAATGCCACTTAGTCTACTAAAATTTATATATTTATTTCACTGGTCTTTACTCGAGGATTTCTCTGGTACGACGGTGGTTCATAAATCCTCTAAGTAAACCAATTCCTTTGCCGGCATCGATCTGACATGTCTCTAACTGGTCTACCAGCTCAATTCCACTACAACACCTCCACAGTATCCTACTTTAAAATGGAACGAACCTCCCATCATTATAAGTACGTTGTGTGCATTAAAACGACAAAATTAGTTGTGTTATCCTCAGATCTGATCATGACAAGTGAGCATAACTTCTTTTGTGTGGTAATGTAAGACTTTCCATCAGCAAATCAGGATTCAGTTTATTGCTCTTTTGCTGCCTTAGGTTCTAAGACAGATCCCACTTAATTACATTTCTCAATGAATCAAATTCAGTATGAAAAGCGTAGATCATTAGCGTCTTATATACAATACAACATTTGAACCTCTGCAAACACATGCATCTCTTTCGAAATAACAAGAGTTGACACTATAGTGACCTCTGCAGACAAACAAACAAATATTCACAAAAGAGCAAGTTTCAGCCTAGCTACATGTACATACAAATCTCTAAACATGTTTTTCCCGCAAGATAATTTCCCAATCTGCATATTCAATGGCCGACGGCAAATATGGAAATGACGAGTGACCTAGATGTTGTGGTTAGACACATATAGCTTTGTCATACAGAGCGGGAATGATAATCACTGCATTTACATACTAATAACATAACATCAGAGCAACGACAACACTGGCTTCTAATTGTCTTCTGGTGCATGTAACACCCGAGACAAGATCGGCACATCCTTTCTTAAGGTCACCCGTCGTAAACTTTGAACAAGAATGGTAGCTTTTTGCCCATAAATTATAACATCAGTGTTTTCATTGAAACTGGTTTATGAATAAAGTTGAAATTTATTGAGGGAATGATTCAATGCCACCTAAAATCACAGACATCTAAAATTTGGGGCATGCTATCACACTTCCAGATCTTTGCACTCCAGCAACAAAATCTAAACGTGCCAATGTACATTTTTGCAAGATACTAAATCCAGGCCAAGATTACTTAAATTTAAACACAAAAGAGAATATGTATGACCTTAATTGTAAATAAATCCAAATTCGCAATAGTTATGACATATTTTCTGTCGTCTTGCATTCATTCCCCTCATTACGTTAATGTCCAATGTTATACAAACACAGGATGTCAAAACTTTGACTGACCAGTGAACTGACCCACTTGCTTGTCACCCCTAAAAATGGCGCAAGGCATAGTACTTGACCAAAAACCATACTTTTAACTGTTTTCTGACAAGTGTGACCACTCTAGACAACGACTACCTTATTTCAACCCTGGGGCCCTGAGGAGTTAACATTGTATTCATGCCATAGCTTGCTGCAAGGTTTCACTGAGTATCAGCAGTACATATACATGTACCCTAGCAGCTTACTAGTGCAGTCACCACCCTAAGCTCCACACTACATGCACATGGGTCCCAGTAACACAGCACTAAATTAGGCCACCCATGACCTATAATTAGAGATGATGGAGTTAAACAGTCTGTACCTCATTCAGTGTGCAGACAAGCTGGCAAAATTGAAATGCTCACAGTTACATGTCCTAATAGTGTTCAAATTTGGTCTACGGTAAAAATGGTTGCAGACCCAAGAATACTGGAACAAACCTCCTGGCGACAAGAACAATTTTATACCGTCTGAAAATAGCTTGAATTGCAAAGATGGGCACACATTTTTGTTCTAATCTGAGAACAGAATGAGCAAATTAATATGAGTAGCAAGAAAGTGGGAACACTGCTGGAGATGCTTCAACCAGCAACACTGCCTGATAGCAACATTGCCTGATAGCAACAATGCCTGATAGCAACATTGCCTGATAGCAACACTGCCTGATAGCAACATTGCCTGATAGCAACAATGCCTGATAGCAAACCACACTGCAATATATATCACCAAATAAACAACACTTCAGAGTTGTAATCTTCATTTACCACAAGTCATCCACTGGAAACATCATAACCAAATCAGATGAATATAAAAGTCTATATAATATAATATTCAACTCCTTATTAATAATAATCAATTCTCATTAATAATAGACTACGGCCATATGAGGGAAGGTCTGCCAGCAACATGTGGATGATCGTGGGTATGCCACGAGGCTCGACTTGCTTCCCCCCACCCCTTCCCCATCATTATTTATGATGGCCCCCATCGTGCAGGGGACATAGTCTTGAGTACGGCGTAAAACAAACAAACAAATAAATAAATAAATAAAGTTATTGACAATAGACGACATTCTGAGATCAAGTGCACTGATTAAGTTTGAATATATTATACAAAGCAGCAGCTGCCATTTCAATATATTTCAGTACCAATATTCATTATTGCTGAATTCATAGTGTTCATCCACAGTGCTAAGAGAATGACCAGCAAATGTCTGAATGTTCCAGATGTCATCATATGCAGAGTGGACAACACTGATGAAGGTCAAACGTAAAACCAAAATTCAGGCTCCACATAACCATATGTCAATTCACCCTTCTAAGTGAATGACACCTGCTACAATCTAAGGATTGGCCTAAAACCCAAACTGAAGTAAATTTGTATTCAAACAGTTTTATCCCACTGTCACTACAATTTTAATTTGCTCCACCTCTGACGTTAGTAACTTTTTTCTTTTTGTACTTTAAGATATTCTCCTTACTACAAGATGTCAATGGAATGTGTGTTAGAAAGTCTCATACTGTGACCACTAAGGCATGTGCAATGTACGTTTTCTTTTTTTTTTTCTCTCTCTCTCTTTTTTTATGTTATTTAGAAAACAGTTCTTTTGCACTGAATTACAACTCTACTGTTGACGGTACAATGTGAAACGCATTTCACGCAGTGGTTGCTTGAATTAAGCACCTCATTAAAACATAAAATATCATGAAATACATTTTCCCACTAAACTGGGTCATCCTGGTTTCCATAATACATGCCATCTGAGACATTATTATTATCGTACGAGTTTTTTTCCGTACCCAATTTCAGATCCCTTAATCACTTGACACAGAACCCATCAATCTGTTTTCTAGTTGCTTGCGAGATTTATTTATTTATTTGATTGGTGTTTTATGCAGTACTCAAGAATATTTCACTTATACGACGGAAACCGGCATTATGGTGGGAGGAAACCGGACACAGCCCGGGGGAAACCCACGACCATCCGCAGGTTGCTTGCAAGAGTGAAAGAGTATGTTACAGTTGGTTCCAACATGTAACAAATTTTGAATGAATACATCACATTAGTTGATGAAAAGATGAAACAGATATATGCAACAAACCGTTCCACATCTCATGTAAATGAAACTATTAAGACTGATGAAGAACCGAATTTACAATTACAGGGATCTATTTCTATCAACGATATACAGTGTACATCGACTTTAGCTTAAGACTTGATTGGTTGTTAAACACTGATTGACAAAAAAACTGTCTATAAACACTGGTATGTCCAAAATAAAAAATCATAATGCTATGGTTTGTAACTGTGCAGCATGCTAATAGCTATTAAACTGAAATCTGTACTTGGTGGAATAGAATGAAATGAGACCATAAAATATTGATGAAAAATATTACACATGTACAGTATCAAATATATCGTACTACTGCACAACTGAATATGTAACTCTGTATACCAACTAGATGAACAGTTTGCATCTAATTCAAAACTACATAATAAACAAGATAATAAATGAGATAAAACAACACTGATGTAATCTGTATGTTGCATGTAACAACATGAACTAATGTAACAAATGAGTGAAATGTTTTCAACATACTGACCAATTAGAGCAGCCACTAATTACAGCAGTCACTAATTAGATGTAATGGACAAGCAACAATCAAGAAACTAAAGAAAATCTTACACATAACAAACTTTGATATTTTGTCCAACAAATTGATGATTTGTTCAACAAATTGATACTCTGACAAGCAAACTGATTTGTGCAAATAAGCTGAACGTGTCCTACAAATTGGTAATCATTACAATAAACTAATTTTTGTTGCAAATTGACTGCCTGTTACACAATTACTTGAGCTTCAAGAAACTAATTAACTTATTGTAAACGAGACTTACCATAATCTAATAAATAAAAGCGTCTTCGCATAATCTGGCATGCTATCCAACCAGTTTGTAATATGTAGTATAAATAAACTCAAATCTTGAACAAGAACAGAAAAACAA
This sequence comes from Liolophura sinensis, assembly GCF_032854445.1. Taxonomy (NCBI): domain Eukaryota; kingdom Metazoa; phylum Mollusca; class Polyplacophora; order Chitonida; family Chitonidae; genus Liolophura; species Liolophura sinensis. The sequence goes on along the minus strand of NC_088298.1, from coordinate 14,685,080 downwards.
ACACGACAAGCACCTATCTAATTACAACGAACAATGCAAAATAACAATCCTCATACCTGGAAGATGAACAGTTTTCAGAGCTTAATTGAACAACGTTAACAATTAATTTCATCCCAACTTTTAGCACAATTTGATAATTAGATATTAATGGAAAATCTTCTGAGACTTAACATACACAAAACACAGGTCCAGAAAAAAAAAATGATGAAAAAGAAAAAAAATACAAAATAATAAAGGATGGAAAAAAAAAACACCATGTAGGAACAAACTTCAATCAAATTTAATCCCATTTCTCTCAAACATTTGGCTATTTTTAGTCCATTTTTAATTTATCATTCAACCTCATCAGATTTGTTAATTGTGGGTATGTGAAAGTTGCAGTATTTTGGTGAAACAAGAAAGACTGCTTTTTGTTTCTGTAAGAATTTTAACAAAGTAGTTTGTTAAGAAGGGTTATGGGGTAGATTCACCCGTGGAAAAAACACCAACAAGATGTGCTGGAATGTTCCGTCTACATTTACACCTTTACCTTGCCACCAAGAGGGCCTACCCAGGCTTGTCATTGTGGAAGATTTCCCATTCATTATCATACTTTTCAAGCCAGCCAGCCAGCTGGTTAGCCGAAAATCACCTAGCCTAAGGCAATAATCAAAGCCGTAGACTTAAACTGGCTTTTGTGTTGCTAGACATGTAAAAACGGCCATAAAAGTAAACTGTGACATAGGCACTGGCCTATTTACCATACAGGCCTGTATTATAGCTGGGCCATATAGATATAAATATATCCACACGCGCAAATCTAAATATGCTTGATGGGTCTTAGGTGTGTAGCATTAAGTTGTTTCTCAACGATACAATGTATCTACAGGTGCCTTGCAAAGAGCAGGTAAACAAGGTGTCATAGGTCATAAAATACAGTTAACATTTTGAAGTGGCTAGGTGGGGTGGGGGAGAGGGGGAGATATGTTTTTTGGAGTAGGGGAAGGAAAGAGTCTGGGATATTTGTGGGAGGGGTTGATAAGCTTTTGATCTTAATTGTAAACAGCCTTTAAATGAGAGAGGGTGTAAAGACTACACCATTTACCACATAATTCTGGTAGGTGTATTTAGCTACAGACCCATACATCAGGTGAAATAAGCATCTCACAAATGACAACCCTGTTACTAAACTGATTTTTTACAACCTCCGAAGCTTTTATAAAGGAACCCCAAAACATCATCCGGCCTCTACTTGTCTGCTTCATGTCCTTAAGCGAATTGCTATAGAAGTTCACTGCAGTCAACCCCTCAATCCACCACCCCCAACTCCCACCCGCCAAAAACAAATCATCACTACCCACCCACACTAGCCTATCTCTTGTACATGAGAAGCACAGCACTAAAAAGGTAAAAAAAATTTGGTCAAAACAGTTTTCATAGTCTCCATAATCCATATGCATATTGACACTTCACAATTTAATTAACAACTGGCATGTGTGTGTATCTATATAGATTTCTGGAAATCTCCTATGCCGCATGTTACAAGATGCTATGGTGTGGAGTTCAATTCTACTAAAGACACAGATTTTGTAACTATCAAAAAAAAAAAAACAACATCTACAGGTAGTCCTATCCTAGCTAGACCCGACCTAAAAGACATGAACACCGTACAGTTCTCCTGAGATATCTAGCTTGGCTCACTGAACTCTGCCTTAACACAGCTTAAAATGAAGTGAAAAATACGAAACAGAACAGTTTTTATCCCTCTACATCGCAAGGCAGGTTAACCTATTGCATTTCTAGGAGACAGCTTAAGTGCTTTTGTTTTTTATAAAGAGAATGCAATAACCTTAGCTACAAAAGAGACATGTTGCCAACATTGGTTACAAAAAAATACTAATGATACTTTTTAGAGATAATCGTCACAATTTAAAGTCTGACGTCTAAAGATATATGCACGTCCATGGATATATATACTATGACTGTCGGCGTTAGTTCAGAGAGTGCAAAAAGAAATGGGAATAAAATTGATTGAACCTGGAATTAAATTAAATGAAATTAAAAATACATTTAGTTTAAAAAAAAAAAACTTACCTGTCCCATCCTGGGATGAGGTACACATCCATAAGACAGCCAGGACGGCCCAGCGAAGCATCTGCCTACAAACACAGAAACATAAGATCTTCAGTTTGAAAAGAGCATCAACAACGCATGCACACAGAATGGGGTTTGGGGCAGAGGAGGTAGAAGCCGGTTGTTTTCTGCTACACTGAAAAGCGAAACACAGGAGCAAGAGTTAAACAGTAATCCACAGCATAAAGCACACAATATAGAAGTGTATAAGCCTCAGCACCTTGTCGGCATCGCGACGGCGCCGCTGCAAGCCCTACGACAGCCCAAATCCGTCTTTTAAAAACTTCTTTCCCTAACTTCGAGTTCCTCTCTCCGACATTGCCGCGGCTTGACTGACTGACATGTGTCTAAGTCGAGACGGTGGTCCAGTCCATTCCCACGCGCGGGGGCGCAGCCCGTCTGACGTAAGATTGACCCGGTCCGACGGCTGGCTCGAGACCAAAAACTATATGCACACACACATAAATCCGCCTAGTTTTCTTAAACTGCATTAAAACCCCGCTTTAGCGTACTTAGACTATTTTTTGTCTTTTTAACTGGCGTCTATGATAATCGCGCATGTACATGTAGTCTACAAAGTAAAAAGCAAATAAGCCCCGGGACTGAAAAACCCGGGACTAGGTGAAGTGGTGGTCCGAAAATATTCATGAATGCCTCCGCGAAGCAGGGCAGTGTGTCGCCGTATGTACATGTTGGCTCAGACATTCGTCCCTTTTCACAGCTGAAGTGCATTCGTGCGTAGGGAACGCGAAATCCCTGAACCTTGAAATGACGAGAGAGTCTTATATAACAGTGTCTGGTGTTTCGGAGTTTCCGAAAGGTATATATTTACTTTCTCGATCATTTGGTGTCGGTTTCCACAGCATTGTGTTTATAGACAAACTGTAGGCCTGTAAAGAAGAGCGTTGCTTACTCGGAACGTTAAGTCACTATCGTCAGTAGGCCCGTCGGTATAGGCTATAAGAAGCGATTGGGTCGCACAATACTGCAAGTTTACGAGTAAGCCCGCAGTGTTGTATGATTTTAGAATTTATTTCGCACTATATACTGTTATAACTATATACTGTTATAACTTCACAGTATACGGAAGTAAGTATAACTTATGAGACAGTACACTGCCACTTTATACGGCTTAGTTAACAGCATACAGTGATTTTACAACTGAACTCAAACGGTATATTGTAATTTTACGGCTAACTTATAGGGCCTGCATTATTTTACGTCTATATGTTCACATCATTCTGTAATTTTACGACTAAGTTCACACTTTGTTGTAATTTTATTACTAAGCTAACTAATATTAAATATATCGTCGATATATGTAAGTTTATGACTAAGTGAATAAGAGCTTGCCATTTTAACAACTAAGCTACACGTGGTTCGCAGTTCACCGTAACTTAGCTTAGTTCACAACATACTGTATTATAAGGTCACGTCAATGGCTTCACAGTACACACGTGTATATTACGCCAAAGTTCGCGAGAGTATGGCGTAATTTTGCAACTCGTCTCACACTTACTGTAGTTAAAGTTCGCACGAGTATTCCGTGATTTTGCAGCTCGTCTCACACTTACTGTAATTAACAGTACATGTAGATGGCCAATATGAAGATCATTAAAAAAAATAAACAAACAATATACCCACCTGGCGATGCCAAAATGAGCGTTTGATCATGGATGTATATATACCTCCATGGTTTGATTAAACGTTTAGCGAATGAATTCTTGATTTACTGACTAATATAGATGTGGATAATTTGCCCAACACCCGTCACCATTCTTCCATTAATTCGTGTCCGCTTCGGGACCGGTAGATCCAGGATCAATCCTTGATCGAGTCACACCTAAGACTTTAAAAGAGGAAGTTGTAACTTCCTCGCTTGGCGTTTAGCGTGAAGGGGATAGTGCAACGACTGGTTGATCCGTATCAGTATAATGGCTCGGGCGGGGCAGCTTACTTGCCTTCGGTAAGTCGTCTCAGTGAAGCAGCACTAAATAAAAGAGCGGTGGGAATCCGTCCTGCAACAAGTAGGCACATTACACGTACATGCACCCTAAGGATTCCTTCGTCATCATATGACTGAAAAATTGTTGAGTACGACGTTAAACCCCAAGCACTCACTCACTCCATTAATTCGTGCATTTTTTTCTTGGTCAGTCACTTACAACTGCTTCACTCTCTATATATCCACATAATAACGACAATTATGAAGGGTAATTGTTACGACCTGTCGATTTCACCACTTATGTGCTCACGACACCCTCTGCTGACAGCGATATACATGGGGCTGAGGTCTTTCCCACGAACGATTTATTGTTGACTTATATACTAGCGTAAATTCAGAAACTACGTATATGCATAGTTAGCCAGAAGATTTGCTCGAATTGTTCCGTGGACGTACCATTATAAGCGAGCGTCCCCAGCTGGACTCCTGCTTCGAACGCCTGAGCATTCCATTCAGTCAACAGACCTAATTGATCCATTTGTCAAAATCAATCCACTTCCCCGTTCTATATATATTTGTCCCTACATCATCCGTGATTCTCATTTGCCATTGGCTGATCAGGCGGGTTAAAATGCTGACATACTGTTGTCAGAGCTGCAGGCTCAGGGTTAAAATTTCACACCCATAGTTCAAATCCCCATGCACCCTTCTCTACACGTGGGTAACTTATAATATACGCTTGTCTTGAAAAACGCAGGTATGATACTTTATGTAATATATATAATTACCATATAACTGATGAACTTATCGTGGACTCTCGTGAGAACACGCAAACAACGTCCATATCTATATTCACGTAACGATTTGTTAATTCATTTCTTCACAATCGGGGTATAGTGTATTGTTTTTGGTCCGCACGTCGCGACCCGTTCTCATCAGGCTGTCATACATTATATCAGTGTTACTTCATCAATAATCATCATTTATTTGATTATAAAAGCAAAAAAAAAGTACGGATGTGACGTCACTTGTGAGTTAAAACTGATGTTTGAAAAGCATTTTACACGGTTGGAAAAATTCTAATAAAATAATAATAATTCTAATAAAACACTGATCTGTGTTGCCACTGATTAATGGCCTATCATCTGATGTATTATAGCCCATTTTGACGTTATCTTTAAAGAAAGGGTGATTGGAGTAATGTACACGTAATAACAAGCTATATATGGCGCAACCATAGAACATCTCAGTAGTCGAAGAGGTCACAACACCGGTACGTCAAATAATAAGACCTTTCACCCAATTCAGGATTTTTTTCATGATTGAAATGAGAAAGCTCATCAGAAACTTACAGTTGGCGTGAGCTTGCTTTTTTTTTTTCCTTCTGTTGTTCTTAGCAAATCGAGGTTTGCGTATCGTTGGCAGCAATGCACATGAATATAATGCATGCAAGGATTGACCAATGAGCGTTGTTGAACCAAAGCTAACCAAAAGCAAAACCATCTGTCTCTCAAAACCATCTGTCTCTCAGAATTCCTGCTTTGCTTCTGGACGTGTACATGTCCTGACATTTGACACATGACAACTGCAGAAATGTTGGAATTTTCCAAGCCCGAAATAACAACCAGACATGTGCGTGTTGACCATTATGCGCTTCGCCAGCCTTTTGTGAAAAAACTCGGAGAGAGAAAACGTGGACGAAATATATATATATATATATATATATATACTAAATGTAACCAGTAGAAAGCACGCAGACGTTCCGTATACCAAACTCATTGGATCGGGACATGTCCGGCTTCTCAACCAACTGAATCTGGTGACCAACTCGGGCCCCGGCGAAAGCATTATCATGCACTTGTCAAGGTTACTGGTTGGAGATAACAAATTATCTGTATTCAGTGATACCATATAACCAAGTAGAACCATGCAGGTGCCTCATCATATTACCGTGTTTTGGGTTATTTCTTAACTCTGATTATATGCCTCTTTGCTTACGAATAATTTTCTCACTGGGTCATTTTAGCGCGTACACCAAAACAACTTTTGGTAAAGAGGTCGAAACGGTTTATTTTTTTTTTTTGGGGGGGGGGGGGAGAATATTTCTTCATGATTGACATGCACATTAGTGGTGCATTTTATGAGAATACTCAAGGTAGCTTGCTACATGTAATGATTATATTTATTAAAGAAAAGGAAGAAGTATATAGCCAGTGGATTGACATTGACCTGGGCGTACGTTCAGCAAGCCTACTTGAGACGTTACCCCACTTGGGGCGATTGTGAATATAACCTACTTTCCCACTATAAAGTGAACGACTGCACGCGCTGTTGATTGTAATCATGGAATCACTGGATACATGAATGCACAATTTGAACAGGTGTTTGTTATCGGCTCATATATGGACAACATTTTACAGATGTGACAGATAAGGCCAGCGACCGCTATCTCGTTTTGAAAATCTTCGTCACCTTCAACACTATTGATACTATCACCAATGTCACGTCAGTAACGTCACCAGATCTGTACCATTATAATTGTCATTATCATCACTGTCATTATATACAAGACCATTATTCTCAAAATTCCGGTTACTGCCATTATTAACATCATTATCAACATCATCACCATTTTCAACAACTTCGCCATCATCATGCATCAACAGCATCATCATTAGTAGTCTTATCATTAACATCATCTACTGCATCAACATCATTAACATCATCAACAACCATATCAATCATCAAAATCACCTTAATCTCCATTATTAACATCACCATCAGTACTACGATTTAAATCCCAGTCACTGTCATCATCAACACCATTATTAGCGTCAACACCGTTGCCATCATCAGCAGCTTTATCACTATCACTATTTACAGTAACCATATAATTACATGCAATATGTATCTTTATCAGGATAATCATCATCAAAAACAATGCCACCCATCATCAAAACCAAAACTAATGCCACCCATCATCAAAACCAAAACCAATGCCACCCATCCTCAAAACTGTACAGCCCGCATCGCCTTCGTCAGCATTATCATCTTCACTGACGGTAACATTCGACTTTCCCCAATTACAGCGAAAGAACTTTACATGTCACTTGTATTTATAAGACGGAGGCTGTCAAAACAGACCTATATAGTTTTACATGGATACCTTTACACGTAAGTCTGCTTCTTGACCCAGTATCGTTTTTATTCAACAACGGAGAATAGATTACGTGCAGACGATTATATATGATGAACTGTTTCCATTCTCATAAAAAGTCACCAACAGCTTGCTAAACGCCGCGTAACTGTCCGTACTAATAATGACAGTGTCGGACAAACGATACCCTTGTAGTTTCCACTTCAATGGCGTGCCTCTGAGAGCAGATATATCATATTTCAGGCAAACGAAATACGTCTCAAGAAAACATTTAGATAACAAGGGACAAGTGCAGTTGACCAAGTGCGCTCCCCTATAAAACTCGGAATGGACCCGTCCCAGTTGTGGCAAAGTTCAGCGATGGCCTCAAGACTTCACAGTAAGGGACAACAAACGTTGTATTTACAAAAACCATCGTCGCATAGCTACTTGTCTGGCCTTACGACGACGGCGGTTTGCAGACAAGGAGTTATTGTCCATCTTCGGTGGGTGAAACTGGATTGCGTCTGAGATATTCTAGTTATTTCCTCGAAAGTATGACCCCCACGTATACCGTCTAGCTCGGTCTGAGCGCCCAAAAGCCTCCAGACTGTCTGCGGTCACTTAACATATATGTACATAAGCAAATTGCAAAAAAATTAACGTTACCGCCTTTTTTTTTCTCATGCCATTTTAATCTGAAAAAAAAATACTGCCTAGTAAGTATAATGTCGTATAAAGGCAGATCTGAACTCTGGACTCGCTGTCTTATAGGCTGCAAAAGCCCAAAATCCCCGATGCCCATCTAAAGACCTTTTAAAGCTATGTTAAGGAACTATGGGCCTTTCATTACTTCCAACGAATCGATGAAGTCATATATGTTAGAGGCCATTTGGCCTGGGAAAATGCATCTAATTCACACCAAATAGGCTTTAGAAGTGATTATTCCCAATGCACCTAAAGGACAATTTATTTAGAATACCGTATTTCTATCATTATTTATCTGATTGGTGTTTTACGCCGTATTTAAGAATATTTAACTTATGCGACGCCGCCAGCACTAGCGTGGGAGGAAAACAGGCAGAGTCTGGGGAAAACCCACGACCATCCCCATGCAGGGTGTTGGCAGACTTTCATTGGAACGGCCGTAGAGGAAGCCAGTATCCATGGGCTGGACGAACTCACAGTGACTGCATCGGTGAGAGGCTCTTGAGTCCATGTGCTGCGCTGCGGTTAGCACACTATGAACTCTCGGCCACTGAGGCTAACCCTCTCAATAGAGCTTGATTTTGACAAACCAGGTTACAAGCGAGACGTGAGATAAGGGATGCTATGAGGTTTGCTGTTAACAGAGATGAAGGATGCTATTCGCGGAGATGAGGGATGTTATTGACAGAAATGAGGGATACTGTTGAGAGAGATGAGGGATGCTATTCGCGGAGATGAGGGATGCTATTGACAGAAATGAGGGATACTGTTGACAGAGTTGAGGGATGCTACAGACAAATTTAAACCGTATTTGCCTGATTGATTGATTTATTTATTTGTTTGGTGTTTTACGCCGTACTCAGGAATATCTCACGTATACGACGGCAGCCAGCATTATGATAGGAGGATACCGGGCAGAGCCCGGGAAAATTCCACGACCATCCGGAGGTTGCTGGAAGACCTTCTCACGTACGGCCGGAGAGGAAGCCGACATGTACTGGACTTGAACTCACAGTGACCGCATTGGTGGGAGGCTCCTGGGTCATATCTTCATATATGAGAAGCGGCGACAGCTGGCAAATGGTCACACGAAAGCTATGAAAAAACGGCCTCTTGTCAATTTACCTCACTCAGAGTTTTATTCTAACTGTTCATGTAAATGCATAAATAGTAGCAATTTACACGCCCCCTACCACAATGTATTAGGCATCAGACGACCAGACAACATACATGTTTTCTGAGTCGGAAATACACCATTCCAATATATATATATATATATATATATATATATATATATATATTGTTTTGTTTTTTAGTAATATGATGTTATACGGCCCACAACTCCTCGTTACACCAGCAAAGGCATATTCTGTTGGGAAATTAAAACAGGTCTGTCATATATAACATAATGGTTTGTAGAAATAACATGTCAATTCTGCCATCACTCAGGAAATACAGTATTCTATCATTTTAACAGATTAGTGTTTATGGTGTAGCTCTAACTATATATGTATATATTATAGTACAACTGGGCATATGGTTGACCATACGGATCAGTGTCAAGACGGGAATCCCATATAAGTGACGTGGACACAATTAAGAAAACAACTCTGGGGATTGAATAAGACCGGTTATACACTGTGGAATGTTTTCACAGCTAAGTATGTAGACCTCCTCTACCCATACAGAACAGACGTTAACAGGCCATCCTTGCCAGTGTCAAATGCCGGCTAAAGGTCATTTGGTGCAACGTCTTTTGTTTTGTACAATTGAACTTGGGTAATGGAGTTTGGAATAAAATAATCTTGAGTTTTTAATATTAATTTGTTTCCTGCTATGGTAGTTGTGATTAAACCTTAAAGTGAACATTTAGGCTAAATTTCTTGAAGAAATCTTCCACCCATAAAACTGACCCCATGCGACAAGGATCGAAATTAAGTAAAAAATTCGTGAGTATGGTGTTAGAACAGCGATCAAATAAATAAATAAATAAATAAATAGACAGACAGACAGATAGATAGATAGATAGATAGACAGATAGATAGATAAGTATACATGTATAGTTTGTTCACAACTGGTGCACATAATCTGAGTTTGGCATGTAAGCACATTTTATGAACATTGGGTTGATTTCACCAGAACACATTGCTCAGAATGAAGATTTATCATTGTTTTATAGAGCACATATACACAGAGAAAGAGGGCTGACTCCATATCATGCGATGGGAGGGGACGTAATTTGGACGGTTAATGGCGAATCATTCTACCCTTTATCTGTGGCGTGAATGGGGCTAAGTTCTTAATATCACCTTCTTTGAATGACGGGTACAGCTACAAGGTTAAGCCTTGATCTCCCCGCACAGATAGGTGTGTGTATGTCAATAAAAGCCCCGGGGACAATAACTAGATAAGTCTGGACCATACCGTTTTGACAACACGGCAAGTAGACCCTATTTTTACCTGTCTTTTCAAAGCGCAAACTGACGAAGGTAGATATTCCGGTATATGTAACAATTTAGCCGCCAGCCAGGTCTGTCAGATAAGCTTGTCCTTTCACAAAATGACAGTTGTATTTTACGGACTGAAGCGCACTCGGGGCGACTTTGTACGCCAGTCTGTAATAGATTAATTCGTGAAGTTGTTTGACAAGCGAAATCCATCCCCTGTGGTTGATTCTATCAACGACATACTTACGACCCAACCACCCATACATGGTAGTAATAGACACCAGATATAAACGTATACATATATCTATTAAACATATACCAGCTGTTAAATTAATATTTTGCGTGAAGAAATTATAAAGATAGTATACCCTGTATACGTTCCTTTATTATAATTTGATTTACCACGACTCTCAGCTCAATCTAAGTTCAATCATATCCTAAAAAAAAAAAAAAAAAAAAAAAAAAAAAAAAAACATCGATTGTAATCGATTAGTGAGTTACACGCTGAAACGTAAACACCAAAGAGACCGCGGGTGCACGACAGGGGATTAGATAGGGGAATTCCTTAATAAATACATCTGTGCGTACGTGGTGTTAATTATGCTCTAATAAACGACTCAGTACATCTATCCGCAGGGTCTAGGTGAGAAGTGTATAAGGAGGGATGATGAGTGCTTTGCTGGCACATCAGTGTGTATACTGATATATGGTTAAAAATTTATGGCTTTTAACCATAAATCTTAACAAGCCTTTTTAAGATAACGCCAAACGCTGCCTTTGTTCCCTTCTTGTAATGGAAAGAGGTGAAACACTGTCTTTGCCTTGACCCTCTGGGTCACAAGTTCGAACCCTCTGACTTTAAGTCATTTTCATAATCTCTCCAGCAGCCTTCATTCATAAGCTTTTGTGCCATCAAAATTATACTATACGTAATCATATGTGTTAAGTTGTTCCCGTGTGAAGTGATTTTAAGTGACTTTACGAATTTCCGAAGCTACATAATGCAATGAGAAGTAATGAAAGAACTCGAACTTCATCTTAGCAAGCCTCTTGTGTGGTTGATGAAGCCCTGACGTTCATCCAAAAGGTTGGGAGTCTAACTGGACTCACAATACAGTTAAACCAATACTTCATGACATTTGTTAGCTTATGAATTATAGTAGTTTCAGCGAGAAAAAAAACATAATTTTACATAATTGGTAGTGCACACTTTTTGCAATATTGCTTCGAAATGACTGATTGTTTAATAAGTAATTTTTCACTTCACATACAATGGAGGTCAAATTTACGCCTTGCGGAAACCAGTGTGCCCGGCGTATACCACAGGCCTTTGGCAAGTTACTGAAGAACTTTTCGACAAGTCATATTGGTGGAGGACAGTCGTCTTCTAGGGGCGTCAGACTGGGCAAACGGCCTCACCAGTGTCATCCAAGGCCTCACGAACAGTAAGAGCGGGAGAATTTCCCACCCATCCCGGGATTGAACTCATATTTCGTGTTCCTCGTGCTTTGGATGTGCTTCCAAATCAAAGGTCATTCGGTTTACACAGACTCAGACACCGGTAGTTTTGTATCATTTTTTGAAATGACCTGAAATTTAAAGGTTTATATTTTTCGCTTGTCTGTGACACAAATGTTTGCCATGGCTATGAAAACTCAGGTTTTTGCATCCTATTAAAGTGGCATAAAGTTGTTTATAGTGGCAATATAAATGCACCGTGCAATGCTCACCGCACGCGCTCGTCCCGTCTTCAAACGTACACTTAAGAGCTCCATTGTCCGCAATGTTTTTTTCATCACAAGTTAAATTCACGTTAAAAAGGACAACTTGTCAAAGTTTCTAATATTTGTTCGAGTGGGACGAGAATCAGGTGATATACATAAAAGACGTGTGGCACAGACACAACAAATCGTCACGTGATCCCCAGGTGACAAAGTATTGAGTCGCTAAGGAGGATTTACTATCATTCGACACTCCGGAGATCTGCCTGCTCCAGCTGCCGACACTGGTGTAAAAAGGCGCCAATGAATTCTTTCCTGAAAATTTTCTATTGTTATTGACTGCCCGGGAATAGTAAAGTTGTTGGTGTTGCAATAGTTGTCATTGACTCGCTCTTAAATGACTCGCTCTTATAAATCTTTAATAAACTGACGCCATGTCCTATAGGCCTATATCTCTGGGCCAGAACAGCACCGTCAACTTTACCACTTCCCATTGCCCTTCATTTTACAACATGAGCACCATCAGAACAGAGTAAGCTTTACATAGAGTCTGTGGTGGCAGGAGAGCTGGTGCTCAGTGCGTGGGTAACCCTTCTCTCCAGTACATACACGTATGTTACTGAGTACACCCCTCCATACCGGTTAGGTCACCCTGAGTTTACCTGTGTCGCCCCAAGGTGGTCCGATCCCCAGCTATAGGTCAAGGCCGACGTTAATTAAGGGCTGTATAGAACACAGGTATAGTGCGCAAGTTTGGGAACGAAGTGGAAGTAAGGGCGTTGCATCTGCGACATAATCGTGGCCGTGTGTTGATGGGAGTGAATGTACGAGACGAGTATAAAAATTGTGATTCAAGCTATACACTCTAAAATTTAATCCCTCTCCTAATTTTAACCGAAAATCTGTTGGCTGAGTGATGCTAGAATGTATTCTGTTATTGCAGCTGATTGTTCAGATCGTTACATATAACGCACATATTCTATTAATATAACTTAAACATTCTATTAGATTAACAGGATATTACGTTGAACATGACGTCATATTATTATATTAATAATAATATAATATTATGTTATAATAACAGAATACATTCTGGCATGACGTAGACAACAGACTTTCTGTTAAACTTAACAGATTCATTTTTTGAGTGTAAAGCATGCTGTGGAAGTCTAAATAAAGGAACGAGATGAATATAGCGATAGAGTTTCAGGCTAAAATGAATATGTTCTGTGTGTGGGTTATAGGCATGATTTGAAAATCCACACAAATGACTGTCCTCGAAGTCCACCGTGGCCTGTTGTAACCAAATTTATAGACGTTGTATAACGTGACAAAACTGTGCACTAGAATTCCAGTCATTTGTCTCGTTATCCTGTAGGGTGGGGGATAAATCACTGGCCGAGCGGTTGATTTGTTCTCTCAGTGTTTATGGGAACTTTGTAGACAATAAACGGTGGACGCCAACAATGTTAGAGAGTTCTCTGTAATTTGTGGCTATGAGGGGCGTGAGGGCATAGAAAATGAAGTATATCCAAATGGATTTCTGAAATACTGATCCAGAATATATGTCTTTGTCTCACTTTCTTAAATAAATATTTGATCTGATTGTTTTCATTAAATCTTATATAAATCTAATATCTTAATAGTATTAGTATCGTTTGCCCTAGCAACATTTTCTATTTTTATATATGTTACCTTGTAAACGATATTCTGCATGATCAAACTACATATGTATATAAGGAATTTCATGTTGGTGAAAAACTATAATAGAGAGGAACGTTATCGATATCAGTATTGTACACCAACCCAACCTTATTTCACATTTCAGCAGAATTAATTAGGGAGAACATTTAAAAAACAAAATGATAAAAATTTTACAAACTGGCATTTAGCGGTGATTATTTATTCCGGTCGATAATTTGGTAATACCAGGCATTTTAAAGCCACATATATTCGTTGTTAGGGGAGAGGGATTTAACATTTCCTTTTAGAAATTCTGATGTAGGATGTTTGAAAACATTTAAAAAGACATCCAAAATGTGCCAGATTTAAACTGGGTTGAGTAGTGAGAGGCGTAGACGAATATCAGATAACAAAAATGTTAGTTTTAATATCCAGCATTTTTGAAAGGTTATAAGTAATTCGGTCAGCGATGTCTTTATCGCAAAGAGCTATCAGGAACTCAAATTTCCAGTCACTCTCTTATGGATTTTTACGAAAATCTGACGCATAATGCAAGGAGACGTTAAAATGCATGTGTCATTCGTTTTGGTGACATTGAAACGGATAGATTTCCTTCAAAGTTTATGAAAATATATACTCTTGTTTTGAAACGGAGCCACAGCAGACGGCGCCTGACAAATATTCTGGGAAGAAGATGTCTGGTTGTCACGCCTTGGAGCAAGAAGTCCGTCTCATGCTGACCTTCAACCTGATGGTGGCGCGTAATCAGCCCTATCACAACCCTCCAGGGGACAGCAAGCGTCTCCCTCCGCATCAGAGAAAATAAATGTCGATATAATTCCAGAAATGGTATCTTGTTAATTTACTTAACGGCATCACGAATGATACTAGCCAGTCACTGTCTCGTGTGTAGCCTTAAGCTCGTCGCCAGACTATGACACTGGCCTGTACGTAGACCAAGGCGTAGCTAAAGCGCTGTCACTTAAGGCCACCTTTGACATCATTACTCAAGGATGTCATTAAAATAACAAGTATCGCACAAACAAATCATACTGTATTCTGTATATGTTTACCATGCATCCTTTTCGTAGGGATGCATTTCTGAACACACTCCATTGGGGATTGTTGATAAGTGAAATCTTGCAGGTTGCCACTGCTGGTATCGCCTAGGAACTTCGTCTGTCTAGAGGGGCCTCCGTGGCTCAGTTGGTTGGCGCGTTAGTGCAGCGTAATGTCCCAGGAGTCTCTCACCAATGCGGTCGCTGTGAGTTCAAGTCCAGCTCATGCTGACTTCCTCTCCGGTCGTACGTGGCAAGGTCTGCCAGCAACCTGTGGATGGTCGTGAGATTCCCCCCGGGCTCTGCCCGGTTTCCACCCACTATATGCTGGCCGCCGTCCTATAAGTGAAATATTCTTGAGTACGGTGTAAAGCACCAATCAAATAAATAAATAAATAAATAAATCATCTGTCTAGTTGTCATGTTGAAGAAGAAAACTAGTGTCAGCTGCAACCATTGCGCTGTGCTTGGAGCAAGAAACTTTTATCGGCCACACACAGCTGTGAAAATCGTGAAGCACAGACACAGTCAAATATTAGTTTCAGACGCATTGCTACTGTTATCGTTAGTTTCTTTCAACAGGCTACAGTTTTGTCATAAACCTTTTTAAGAAAGACGATTTCATAGAAAGATATCAGGACACAGTCACAAAGACACTTCTAAGGCTTTTAAAAGAAAACATGATTTCAAATCACGATGAAAAAGTGCCTTCATATATATATGAAGTCAAGAACCTTTGCCAAATAAAGAAAGCTTTTTTCGAGCTCACAAAAACTGACGTCCTGTAAAAGCACTTCTGTACTACAATTCATTGTCAATTTTTCAACAAACTATACTAGTTTTCTCATGACACTTCTCACCACAAGGGATGGCATTATAATACCATAACGGAAACCAGACTCAAACTGAGTTAATCATAAGTTTTCTCATGACACTTTTCATCAGAAAACATGACATGTATGGAATCATACCGGAACTTTGAGTCTATCGTGGAGATCCGCATAGTATGGTTCCCATGCACGTAATGGCTGCTTTCTTCGGTGGGGGGAAACATGACCCAACCAATTGATGGGTCATCAACTGACTAATTGTTGTTTTGTTGTTGTTGTTTTTTTTTTGGACCCACGGATTGGACACCACAGACAAATTACGCAGGTCAACTCAGTGCTGGGCTGATTTGATCATTGCTGAACCACTGTTTTCGATACAGAGTTGAGGAGAAGTTATCGACAGAATTCACTGATATTTTCATCAAAAATAACCCCTCTAAAGTTACCATAATAATACTGGCTACAGCGATTCTGAAAAATGAATGAATGAATGACTGTGGCTTAACGTCACTTCAGCAATGTTGTTCAAGTCAGGACGATTCTGAAGGATTTAGCCTAATGGCTTCGTGCAAGCGTCTGCCTTACCGCAAGTTCAGAACAACTTGGAGCCCTAAAATTAATATTAGCTAGCAGGGTATTGCATAACCTCAGGGAAAACGGGGGAAATAGTTGTTTATGCAAGTTATGAGAAGTGAGTAACTCAACCCGATTGATGCATACAACAGCCGGTAATGAAATACGCAGCTGCGGCTATATGTTATGAATATATATGCTAATGATGTAATGTCTGGTTGGCATGACAACGAAGTGTTTCAGCTTCCTAGGAATTGTTGTATTTTTAGTTACACTGTAATTGAACTCAGGATAAATAACACCAGATTCTAAATGAGACAGAATTAGGCAACTCTTCAAAGCATATAGGCCTGGAGGCCTACAATCCAAGTCTCCATTAGTACTGGTAGCCGTTGACACCAGGTCACAAGCGGACAGGATTTGACTGCTAACTCACACATTTTCACAGCTGACTGCTAACTCACAGATTTTGACTGCTAACGCACAGATTTTGACTACAAACTCACAGATTTTGACTGCTAATTCAGATACAGTTTATGGCTGCTCAAATACAGTTTGACTGCTAACTCAGATACAGTTTATGACTGCTCAAATACAGTTTGACTGCTAACTCAGATACAGTTTATGACTGCTCAAATACAGTTTATGACTGCTAACTCAGATACAGTTTATGACTGTTAAATCACAGATTTAACAGTTTTTGACTGTTAAATCACAGATTTTGACTGGGAACGCAGAGATTTTGACTGCCAACTCACAGATTTTGACAGCTGACTGCTAACTCACAGATTTTGACTGCCAACTCAGATACAGATTATGACTGCTAACTCACACATTTTGACAGTTGACTTTTTTGACTGCAAACTCGGATTCCGTTTTTGACTGCTAACTCAGAGATTGATTTTGTCTGCTAATTCAGATACAGTTTTTGACTGCTAACAGATTTTCGCTACTAACTCAAATACAGTTTTTTGATGCTAACTCAGAGATAGATTTTGACTGCTGACGCACAGCTTTTGACTGCTAACTCACAGATTTTGACTGCTAACTCACAGATTTTGACTGCTAACTCACAGATTTTGACTTCAAACTCAGATACAATTTTTGGCTGCTCACTCAGAGACAGATTTTGGCTGCTAACTCAGAAAAGGTTTTTGACTGCTAACTCAGATACAGGTTTTGACTGCTAACTCAGATACAGTTTTTGACTGGTAACTCAGAGACAGATTTTGACTGCTGACGCACAGCTTTTGACTGCTAATTCACAGCTTTTGACTTCAAACTCAGATACAGTTTTTGACTGCTCACTCAGAGACAGATTTTGGCTGCTAACTCAGAAAAGGTATTTAGCTATTAACTCAGATACAGGTTTTGACTGCTAACTCAGATGCAGTTTTTGACTGCTAACTCAGAGACAGAGTTTGGCTACTAACTCAGATACAAATTTTGACCGCTAACTCAGATACAGTTTTTGAATGCTAACTCAGTTATTATTTATTCATTTATTTGATTGGTGTTTCACGCCGTACTCAAGAATATTTCACTTATACGACGGCGGCCAGCATTATGGTGGGTGGAAACTGGGTAGAGCCCGGGGGAAACCCACGACCATCCGCAGGTTGCAGACAGACCTTCTCACGTGACTGCTAACTCAGATACAGATTTTGAGTGATAACTCAGAGACAGGTTTTGAGTGATAACTCAGATACAGTTTTTGACTGTTAACTCAGAGACAGATTTTGGCTGCTAACTCAGATACAGATTTTGAGTGATAACTCAGAGACAGATTTTGGCTGCTAACTCAAAATGCAGTTTTTGACTGCTAACTCAAATACAGATTTTGTCTGCTAACACAGAGACAGATTTTGGCTGCTAACACAGATACAGGGTTTGACAGCTAAATCAGACGGATTTTAACTCGTGTTAATTATAATTTCATGTATTATCGACGTTTCTCAAAAATGCAATGGAAACATTGACTATGCCTGTGGAATCCTTTCGTCTATTTATTTATTTATTTGATTGGTGTTTTACGCCGTACTCAAGAATATTTCACTTATACAACCTCGACCAGCATCATGGTGGGAGGAAACCGGGCACAGCCCGAGAGGAACCCACGACCATCCGCAGGTTGTTGCCAGACCTTCCCACGTACGGCTGAAGAGGAAGCCAGCACGAGCTGGACTTGAACTCACTGCCTCCACGTGCTAACCACTTCGTGGAAGGCTTTCACAATCCCAGTTTAATTTTGCTTCCTGAATACAACACCGATGACATTTGGGACAAGACCAGTTCGTGACTTGCGCTGTAATTAGTTTGGGAATTTTCTTACATCGGTCGATGATGGGCACATGAATGTCTGATACGACAGCTCCAACATTTCGTCCGTCACCCAGGGAATTGGTGGGGGAAAGGGGTGGGGTGCTAGGGGGAGGGTGGTGCTGGGGGGGGGGGGGGGGTGCTGGTGGTGGGGTGATGTTGTATGAAGGGACTGGTATCCCACAGCTCAGCGAAGGAAGAAACTTGAAAAGTTACCCAGATCTGTGACCTCCATCGCTTTTGCTTCATAGACGAGTTGTCTGCAGCGCCATCTTACATAACTCTATCTTGTCGGCGGCGTGCACCATTGACAGACGACGGCATGTTTTACCAATCGCTACTGTGTTACAAGCTGAAACATACGGCGTTCCCCGGGGGTCCATTCACCTCAATCCATACCATACATGCCACAGTCTTACTCGGGTTTCTGATGGATTAAGACGAACGGTTTGCCCTCATTTCTCCTCCCTACTCCAGAATCTTACCCGTCGTAGTTAACAAAACCATACACCATGGTCATACCTACATACTACACTGTAACTCCTAACTACGTACGAAAGCCGGCTATGACCATCATTGTACCGTCGGTTGGTCCCGTCGTTCGGTGATCGCACGAGGGAAAGATGGCTAGAAGGCCTTAACAGGCGTCCATACCTAACGTAATTCCTGACACTCTCGGCAATAAATCCTCAGCTTTTCTGGCTTCGTCACAGTCAGATGCGTCTTCAAATACCTAATAACGATCCTCAGTTTATCTTGAATAACAAACCGATGACAACAACACAACACAGATGTCATCTTCGGTATTTCTGACCTACCGTTTGTCAACCATAAAGCAACGCTGCAGGCTTGACAATATCAAGACATGACAATAGGCAATTTGTCAACAGATTTCTTTAAATATCTCATTTTGCGTTCCACGTGCGTTGATCATGATATATTCGCACATTGAATGAAAGCATTAACGCTTTCTACATGTATGTTGCGCTTTTATTAAGCAAAAAGAACGACAATAAACATGGAAACAAAAAAACGACTAACTCATGCTGTCCGCTAGGAAAAGAAAGATGGATCTTCGTCTTTTTTATGGGAACCTTTTTCTGGCGAGATATGATTTACAACGGCTCACACAAGAGTCATATTTCTCTCTCCGTTTCGAATTAAGTATAAAACCCTCGGAAAAGCGGAAGATAGAATGGATAAAATGATATAGCCACTTCAACTGGAGAAGCTATCATGATGTGTATCAGATATCTTAAGTACCCACAGCCCAATATCCTTTACCGAGTTCATATAGGTACCCAAAGAGGCGCCGAAGGATAAAAATGGACGAGGAATGTCTCCAGGGCAGGCGTTAATAGAGCGCCCCCTGGTGGGATTTCTTGGCATTGCCGCAAATACACCATTACACGTGGGGATTCATACATTTCGTTGAATGAACTGCAGCCAACCAGGGCGCCAAAAAATAAAAACTCATTATGTAACCGCTGTACACCTGCAACATCTCACTCCGCGCAATGGCACCACGCCCTACTTGTTTTGGCAGATAAGTTTTGCATGTTTACCTACATATAAATGCTCGTCGTTTAAGAAAAAAGGCAATGTAACCCAAATCTTAACATACCCAGACTGCCTGTAGATTTTAACTTCTAAATTGCACATGAAGAAGCCATGTCGAATTCTTGCTGACAGACAAAGTGTTCCACGATTCCATTGGTATATACAGATAAAAATTGTTTGAAGCGTGCAGAGGAGTGCTCTTTTTTCTTTTATGCTTAATCTCCATGGCAATTGTTTTGCCTTTTCACCTGCTCCACGATTTATGTAACATGGCATGCAATGTGATAACGAACGTACCCGCAGAGCCTGACATACAACCTCTGCTGCAAGGTTTGCAGAGGCCAAGTGGCCCACATGCTATACGGCTATAATGACGAAACAAATCAACATCGTTAAAGTGCCACTCTGGTCAGAATACAAATTGCGTAGAAATATTACAATTATGTGAAAGAAATCCTACAGAGTAAGCCCAACACCATGTTTCAATTAGAGTTTGATGAATAACACTATTTAACCAATATAACTGAAGATTCCTTAAAACAAAATCTTGGGCTGTGTCCGCAAAATTTTCCTGATGTGACGTGATAATATTCCGTGTATGACGTCGAATCAGGCAGATGTGACGTTGAGTAAGGCATTTATGTTGGGATGACGTCGAGCATTTGAAGAGGCAGCGTCATTTGTGAAAATACGTCAGCGATGGATGACGTCATGTTTTCGTGGGTGACGTCACAACAGGCAAAGTGGAAGGGACAGAAACATTTTGTTTCCACATACTCTGACGAAACGTACAGTTTTGGTTTTATTTCGCTGCAATATTTTCACAATTTGGGAAAGCAATTCAGACTATCCCAGTCTTTATCAACTCACCTTGGTTAAGACACAGATGTTTTGACACCAAAGTAGCTCTTTAACTTTTCGATTTAGCTGCTAATTAGGGAAAATGTTTTACAACCATCTTGAATCGTCTATTCATCCTAATAAAAGGGAACATATTATTTGTCTTTCTTCATGGAAATGTCAAGGGCAAAACTATACAGGCTATGCTTTAATACCAAGAAACCTGGAACCAGGCTTGGGTAATAAACATGTAGGCGTTGGCAACTTCGCAAACCACATTATACACGATACGATTCTGATATCAAGACTTTATATTGGATATAACGGAAGGTTGATGCAAAACACGACATATGTCTCTATATAGAATACATACACAGGAAATCTTCCCAAGGCGCGTCATCAGAGCCAGGATTATGGTCGCTTCTAATACTACTAAAGTTCATCTTATGCTGGCTTCCTCTCCGGTCGTACGTGGCAAGGTCATCCAGCAACCTGCAGACGGTTGTGGGTTTCCAACTGGCTCTGTCCGGTTTCCTCCATCCATAATACTGGCCTTCGTCGTACAAGTGAAACATTCTTGAGTACGGCGTAAAACACCAATCAAATAAATCAAAACTGATACGATTGACTGCTCACATAACGTTTTGTCGTTGTCCAGGTTCCTGGGCCCTGGGATCACGATCATTGTAATTTTAATTAGACTGGACTTGCGGTAATAGGCTACCCATAAAGCTATATTTGAAGGTAAACGCCAATTTTCAATCCTGTCACGAATATACAAGACAACTCTAATGCATTAAAACAAAAATCCCTAAAGCAAGTAACCAATTTTAATGCAGTAAACTGTTTTTGAAGTTGACTAAATCAGATTTAAGTCTAAAATATCATGATTCCGAAGGCATGTTCCGGGTGATATTACGTTATGTTATTAGGGTTATTCCTAGGGTCAAGTTTCTTAGTACTTAGTACTTAACTAACACCACGTCCTATTTCCTAATTATTCTCTTACTCATATACTTCTGACCGCGGTGATGTCAATGAAATATTACGAAAAGTACGGCTTTAAACACCATACAAACAAATATAATAAAAGACTTATAGAATAGAGAGTAAAACCACAGCAGTGACGACAGTGTGCTAATTCACAAATGGTCACTAGTAACCGGTGAAATACGGCCTCTTGTTAATTTAAATAATGGATTTATTCTAATTGTTCACGTAAATGCTAAAATACAAATTACAGGACCCCCTACCCCAAACATCTTAACCGCCTCTTGGCCGTCTCTTGGCGTTAGTATGGAAACGTTGTACCCTTAACACAAGGACTGAATAGCTGAGGTTTACAGCCTTCCTGGCCTTATTAAGACCCTTCCGTCCGTGTAGAGGTTGCCGTGACTGGGCTGAGGTTAGAGGAACCTGCTAAAGGAAGCAGTATATCTCCTTCTGCTTATTGCCTTAAGACCTGCTCGCCCTTCTCTGGGAGAAGTTACCAGCCGTCTGGCGGTCTATGTGCCCGTTAGAATTACAGCGAGCATCCTTTGGGCAATTTGCAAATCACTAGTCTAACAATAACACTGGGAACTGGCGCAATGAATGTCGACCATATGGTGGTATATCAGCTTCTGGAGATCCTCTGGCGAGGATAGATATACAACTATAGAGAGCTAGGCAATGAGCAACGGTTCACTGTGTATCAGCCCCCCTTATGCAAAGGACATTATAGAAAAGACCTTTCATGTCACTAGACACAATACTCTAAAAATGACATGTTTCGTTGTAAAAAAAAAATCGCGATTTTTTAAAATAAAATTTGGCATCGCTTTGCACATAGTTCTACAAAATCTACAAATTCTGTATTAATAGGAGTTTAAAAAGCAAAGTAAATTCATTTGCCCTTTGGAACATCGCAATACAAAATCTCCCGATTGCTTTCATTTGCTGCCTTTTTAGTATATGGGATAAAACAATATTTTTTCTATTACATGTACCGCTAAATAGATCATTGCTTCGCAACTACAAACCAGTATATTACATTAGTAAATCTATATTACGGACCACTTACAAATTTACGAAATACTAAACAAATCGTTTCTTGATGCTTCACTATGCAGGCAGCAAGGGTTGAATGCAAGCAGTCACACAGTTAGTAGAGATAAGACATGTAGGCAAAATGCAACTTGACAGTATATTGCCATAACCACAGTCCGTAGCTATTTTCGTGAAATCCACGCACAATTATGGTTGTATGGGCTGGTGCAATGGATACGAAACGGTCGAAGTTGATCCAGGCTGGTGATGTAGTAATTGAATCAGACAAGTCAATGTAAAACCCGGATCAACTTCAATGATGTATCACATACAAATGTTTGTTTGAGGCCTTGCATTCAGATCCCACAGAATCTCGCGAAGACCGCGGGATTTTGCTAATATACGTAACAGACTGTTTGACACAATTGTAATTACTAGTTATGAACTGATAACGGAGCATAAGTCATCCGTTTCCTTCCATGTGTGTGTACAAAGAAGAGCCAATTAAATTTAATGCCGAAATGCGCCGGTAGGTAAGCGTGAAAGTAAATAAAAACGAAAAGGTGGAACTGTCATCCGTGCAGTCCCAGTGCAGAATGGCGGGTCTTCGGCAATGTGTTACCAATCCTCGAAAAATCCCTTGGCTCTCACGAGAATTGCGCAGAAGCCGAATATCGCTAATTATAGGCAGAAGAAATGTCTAGGCTACTCATGTGTTAGAGAGTATAATCTAAGAAGACAGGGCCAGATCCACTCCAATCCAAATCCAGACTGAAACTTTCCAATAGTGTGCTCACACTGGTGAAGAAAACTCGTGTTTGTCTGGCTAGTGTACGATTAACCGTCTTAGTGGAAGGGCGATCTCTCAGCCCAAGGCGATAAAAGCGCTTAGCTGTGGGAGCTAATTAAACTGGGCAGGTGTGAAAGAATGCTATTCGTCCGCGTCCAGTCAAAGCATGGCCCGTCAAGTCGAGTCAGAAAGAGCAGTGATGTGGTTATTTTCTTACTAGTCGTGAAGAATGTTTGCAAACAAATTCCAGAGTTTGATGGAAACATTGTACTGGTCACCAGCAATGCTTTGAAATTCCAGCCGTTGGAGCGGAGTTTGTTTATAAGAAAGTTTGGTACACATGTGTATAAGCTAAAGAACATTGGCGATGTAAAACCTGAAGGTCAAGACTGGTACTTCAAATATACTAGTGCTCAAAAGAAAGTATACACCAAAACAAATACATAAAAATCGCGCAAAGTAAAAAATTGAGAAATTATCCATGATGAGCCCTATTACCCGTGTAAACGTCGATCCATCCAGGGAACAAACTGGCCCAACAAAGCAAGATTTGCCTAAACTTAGCATAAAATCGAAAAATGGCCCTTCCACGTGTAACACGACATGAACGTGCATTTTGGCAGTATAAATGAGTCGACGGGAAACGTTAGGAACACAGTCAGAAAAACACCAGAGGTATGCCACGTTTGAGCCAAGTTGAGCGAGAGAGAGCTGTCGCCATGGCCCAGCAAGGAGCGACCAATGCCGCCGTTGCCAGAACCTTTGGTTGCACAAGAGCAACTATCGTCAGACTTATGCAGCGACTCCGGCAGACAGGCGTTACATCCGACAGGTCTAGGAGCGGTCGACCACGCGTCACCACCCCCGCTGAAGATCGACACATCCGGACCATTCACCTCCGCAATAGGAACGTAACGGCAACGTCAACGGCGGCGACGGCACTAGGGCACCCGATTAGTCGACACACAGTCTACCGTCGACTACGTCAACACGGTATTAGGGCACGTCGACCGTATTGTGGAGTTTATCTGACGCCTCAAAATCAACGTCGTCGGCTGATATGGGCCAGGCGCGTTCTACGCTGGCAGAGGCGTGAATGGGCACGGGTAATGTTCTCCGACGAGAGCAAGTTTTGCGTGTACAAAAATGACGGTCGGGCTAGGGTATACAGGCGTGTAGGAGAACGTTTGGTGCCAAATTGCGTTCAGCAAGTTCGAGCGTTTGGAGGTGGTAGTGTGATGGTGTGGGGAGGCATCTGCGGCGATCTGAAGACGAGGCTGGTGGTGATTCATGGGAACCTCAATGCTCGCAGATACACGGATGAAGTTTTACGACCGGTTGTAGTGCCATTCATCCACCAACAGCAAAGACGAATTTTGTACCAGCATGATAATGCAAGACCTCATACTGCCAGATTGACGAACAACTTTCTACAGAACGCCAACATCGATCTCTTACCATGGCCGGCATGTTCACCCGACCTCAATCCAATTGAGCACTTGTGGGACCACCTGGGCAGACAAGTCAGAAGACTGCCAGTGCCACCTGTGACCGTTCAACAGCTGGAAGAGTGTCTCCAACAAGAATGGCAACCAATCACACCTAACGTCATTCGACGCCTGACGTCATCAATGCGGCGACGTGTTGTGGCCCGCATCAATGCTAATGGAGGCCACACTCGCTACTGAGCATGATTTGAATGACATTTCCAGAGGGAAAAATGTTTCATTTGAATTTTGCAAATGTGTAAATGTTCTGTTGACACCACATCTCTTTGACTGACCATCAAACCAAACCTTCACCATTTAATGAACTGTATGTATGGACGTTTCAGGTGAAATGGAATATTCTTATGGAATTAAAAATAATTTCAAATATATTTCTTTCCGTTTTTATTTGATGTCTGATCAAACAGCTGTATACTTTCTTTTGAGCACTAGTTTATATATGTGACCTGAATACTTAAAAATTAGTAATCCTCTATTATGGAAACGTTGTTGAAAACCACACATGAATCAAAATTTTTTTTATAATTTTTTAAAACTAATTTCAAGAACAAAAATGAAATATTGAAAACGGTATTTGTGACGTCAATGCCAACTAAAGTCTTTTCCACCGTACAATTCAACTTTATACTTGATTTTCTTTGGCTTTATATTAGCTGTTTTTCACCTGGAGTGAAAATCAAATGGAAATCGGGTGCTCCGTAAAAAATCACTAAAACATGGGCAAGCTCGCAGCCACTGCAAATAAAGACACCCCCGTAGCGGATTAGGGTAAGTATACAGGTAAGCTTGTAGCAACACTCTCTACATCACTCCGCAAGCAAGAGCCTTTGCTACCCCTATATCATATAAGGCAATAAATGTATACAACGACGGTAGGAAGTTTTTCATAACATCATTGATCGAACAAAAAAGAAATAAAAAAACATTACTCGAACTCCTAGTCAGAGATTATAAATACTCTTTCTTGTATAGAATGGAATGCGTATGAAAGACGCTGATAGTGTGAGCAGTCAAGTTAACCCTGTTACTCACAGCGTTTGATTAGAAGAGATAGGTGTGAGGCGATAACAGCAATGCACACCTTGTCAAAACAAGGTCTATCGCGATGCCAGGGCCTCAAGGACGACGCAGGTATTTCTAGTAGCAGACAGGAATGTATAAGCACCGGCCATAGATACTATGGTTTAGTCTACTGTAACAGTTAGACGTACGCTACTCGCTTCCAAGGGCGATAAGTGGAACGCCGTTAACGATAGACCGGTATAGCCCGGCCAAGAGGATATGGACGTTGAAGTTTTGTAGGCTTATCTTAGCTCAGAACACTGTCGGTATTTTGGACCTTAAGTTCTTATAAACCAATATATCACCATCCAAAACTGAGAATGTCAGGATAGCTTTAAAGAGCATGTGTGAAAAATGATGAATTCCGCTTAACCTAGGGATAGGGGCAGTATATTCACAGCGTTGTATTAGATCGCCATGATGGATACATGAACAGTTGCCAAATATAAACGCTCACCTTGGTACACAGTTTGGATACCTACTTCATTCATTCGTCAAGAACATTCCTTGCATCTTCCAATCATCACTAGAAACTGCTGACTGCTTCTATTTGAATAATTTCATCCTATTTTCGTACTTTATATATATTCTCTCAGTTCTATGGTGGTTTGTGTTGAACGTCATTTTGGGAAAGGGCCTTGCAATTGTTGACCTGCAACGTTCATTTTGGTTGACGGCTCTGTTTCGACCATAGATTTACACCGATATCTATCCACTGCACACTGAAAATGCCTTGATAGCGTTAAATGGGACGAGAACATATGAATATGATATGTCTGATACCAATATATATAAATCCTTTTTTTCTGCTGCTTAACGTTACCGGTAACCTTAAAAAAATAAACACATGCGAACCGTATCACCACGCTTAGGACGCGAAGTATACGCTTTGCCTTCAATGCTACTCTCGTACAGCACATTTCTGCACTCTGGGTCACGATTTCTTACACTGTCAAACTTAATTAATTCTCCAATGACATCTCATGAGCATTGTAGCATAAGCAAAACTCTAATTGCCGGTAATGACGTGCATAATACGCAAAACTAACTTGTTTATATGGTCGACTTTATATTCCCGATACATTGGTACCTCTGCGAAGCCAGGTTATTAGCTTCCAGGGCCTTAAAGAAACATAAGTTAAACGATGATTGTCAAATTGAAAGGACAATTCGTCAATGAAGAAAAAACAAATTTACAGGAGACATTTTTGAACTCGAAACTTCAAAGATGGGAGCCCACATGCGGTTAACACAAACGGAAGCTGCTTTCTTCATGTGGGCATATACCTATGGGGCCCATATATGTTTTCGATTACTCGGTTAAAAATTTATGTAAGAATGTGAGCGACAAGTAAACGTCAGTGTGCTCCGCCATGAAACGCCATACATATACTATTCGTACCCGGTTAAAGGGGACATTCCGACCATACTGAAAAACCGAACTTGCTGTCAGCCCCGGAAGAGGGAGCGAAACCTCCTTGCGTCAGGCGAGTAGAAATAAATTAACTTGGGTTGAGGCAAGCAAAACAGTTCCGTGGATAGTTTACGATTGTGTTGCATTTGGCAAGCAGATTTTGTTATTCTCAACACCTTAACCAAACAAAAGGCGTACGCAAGAGACTGGCTCAAAATACATAACGTAGATAACACTGAAATATGGCTAGACAAAGAAAACAAAAAGAAATGTACCGGCAACCCAAATAACAGTAAAGGAAAAACATGTGGCAGATTCAGAAGTGTCTGCAAGAAAAGAGGAAACACGGAAGGAGTTGGGGTGATGGCAAGTTCAGCCGTTCACAACCACTAACGCAGCCAAATTTTCAAGCGCTCATCAAATTATGTGTTTATAGCTGTTAGTCTCACAAAATTCCATACTGTGTCTCGTCACCTAACGTTCAGTGTGTTGTCTGGTAACGGAGCTCCTCTACACTGCAACATCAACAAGGAGGAAATCGGGCGATGAAATCACTGGATTCTACTTATCTTCGGGCTACACTACCTGCGTGTATGATCACAAATGTTGTCCAGCGTTATGTACACGTACGTTGTTTAAAACCAATTTGACGAAATATAACTCTAGGTAGAATGACATTCTACACATCTAAATATAATTTCTAGAATCAAGGACTGATTCATGTGAAAGCAATCAATACTTTTCTATTTTCTCCACACAAACGTAAAGGAAAGATACATAAACTTAAATATTAATAAATAGTTGGTGTTTTGAATGATTTGTACATTTTGTTACCTACCTTTCAGTTCTGTGGAATTTAAATCGCAACGAATATGTGGTTTAGTTATTAGATACATGTAATTGATACAGGGCTTGATTGATGGAGTGTTTGACTGAAAAATAACCTGATTGATTTGTTCATGGGAAAAAATTATACATATTCCTGCATTATTCTCGCTGGATAAAAATGATAAAAAAAATGTTTGGTGCCACTTGGTTTGCTTTTCCGGTCGAGACTTTTCCA
The DNA here is from genome assembly GCF_032854445.1 of Liolophura sinensis. NCBI lineage: Eukaryota > Metazoa > Mollusca > Polyplacophora > Chitonida > Chitonidae > Liolophura > Liolophura sinensis. The sequence goes on along the minus strand of NC_088298.1, from coordinate 14,656,283 downwards.
TTATGGCTAACGGCATGCCATTCCAAATCCTCAGTGGCTGACAGAAATAGAAACCTCCATCGGGTGACAACACTCATGTTTATTCCCGTATTTGCAGAAACCACGAGGTATACGCCCAAACGTTTGTCATAAATGTCACATAGACGCAGAGTCTTTCCCAAAGCAAAAAAATTCAAGCCCGTGGCAATTTAAATATCAAGATACTTATTGACTAACTCACAGTGGGTGTTAATAAAACCGTGAGGTTGGGACCTATAGGGGGGAAACGGCCTATAAAAAAGCGACAGTGGATTTTCACCCGGGTAATACGTCCGAAATGAGGTAACTCACGCTTAGAATGTAACAGTGGTTTTAGTTCGAGTAGAGAAGCTTAGTGTGTCAGAGAAGATGCTTAAGTGGAGATGTTTTTCAGTGTTTAGTTCCGCTGGAATCTCACCGCAGTGGGGGGAAGGGAACCCCTTAACACGAAAATCCTCACGTCTCTCGCGCAATAATGACCCAAGCGCGAGTTCTAACGGTTGGATAATGTGGGAGACAGATGGCTTACGTTGCGGGAGAAAACAAAACCAGTTCGCTGCAAAATGTGCAGTACTTAGACAGAGTAAACCATAATTATTCCATCTTCTGTTCTCAATTTGTTCACATTTTCGCATCGCTCGATAGTGTGGTCCGATTCGCATGTGGCCAGCCTCAACGTGACGTCAGCGGCAAGGTCTCGTGCGCTGCCGAATGTATAAAACTGGTAGACTTTAGGATGTGTAGGTCTTAAAGCACAAGTCAGGTTGGGTCTCGACAAGCTTTCACTGTGGTCAGAAGTTTAATTTAAACCTCAGGTCCAATAATCCACTGATGGAATTGAATTTAAAATTTCAGTATAACTCAGAATTAAGCACATGTGGGGTGTTTATGTGCCCAAAGTTGGGCAGATCATTTAGCATTACTTATGGGCAGTCTTGTAGCCTAAGAATCAGAGTTCCAAAAAGCAACAGGAATATGTTTTCTTGTTCTCCAATGTTAAAACGCTCACGTAAAAAACACAATCAGCCCGTCTAAATGCGTGTAAATCATGATTTTAGGCCACAAAGTGTTGTTACCACATTTTAAACTTTTTAATGGCTTGGCTACGATACTTAATTGAATGTTGGATCTCATGAGCTAACGCGAGATAAACGGCTGGGGTACCACAATACTCGGCGCGGCCAGCACATAAGAAATGTTACCTCGTTCCCAACGCCCTACGCATTCCCAACGTTCCCAGAACCTCAAGAATTCCCAAGTAACCTGTCACCCATCGCAACTTAATAATACCTCCTCCAGCTAAAATTACGAGAGCTTTGTTTACGTTGGCCGTTTGGATTTGTTGTCAGAGACTTAAGTTGCCATCAATTGTACATGAGCAGCCTCTTCGTAGACTTCAAAACACACAAGTATACCAATCATACAAAGTGGACTGACTTTTTTTATCGTTTCATTTTTATTTCGCCAGACAGAAACAAGTTTGTGTAGGTAGGAGGGGGAGGGGTGTAAGAGATTATAAAACGCCTAAAGTCACCCCAAACCGGAAAGACTAAGTTTGTTGGTTTACCACAGTCAATAACTCACACTGCCTGGCTTTGTTTGTGCTGTTTTGTATTACGATCATGGCGGGGATCGCCTTGGGGGACGGGGGGGGGGGGGGGGTGAAAGCTTGGTGGCCATATGTTGTTGTCTACAGACTACATGACGGGTAATTCCACTCCCATGCAAACACCAGTAAAGTGTATAACCAACACAGACAACTTCCATTTCCTTTGCATACAATTCTGCTTCAACTCAATTTCACCGGTTCGTGACATAACGACGCATATTTAAAGTCATCAGAAAAATATAATTATTTAATTATAAAATTTTTGCTTAACGATATAGTCAAGGCTTTTTTATTTGACGGCCGGGTTTATGGTGTGTTTAAACAGGAGTGCCTGAAATAAACCATCAACCTTTGGCGAGCTGATGGTGAACTTTTAAATACAGAGGGCTCTCGCCATACGACCTATACGAGAAGCGTTAAATATCCAAGCTTACAAACAGGTAAAGTTATATAAACGTAAAACCATGGGGTTTTAATTAATGAATTAACATTGTGAATATTTTTGCGAATAAATGAAAAATGACAGGAAATGAATATGATGTAGGAAGTGTACTTTGTTAATAGTTTCTTCGATGTTCCTAATCACAACAACGGATTGTTAGCCGTTGAATCGTAGACCACGAATGTCAATTAATACGTCAGTGGTATACCACTTGAACAATATATATATATACGTACTATGTCAGTAAACAACATTATGATATATAGGCCAACGTGATGCATATGCCAGCAGCCTGCGGATGGTCGTGGGTTTGCACCGGGCTATGCCCGGTTTCCCCCCAACCTCTCAACCCCCCGCCATGATGCTGGCCGCCGTGTAAGTGAAATATTCTTGAGTACGGCGTCAAACACCAATCAAATCAAATAAAGTGATGCATATGATTGCGATCTTGTGAAGTTCTGAGGACGATTACTTGCGTTCCGTACCAAATACTTCAAGATATAAGGCGTGGCGATAATCTCTGACACAGACAAGTATCAGGGAGTCGTTATTTTAACAACTATTCTATATACGGAGCATGTGTACAACAACAACTCTGCAGATGTTGTAGGACATCGTCAACAGCTGTGTATCTGGAATGCCACCTGTAGGCGAACGCGCATATCAGGGGGTATTAACTCGACCTGATGAGTCAAAATAAATAAACAACAAGCGATATGGAGTGTAGTTGTCTGGCATTTCCACTCATACTAAACCAGTCTGGCAGACAAACATAGCACTCTATTGCGAAAAGTCCATTATCCCGAAATGAAAATGATTCCGCATGTTTGACATCATGCTCTACAACAACAACACCACACAAGCCAGAGATATCCCAAGTAATGAAAGCCAAAATGGCGAGTGACTTATCAGACAACTGGCGTCATGGCTTGCAGAGATATCATCTTTTTATAAATTCTGGTGAGTATTGCACATAGTACAGAACAGCTCTGGATGGCCAGGTGATCAAACGTCCCCCCAACTCGAAACCACGGCAGTGAGATTTTATCAGGATACACAACACTGAATGAAATACCAAGCGAGTAAATAAACTTACAACAACAGACAAAATATCAAGCTATACGTATGACAGTGACATCGATGAACTGTTATACCTTCTATCCAGCAGTAATATACGTAAGGTTACGCACAATGGGAAAAGTTCTCGTGCCATTTAGTCTTGCCTTGCACATATATACGCAACCTAACCTGTCAGGTGGAAGGGTGGAACGGAACTACAGGTATTTTCTAGCGGTGTCGACCTGAAGCCGTTCATTACCTGGCTTGACGCCACCACTAGGCGGACCTTTGCGAAAGCCGATCCATCAATTGATACAGCTACACACAACTATCTCGCTTCAAACGTAACCAGATGACAAAAACATGGAGTTTTACAAAGAGCATCCCTTCCCCCAAGTCTTTTACGAAGAATTTTACCATATATCACCACTGTTTATAAACCTTTATATAAGTAGCCTTACCCCATCCACTATCTTTTTATGACAAACTATGACACCATGACTGCTGGTCTGGTCGTTTAGCGTGAAGACTGTCTACAGTACATGTAGTCTCTCCCTTAACGTGAGAGGTCAAAACTGGTTTAAGTAAGCACTATTTTCGTTTCCAAGAAATCGATTATTCGTGTATTCTAACAGCATGCTAATTATTCCTTTATTTGATTCTTGTTCAACGCCATACTAAAAACGTCTCCCCTATGTATACGATGGCGGTAAGCTTGTATAGGTAGAGAAAACTGGAGTTCCCGGGATAAACCTCCGACTTTTGGCTAGTTAATGACGAACTATCCTACGTGTAACATGCGGAGATATGCACACCAGATTGGTGGCAGGGAATTGGTCTTCAACGACTGCGCAAACGGCCATACAAGTGTCGCCCAGAGCTTATCCTAACCAAGGCCTCATGAACGGAGAAAACAGAAAAAACAGGCACTGTAGAACAAGGAAATTTGAACACTTGCTCAACACAAATTCTTTAGCAATATTTCACAACTACTGGATACATGAACTGAACGTAAGTGCTCTAAAAAAATTGCATTCACCATTCAAGCTGTCTCCTTGTTACAAAAGACAAAAAGGAAAGTTGAGATTTTTGTATTTATCTATTTTAACCTTTCTCTACCACACTCCATGGGCTGTTGTATTATTTCCATCAGCCATAAACATTTAAGAGCTGTCAAAATCTGTTAGCATAAGACCATCGCGGACCTGATAGAAATTACCTCCGCTATTTCCATTGGAATTGGTCCAAGGTGTCATGGTACCGTCTGCGCTGGGATCATTGAAGCCACCTACTACAGACTGCAAGACGCCTTTCTGTGATGACAGTTTACTCTCTACAATATATATGTAATCAATGCCGCATTGGATAGGCATTTAGTTTATTGCCTCCGTCATGCAGGATAAGTTTTGTCGGCGTTTTCTTGTCTATCTGTCTTTCTATCTGTCTATCTGCAACGAGGTACGAAAAAGTTATGCGGGGATTTGGATAGCTCTGAGATCGGTTAGTCATGTTCCCAGCAAAGCTTCCCCTTAACCACTCTGAACCGTCACGTTTACTAACCCTGGACTCTGTCCTGTCATATGCACTGTCTCCACAGTCCCAACGCTGTACGCCGCAAAAAGACGTGTCCCATGATCTTAAAGTAATTCTGAATTCACATCAACTCACTATGTGGGAATAATAAAGGCCATAACATCGCAAATAACACAAATGTAACCGACGCACCCACTCGAACAGCACAGAACTTTGCAAGCCGCCATTTTCAGATCACGTGGCTCGGTTGCTAGGGTGGATTCGACTGCTCTTTCCCAAATTAAGACCATCTTTTTTCACAATATAATTGATTACAGATCATTTCTGTTCATTATTAACACATAAATTTTAAGTTAAGACTCCCAAACAATTTGTCAATCGTCCGTTAAATCGTGTACATCTCATTGGTTTGAATCAAATCATTCAACGAGTTTATCTTTTTCATAACGATGCCGAGTGCGGCCGATTCAAACTTAAAATAGTGGCTAGCGAAGTTTGGCTTGCTGCCGATGTAGCAGATACATTTGTGTTCATCGTGACGTTATGATCTTTATTAAACACCGAGTTGTCGGTTAGCAAATTGAAGAGTCCAGATCTGTATTTCTGAAAGCTAAGCTGGGAAGAATGACACAGTTGTCCTATCTAGGATTTGGATAACATTTTGTGCATATCTTGACAGTGGGTGGGTTAAGAACCAATCAATAACATTTTGGTGGCGATTTGGACCTAGATCGGGATACAGGAACGTTTAAAATTGGTCTTCATAATTGTCAGACAGGACACAAGTATATATTTTTCTTTCCCTTGTAGCATAGCCTCAGCATTGTCCTTTTTGATATTGTACATTTAGATCTGAAGGAGGATTAGTCCAGTCAAATCTGACAAAAACAATTACCTTGACGTCAGTTTATTGACGTCAAATGTTCCTTTCTCAGCTCATCGTGATGACGTCACATTAAAGGCAGTACGACGTTACAATAGAAACTGATACATTGTAACGGTGTATACGATACGCTACAATCCATTCTTGAGGTAATAATAGTTCGAGGTCCTGCTTCACACAAGCGCCATCTCACAGGATTAAAAAGTATGCTGCCTCTACATTAAGATGGGAGATGGGAGAAGGGGGGGAGGGAGTTGTAACATTTCCTGCTGTAACAGGAAAAATATCATCCTGCACATCCATTAGACTAACGCTTTTGGTGAGAGGGCAACAGATGTATTTAAATGGCCAATAGTATTAAAACACGTTTCCCCCAATATTTATTTATTTATTTCTTTGACTGGAGGTTTACGCTGTACTCAAAAGTATTTCACTTATACGACATTACGATATCATTACGGTGGATGTCGGTCAGATATCGTGAGAAACCCATGACCATAAGAAGCTTTCTTGCCAGGTCAAAAATGTGTTTCACAGCTTTGTCTATAGTTTTGAAACAACTAGAGATCGTTGCCTAGGCCTATAATGTACCATCTGCGGCCTCTGGAATTTACCATGATGAAAATATGTTACCCTGCTGCAATAATTAAAATAAAAGCTAGTCAAGCTATAGGCCGAAAGTTATCTACATAGACCCTATTTTCAAAAAATGCAAGCTGCACGTGGTGGCATACGTCACAGAATCACGCAAACGTTGAATGGTAAATATACTTGAGCTGAATTTGTCAAATTTATCACAGCGTAAATATTTATTTATTTAATTGATCGGTGTTTTACGCCGTACTCAAGAATATTTCACTTATACGACGGCGCCAAGCATTATGGTGGGAGGAAACCGGGCAGAGCCCGGGCTAAACCCACGACCATCCGCAGGTTGCTGCACAGGCCTCCCCAAGTATACAGCCGGAGAGGAACAATGCGTAAATAGAGTGTGAGAGAAAAGAACACACTTTTGTAACCTTAACAACATGGGGAACTGTATATATAGCCGTGAGTTAATGATGAAAAGCGACTTCACTTCATCTCCTCTTAAGGCTTATAATGAAAAGGCCAAAAAACCCGTAAATAGATACTACCTTTACCCGCACATGCGCATGATAAGCCACACACTTGCTGAAAACAATGAGAAAGTTTTAATGAGAGAATTCAAATTCAAATTTGCCATGACATAAACACAATTGTTGGCTCCATTTACGCATGAAATTGTTTTTGATTGCCCATAAATCATTCAAGATATATGTTAACTTTCTTTTTTTTTTTTGTTTCCCTCTGTCATGAATCCAGCACTGGCCTAAGTTCCGTGTAGACTTTGCTACAACAACTTTTCCGTCATTAATCGCTCGCAGCATATTCGTTGTCTCAGATGTAGGTCTCATTAAACAATTTATTAATTGTTACCATTATAATTTGTCTATGAATTGATTAATTGATTTTCTAGACCCCTGAGTTCAAGCTGTAGCGCCTCAGGAGTCCCTCACCAACACCGTGACTGTGAGTTCAAATCAAGCTCACACTGGCTTCTTCTCCGGTCAAACCTGTCAGGAACGTGCGGATGGTCGTTGGTTTCCCCTTGATCTGCCGTGTTTCCTTCTATGATATTTATTTATTTAAATGATTGGGGTTTTACGCCATAATGATGAGCGCCATCGCAAAAGTGAAATAGTTTTGAATACCGCACGGTGTAAATCACAAATCAAATATATGAAAAATGAAAGCTTTTGGCCAGAAGAGGATTGTGCACCCGGTCCTGAAAAAAGCACACGTACTCGCGAAACGCGAATAGTAAGTTGTTTACCATAACACCTTTCACTTTTCTGAAGAAAAATAAAACAATGAAGCGTGAACGTGTTCCTATACGCATCTTACTGAACGAGGGAGAAGCAGAATGAGGTGGAGAGTAGCCAGGGATGATGTGGCTTGACCCTTATTAAACCAAAACATAACAAGAGACGAGACAATAAACTTTCTCATAATGGCAATTGCCTGTGTGTCAATAAGGCGTGTAAACTGAATGAAGTAAATGTGAAGTGCATGGGTCAATGAGCAATTTGAAAAATTACATGTATAGCTATATTAAACATTGACCTACTTTCAGAAATGTGACCTGTTTAATTTCACGTCTCATTGGCCTGATAAAAACAGTATTTCCTTTTTGAACTACAAAACATGAGAAATGTTAACACCAGGATTATATTGCTTAATTTTTCCTAATGGATCCTCGAGGATCACCTTATTTACACGAAAAAGTACACCCCTTCACCTCACCCCAACCCAACAACAGCACATCTGATAAGCCATTGATAAATGTAATAAGGACAATGTTGTTGTTTTTGGTCATTGAATCGCTTTCAGAAGCTTTTAACGTTATGTTGGATATACTTTGTTCTTCGAGCCCTAGATACGATACAAGACTGTCTTGAAACTCAAATCCTCTTTTACACGCACATATATTTTTACAATAATACCGATGCGTCACACAAGAAACTTGCGGTTTTCTTTGGAAAAGTTTTTTTTAATGTTATTAATATTTATGCAAAAGTATTGATCTTTCAAAATGGCGGTTGATGATGGTAAACCATACATTACGCACGGATTTATTTATTCATTTATTTGATTGGTGTTTTACGCCGTACTCAAGAATATTTTACTTATACGACGGCGGCCAGCATTATGGTGGGAGGAAATCGGGCAGAGCCCGGGGGAAACCCACGACCATCCGCAGGTTGCCCCAGGGATTGACTTATAGGTAATGTTTACAAATATGCAATGGAAGACTAGAAGGAAAAACATCCTGATTTGATCAACACTGTTTCGTAAAACAATGACGTTTAGTTACAGGACGACTCATCTTGGTTTACCAGATCACAGACGAAAACACTTCAACTTCGACTGGTACACAGCTTAAATCCTCCACACGTAATACTCAACGCCATTGTGTGAGGGAAACATTTTTTGTATGGTACTAAGCAACAATCAATCAATCAATCAATCAATCAATCGAACTATGCCCTTGCACAGAGAATTTAAAATCAGCTACAAATTCTTGATGAGTATCGATCAGATAGAAGAAGACTCTTTGTGAACTATAGAGTCGTATACATACAAAAACTGGCTCAACAGACTCCGGGGAGAATTTATATACGGAATTTATATAGGCAGACAGTACAGGAATCACGCCTCCGATCTATTTCTTGAAAGACAACCCTTGTCTGACCGCGGAAGGATCTCCAACCGTCTATAAGGGTTTGTTTTCTGACAGGCCGTGATCTACTGAGACAGGGACGGGAATTAAATCACATAATATGTCTGAACCCAGCGGGTATTCCATTGTGTCATACTGTATCCAGGAATGATATAAACTTCGCATGGCTGGACTAGGAGAATTGCCAAAACATAAGACTGGCGTCTACTCTGCCAATAAACGCAAACCGAAGCACCTATTTTCTTTTGAGTTGAATAATAGCACTGATCTGAAGTGCCTTTAGATGGACAGTACTGAAAATGAATGAATTACAAAAAATTGACAATTCATGAAAAATATTACGTCTATATTCATTCATATTTGTAGACATGAATTATGTGACTAAAGAGGCTCTACCGGAGATTTTTGGCAAAAAAAATTCGCTGATCAGATCCATTTTCTTCCTATTTAGGAATTATAGCTCATGTTATGCGACCTTTATTATTTTATAGTTTTAATGATTCTAAAATTTTAAAAAGTTATAATGTGTTATAAAAGTTATAATTTATCTGAAAAATTTCATTCTCATTAGACTAGAAAAAGTATTCTTTATTTGCATTTAATTATGATCAAATATTTAATTTATAAATAGGTCGGTTCATTCTGTTTGAAAAACATGAAAGAGAATGGCACCTTAGGTAATAAGGCTCCTTTAATACGTCTGGAATTTAATTTCTTTGATGCATATTCAAATAAATAATGACAGTGTTGTATGTATTGGATGTTTGGGACGTGCGTTATTATCAAATACAGGCCTAGTCAATCAGTCAAAACTTCCAAATGTCGGCAGTTCTATACACGGCATGTTCGTCTATTACTATATATATATACTGTCGTTAACCGCCATAGAATGTTCCCCTGGACACTCTGACTGTGGTGGAATCGAATAACTCAAATAGATTAAGCCCACATGTAATTATCAATTACTTGTCAAAACAGGACAGAAAGAGAATAATTTACGGCATGAGATGTTCACATAAGTTTCATGTTCTCCGGGGCTTTTGCGACAAAGTCGTAAAATCCTGGACCAATTGTGCGGATAATGGAGGCACTGAAAACAGCCAGACAGGGTGATTTACAAAATATTCGCCAAAGAAAGCCCCTACGCCGAGACGACAATAAGTGGAGAAGCGGATTCTTAATTTCTCAGGTAGGCAAAGACTCACCGTAAGGCGTTTGATTGATGGCCAAAACGCCAGGTGACTGTGAAAAACATACTAACACCTTTAACGGGTCAAATATTTGCCTTACCTTTCGGCCTTTGTGGGAATGTTGGTCTTAACAGTGTCAGATAGGCTCTTCATTCACAGACATCACGACTGGTCAAGCCGAATAAAAACTTTGATGATACAGTTTGACAGTTAATTAGCAAAAGAGACTATTAAATGTGTGTGTATAAATATACATATATGTATGTGGTCAGTTTTGACTGACGGACAGTCCGTGTTTAAGAAAGACGCTCACCAAACTTTATACGTTTTGTTCCACGCCTTTACAAATCGAGGAAACTGAAGTCGGATCATGTCCGGCGCATATACCTGAGACGTTTAAAGGATCAAAGAAGACCAGAGTCAATATCGCAAACAAATCCGTGTGATAACTGACACCTTGGTTCTTTAATTGTTTACTGATTTATGGTTTAATTGTTTACTGATTTATGGTTTAATTGTTCACTGATTAATGGCAAATGATCTAGATTTTATGTGTTGAAGAAGACCACTGACCAGACTGTCAATGGAACCTGTCAAGAGTCTATATCAGGAGTTTACTAACAACATAACTGGCCCATCATCTGATTGGTTTATTTCTTTGCTTTAAATTTACTTCTTTGTCTGACATCCACTCACGTCGTCCTTCTGACAAAGAGGCGACAGGGGCCTGCACTTACACACACCTATAACGAGCTCCAAGAAGCAATTCTTTAATAATGGGTTGCCTCGCTCTGGTTGTTTCTGAAAACTTGTTGACAGTAAGTGGCTGATAGCGTTCATGTGAACGTTTGATTCAATCTTTTAGTCGTCGAAGCCAACTTGTTTTACACCAACATGGCGCATCCGTTTCCCGCACGTGGGAATGTTCGTCACTAGCAGTGCATAAAACTTGCAAAAGGTTGGTGGTTTACGCTGGGAAGTCCCGGAACATAATGCATGAGTGAGGGAGAGTTGAGAATTTCTTTAAACAAGAGAAGAGAGGTACAGTGACAAAACATGAAAACATCATCAGTCAAAACAATGAACCCAAAACATGGAGAGATGCTGGTAAGAAGAATGTCATTGCCAACTGGCAGAACTTTGATCATTTGGTGAGAAGGTAATGCAGCCACGTTTATATGCTAACCCTTGCAGGTGACAAAAACGGTAACAAAAGTATAATAATGTTTGAGAAGCCGTGTACATTTGAATGTTCGGGCGTAAAGTGTCACAAAAAAGTAATATTTATTACTTATATATTTTTATCAACATCAGCACTGCGGTGTTGGAACTTCAAGACGGGTGGTAAGCAGAAAAAGCAAAACACGTGGCGTTATATATTTGAGAAATGTACGAGTCCGTGAGTAAAGCTAATGGAGACCTGTCAACGTCGAGGTCAAAGGTTACAGGGGGACTTGAAAGATATCCTCCAACGACGTGCGACAAGTGACGAACTTTCCTAATGAGCTGTGGACATGATTGGATATTTGACGACTCGAATTTATTCGGTGAAGTGATTCACCAGATCCCTAAACCAAACTGAGTATTTTTTAAAGATACGTTTCCAGGGAGATCTCGTGCGATATTTTAGCGCCATCTGCCGTGAGGTCATGAAATATACTCCGAAGGTCGTCTATCTGGGTACACATCCGGAGTGTGGAGTCGAAAGTTCATCGCGGTGTAGGAGCAAGGATTTCTGAGATGGCAGAGACATTTTTTCCGTATGCACAGGAAGCGGCCGAATTGGCCGCAGTACCGCTTGACGGAAACACTCGAAGCCTCCGCCAAAGATACCGGAAGTTGCACACGGAAATAAAATGTCTAATGGACAGCTTAGGCGAATCTGCCTATTCGGCGAAAAGAAATGTCATTGTTCGCGCTTCGATGGTAGTTTACGCTGTGGCTAACACTGATGTACATTGTCTTTCATATGAAGTGGCAGAATTTCAACTATTTGGAAGTTTGGAGTTCTAAAACACAAAGAAAAGGTTTACGGTCACTCATATAGGGCAGCGTATAAATAAACAATACCCTCAGCCGCACCATCTTCTTGAAAGTTTGATGAAGAATTTTGGCGTAAGGCGTTAGGCAACCATTAACCAAATAATCAACCAATCAACAAATCACTCAATCGACAGCTAATATACTTTCCTTTGTAGTTTTGCACCTTAATTATTGGTGCAGATTTATTTGCAGTATGATTGATGTCATATGCCATACTTAAGACTATTTCGCTCATATTTCTGCAGGCTTATGGGATGGGCCACGAGTTTGGGTGGAAATTCAACACAACTCTCCTCAGGCAAGGGTATGTCAGAATAGTCTATTATGGACAGAATAATTCAACACCGGGTAAACCTCCTATCTTAAAACCCCACACAAAAAAGAAACAAGCTAGGACCGGATTCGAACCTGCCACATGTATGGTGAAGGGCCATTGGTCTTCCAACTAAAACAATTATCTCGTCCGATATAACGATGCTTGTTATTGCTGTCTAAGACAATAGTTTTATTGAGCTGGGAGATCCTGCATTCGGACATTTTCACATTTTATGCACTCCTAAACCACACCGCAAACCATGCGCGATTAAGTCTGTTTTCTGTTTAAAGTTTGACATCAGCAGTTATCGGATTGGACGCCTATTCACTTTATAGCGTATGCGCAGACACCGGTCCCCGTGCACCGCTCCCTTAGCCTATAGTGACGGGCTTCAGCTCCATTTCATCCAGTGAATATTTACCACTGCGAAAATAATGATGCCACGTGTAATTTATTCGACAATAAAATATGACCGAGTCGCAATCATTGCGCAACGGAGACAAATAACATCACTGAAGGGGCAGCAGGCTGTTCTCGTAAATCATCCTCCACATACCGTCCCACGCCCTTAGTGTTGGTGTCTCTGGTGCATAGTTCGGCCATTGCTCTGTCTGGTGGTTGGCTGCGAAGTTTAACACTCCCACACTCCACGTAGCGCTGGTGGTTTTGAGATAGTCTTTGACCTTTGATATATGATGTAATCATGGAATGGCGCGAGGGCGAATAACTGAGGTATTACAGACATATAAATCGTCTGCAGCCAAATATCTGACTTCTTTGTTTACACTAATGTGGCAGTTATTCCGATTTTTCTATATTTTTATCTGTGTCGTCTGATAGAGAGGCCATAAAGGAGTGGGAAGAGGACCTAAATATTTATTGTTTGCCAAACGATTGTGAGAACCCTTTCAACGAAAATGTCGGACTGTTTGTAGGAGAAAAGTGGAAACCACGATCTGTACCGATCGACTAAACAACGGATTGCTTAATGTATATATGAATGCTTGGCGTTTAACGTCGTTCTCAACAATTTTGCAGTCGAGGAGTCATTAGGTGCATGTGTGCACATATTCTCTGCCTTCTTTTTCAGGTCGAGACCATGCCGTCAAAGTGTTGCCGCCACTGAAGTGTCGTGCCGAAGACACCGTACTGACACCAGGCCAACCAGTCCTGTTTCCTTGCTCTAATCTCTCAGTGCTGAGTGGCAAGGGAAGCAGCAACAAGTATCATTTTTATGAATATGACCCGACTCGGGATCGCTTAAAGGATTGATTCCGCCATAGCTCACAGATAAGATATGCAGCGTGTGCATTAAAAGCAAATAAACACCAAGCATACAAAAAAAAAACCCAGATAAACTCAAGCTGCCACAGAAAACCGGGTTTATGTTACAGTCTCCAATTGGTTTCTCTTTTATGAATAAATCAGTATTGATTCCTGAAAACTCATTGGTGAACACACTTAAAACACATTCTCAGAGAGAATGGAGCTGCGCTAGGATGTCAATCATTCGGCCAAGGAGATCTCAAAACTTCTTGAGTTTGGGATTGAATATGAGAAAACATCCCTCTAGACCCCAGAAGAGGGTTTTCCCGAGTCTATATTTAGGCAGAACAGGGGCTAATTTGTGTGTGGTTAGGAGACATCGTCATCAAATGAGATGTGTAAACTTTGCGTGAGTCAGCGCTAATCAAGGCCGTCTGACCTGGCCCAGCCCAGATAGCTCAACCTAAAGTAGCCCTATCAATACCAGACCAAAGACCTATCGGTCATATGGTGTAGGCTTGCGAACATTCCCACATAGCTCTATTCAACACTACTTTACTCAGACAAGAGAACCACAGTCTTCGTTCTCCATCCGACCAGAATGTTGGAATGGTCTGTCGTTGCTAGTGCGTTGATCAGCGTTCACTGTTGTTCGTTCAGCAAATATATGTGTCTTTGGGTTCAAAGAAAATTTTACTAACCATAATCATGGAACATTCAACATGGCTCAGCTAAGTAAAACTTCCCGTAATAAGCTCATCAATGTCAAACACCGTGACGACATACATTACTATCCATAGCAGGTTGAAGGTCATCATAAAATTTTGATGTGATCTGTATAAAGGCGAGGAGTAGGAAAGGCTCCACTAACCTCGCTATGGTGGCTTATGTTGGGAACAGTCATAGAATAAATCCAATTTAGACCTATTTAATGCGCAAATATAACCTCATGGACAGGCCTCTGTTACTTGTGACTACGCTGACGTGTGTGATGTTGTTAACAGATATGTTAACAAAGTGCATTCTCGACATAAATTGAATTGTATCATCTTACAGAGAGGTGAATTAAATGGATCGTTTTCTGGAGCATATGCTACCTATTCCGGAGAACGGAAGTATTTCACGCTCCATAAGTCCAGTTACCCGTGTAAATGTAAACTCGCTTGTCACACCAACAACTGAACCAAATGATCGTGATTTATTCCACAATATTCAAGGTTAAGTGTAGAGAAGTGGATTGCGAAACATCGGCTCTGAATGATACTTGACACGGAGTCAATGCTACTTCCGGTATTTGGTATAGTTAGCAAATGGTGAAAAAAACGATACTGCTTGTAATCCCATGAGTGAGTAAGTGCTTGGGGTTTAATATCGTACTTAACCGTAATTCCATGTGCACGTCAATAATGTTAGTGGGAGTAGATTTAATAATCTGTTTTCTGTGAGCTAATTGCGATATACCGAGCGGAAATGTTGAAATTTGTTATTTTCGTGTCCTTTGATCAGCCTGGAACAACTTGAAAAGCAAAACTGTTCTAGTGTAAAACCGTGCTCTGGTGGGAACTATTGACGTTTGAACTGCAGATCTAAGCCACAATCACTGAGTAGACGCAAACAAAATAGTCGTTTACGGCTAAAGTCAGGAGAAAAAGGTCGAAGTGATGACTGAAACTGATGAGAAATATAACTTTTCAAACCTTATAATCAGGCATTTTCTTCACGAGTCGTGCAAAATGAATCAAGGCAAACTGACACAAATCACCACTCGGTAAAATCAACTTTATCATCATCCGGGTCCTCGCTGGTAGAACGGTCTGTAATGTCGCTGTAACTACTTTTAATCGTCTGGGTTCTCAGTTGTAGAACGGTCTAAATTGCCACTGCTCACGCATTGGTGGCAATTTCATCTATCAGTATCTGTCGCTAAGCTCATTCCATGCTCCTTCCAAGTCAAAGTTTTTGATACCCCTGCTTAACGTCCTGTTGGTGACTGCGAAATTTATTGCGGGTGACATGTCGCCTGCACATTCACCATGCTGAGTAATAGTGGCTTCCAGACATTGTAAAGGCCACGGTGTTGATAAGAAGTGCCAAGTTTATGAGCTGGACCACTGTGGTAGCGATTTACGGTTACGGTTATTTACGACAATAAGTGGAGAAGCGGATTCTTAATTTCTCAGGTAGGCAAAGACTCACCGTAAGGCGTTTGATTGATGGCCAAAACGCCAGGTGACTGTGAAAAACATACTAACACCTTTAACGGGTCAAATATTTGCCTTACCTTTCGGCCTTTGTGGGAATGTCGATCTTAACAGTGTCAGATAGGCTCTTCATTCACAGACATCACGACTGGTCAAGCCGAATAAAAACTTTGATGATATAGTCTGACAGTTAATTAGCAAAAGAGACTATTAAATGTGTGTGTATAAATATACATATATGTATGTGGTCAGTTTTGATTGACGGACAGTCCGTGTTTAAGAAAGACGCTCACCAAACTGTGTACATTTTATTCCACAAATCGAGGAAACTGAAGTCGGAGCATGTCCTGCGCATATACCTGAGACGTTTAAAGGATCAAAGAAGACCAGAGTCAATATCGCAAACAAATCCGTGTGATAACTGACACCTTGGTTCTTTAATTGTTTACTGATTTATGGTTTAATTGTTTACTGATTTATGGTTTAATTGTTTACTGATTAATGGCAAATGATCTAGATTTTATGTGATGAAGAAGACCACTGACCAGACTGTCAATGGAACCTGTCAAGAGTCTATATCAGGAGTTTACTAACAACATAACTGGCCCATCATCTGATTGGTTTATTTCTTTGCTTTAAATTTACTTCTTTGTCTGACATCCACTCACGTCGTCCTTCTGACAAAGAGGCGACAGGGGCCTGCACTTACACACACCTATAACGAGCTCCAAGAAGCAATTCTTTAATAATGGGTTGCCTCGCTCTGGTTGTTTCTGAAAACTTGTTGACAGTAAGTGGCTGATAGCGTTCATGTGAACGTTTGATTCAATCTTTTAGTCGTCGAAGCCAACTTGTTTTACACCAACATGGCGCATCCGTTTCCCGCACGTGGGAATGTTCGTCACTAGCAGTGCATAAAACTTGCAAAAGGTTGGTGGTTTACGCTGGGAAGTCCCGGAACATAATGCATGAGTGAGGGAGAGTTGAGAATTTCTTTAAACAAGAGAAGAGAGGTACAGTGACAAAACATGAAAACATCATCAGTCAAAACAATGAACCCAAAACATGGAGAGATGCTGGTAAGAAGAATGTCATTGCCAACTGGCAGAACTTTGATCATTTGGTGAGAAGGTAATGCAGCCACGTTTATATGCTAACCCTTGCAGGTGACAAAAACGGTAACAAAAGTATAATAATGTTTGAGAAGCCGTGTACATTTGAATGTTCGGGCGTAAAGTGTCACAAAAAAGTAATATTTATGACAAATGGACGGTGTCCCTCAACATCAGCACTGCGGTGTTGGAACTTCAAGACGGGTGGTAAGCAGAAAAAGCAAAACACGTGGCGTTATATATTTGAGAAATGTACGAGTCCGTGAGTAAAGCTAATGGAGACCTGTCAACGTCGAGGTCAAAGGTTACAGGGGGACTTGAAAGATATCCTCCAACGACGTGCGACAAGTGACGAACTTTCCTAATGAGCTGTGGACATGATTGGATATTTGACGACTCGAATTTATTCGGTGAAGTGATTCAACAGATCCCTAAACCAAACTGAGTATTTTTTTAAAGATACGTTTCCAGGGAGATCTCGTGCGATATTTTAGCGCCATCTGCCGTGAGGTCATGAAATATACTCCGAAGGTCGTCTATCTGGGTACACATCCGGAGTGTGGAGTCGAAAGTTCATCGCGGTGTAGGAGCAAGGATTTCTGAGATGGCAGAGACATTTTTTCCGTATGCACAGGAAGCGGCCGAATTGGCCGCAGTACCGCTTGACGGAAACACTCGAAGCCTCCGCCAAAGATACCGGAAGTTGCACACGGAAATAAAATGTCTAATGGACAGCTTAGGCGAATCTGCCTATTCGGCGAAAAGAAATGTCATTGTTCGCGCTTCGATGGTAGTTTACGCTGTGGCTAACACTGATGTACATTGTCTTTCATATGAAGTGGCAGAATTTCAACTATTTGGAAGTTTGGAGTTCTAAAACACAAAGAAAAGGTTTACGGTCACTCATATAGGGCAGCGTATAAATAAACAATACCCTCAGCCGCACCATCTTCTTGAAAGTTTGATGAAGAATTTTGGCGTAAGGCGTTAGGCAACCATTAACCAAATAATCAACCAATCAACAAATCACTCAATCGACAGCTAATATACTTTCCTTTGTAGTTTTGCACCTTAATTATTGGTGCAGATTTATTTGCAGTATGATTGATGTCATATGCCATACTTAAGACTATTTCGCTCATATTTCTGCAGGCTTATGGGATGGGCCACGAGTTTGGGTGGAAATTCAACACAACTCTCCTCAGGCAAGGGTATGTCAGAATAGTCTATTATGGAGAGAATAATTCAACACCGGGTAAACCTCCTATCTTAAAACCCCACACAAAAAAGAAACAAGCTAGGACCAGATTCGAACCTGCCACATGTATGGTGAAGGGCCATTGGTCTTCCAACCATAACAATTATCTCGTCCGATATAACGATGCTTGTTATTGCTGTCTAAGACAATAGTTTTATTGAGCTGGGAGATCCTGCATTCGGACATTTTCACATTTTATGCACTCCTAAACCACACCGCAAACCATGCGCGATTAAGTCTGTTTTCTGTTTAAAGTTTGACATCAGCAGTTATCGGATTGGACGCCTATTCACTTTATAGCGTATGCGCAGACACCGGTCCCCGTGCACCGCTCCCTTAGCCTATAGTGACGGGCTTCAGCTCCATTTCATCCAGTGAATATTTACCACTGCGAAAATAATGATGCCACGTGTAATTTATTCGACAATAAAATATGACCGAGTCGCAATCATTGCGCAACGGAGACAAATAACATCACTGAAGGGGCAGCAGGCTGTTCTCGTAAATCATCCTCCACATACCGTCCCACGCCCTTAGTGTTGGTGTCTCTGGTGCATAGTTCGGCCATTGCTCTGTCTGGTGGTTGGCTGCGAAGTTTAACACCCCCACACTCCACGTAGCGCTGGTGGTTTTGAGATAGTCTTTGACCTTTGATATATGATGTAATCATGGAATGGCGCGAGGGCGAATAACTGAGGTATTACAGACATATAAATCGTCTGCAGCCAAATATCTGACTTCTTTGTTTACACTAATGTGGCAGTTATTCCGATTTTTCTATATTTTTATCTGTGTCGTCTGATAGAGAGGCCATAAAGGAGTGGGAAGAGGACCTAAATATTTATTGTTTGCCAAACGATTGTGAGAACCCTTTCAACGAAAATGTCGGACTGTTTGTAGGAGAAAAGTGGAAACCACGATCTGTACCGATCGACTAAACAACGGATTGCTTAATGTATATATGAATGCTTGGCGTTTAACGTCGTTCTCAACAATTTTGCAGTCGAGGAGTCATTAGGTGCATGTGTGCACATATTCTCTGCCTTCTTTTTCAGGTCGAGACCATGCCGTCAAAGTGTTGCCGCCACTGAAGTGTCGTGCCGAAGACACCGTACTGACACCAGGCCAACCAGTCCTGTTTCCTTGCTCTAATCTCTCAGTGCTGAGTGGCAAGGGAAGCAGCAACAAGTATCATTTTTATGAATATGACCCGACTCGGGATCGCTTAAAGGATTGATTCCGCCATAGCTCACAGATAAGATATGCAGCGTGTGCATTAAAAGCAAATAAACACCAAGCATACAAAAAAAACCCCCAGATAAACTCAAGCTGCCACAGAAAACCGGGTTTATGTTACAGTCTCCAATTGGTTTCTCTTTTATGAATAAATCAGTATTGATTCCTGAAAACTCATTGGTGAACACACTTAAAACACATTCTCAGAGAGAATGGAGCTGCGCTAGCATGTCAATCATTCGGCCAAGGAGATCTAAAAACTTCTTGAGTTTGGGATTGATTGTGAGAAAACAACCCTCTAGACCCCAGAAGAGGGTTTTCCCGAGTCTATATTTAGGTAGAACAGGGGCTAATTTGTGTGTGGTTAGGAGACATCGTCATCAAATGAGATGTGTAAACTTTGCGTGAGTCAGCGCTAATCAAGGCCGTCTGACCTGGCCCAGCCCAGGTAGCTCACCAACAAACTCGTGACCCCTGAACCTAAAGTAGCCCTATCAATACCAGACCAAGGACCTATCGGTCATATGGTGTAGGCTTGCGAACATTCCCACATAGCTCTATTCAACACTACTTTACTCAGACAAGAGAACCACAGTCTTCGTTCTCCATCCGACCAGAATGTTGGAATGGTCTGTCGTTGCTAGTGCGTTGATCAGCGTTCACTGTTGTTCGTTCGGCAAATATATGTGTCTTTGGGTTCAAAGAAAATTTTACTAACCATGGAACATTCAACATGGGTCAGCTAAGTAAAACTTCTCGTAATAAGCTCATCAATGTCAAACACCGTGACGACATACATTACTATCCATAGCAGGCTGAACGTCCTCATAAAATTTTGATGTGATCTGTATAAAGGCGAGGAGTAGGAAAGGCTCCACTAACCTCGCTATGGTGGCTTATGTTGGGAACAGTCATAGAATAAATCCAATTTAGACCTATTTAATGCACAAATATAACCTCATGGACAGGCCTCTGTTACTTGTGACTACGCTGACGTGTTTGATGTTGTTAACAGATATGTTAACAAAGTGCATTCTCGACATAAATTGAATTGTATCATCTTACAGAGAGGTGAATTAAATGGATCGTTTTCTGGAGCATATGCTATCTATTCCGGAGAACGGAAGTATTTCACGCTCCATAAGTCCAGTTACCCGTGTAAATGTAAACTCGCTTGTCACACCAACAACTGAACCAAATGATCGTGATTTATTCCACAGTATTCAAGGTTAAGTGTAGAGAAGTGGATTGCGAAACATCGGCTCTGAATGATACTTGACACGGAGTCAATGCTACTTCCGGTATTTGGTATAGTTAGCAAATGGTGAAAAAAACGATACTGCTTGTAATCCCATGAGTGAGTAAGTGCTTGGGGTTTAATATCGTACTTAACCGTAATTCCATGTGCACGTCAATAATGTTAGTGGGAGTAGATTTAATAATCTGTTTTCTGTGAGCTAATTGCGATATACCGAGCGGAAATGTTGAAATTTGTTATTTTCGTGTCCTTTGATCAGCCTGGAACAACTTGAAAAGCAAAACTGTTCTAGTGTAAAACACTGCTCTGGTCGGGAACTATTGACGTTTGAACTGCAGATCTAAGCCACAATCACTGAGTAGACGCAAACAAAATAGTCGTTTACGGCTAAAGTCAGGAGAAAAAGGTCGAAGTGATGACTGAAACAGATGAGAAATATAACTTTTCCAACTTTATAATCAGGCATTTTCTTCACGAGTCGTGCAAAATGAATCAAGGCAAACTGACACAAATCACCACTCGGTAAAATCAACTTTATCATCATCCGGGTCCTCGCTGGTAGAACGGTCTGTAATGTCGCTGTAACTACTTTTAATCGTCTGGGTTCTCAGTTGTAGAACGGTCTAAATTGCCACTGCTCACGCATTGGTGGCAATTTCATCTATCAGTATCTGTCGCTAAGCTCATTCCATGCTCCTTCCAAGTCAAAGTTTTTGATACCCCTGCTTAACGTCCTGTTGGTGACTGCGAAATTTATTGCGGGTGACATGTCGCCTGCACATTCACCATGCTGAGTAATAGTGGCTTCCAGACATTGTAAAGGCCACGGTGTTGATAAGAAGTGCCAATTTTATGAGCTGGAACACTGTGGTAGCGATTTACGGTGACTGAGAAAAACCATAAAAGTGTCATGTCAAAATAACGTTTTATTTTCAGTAAAAGTTTTACAATTTTTAATTTTTTGTATATATAAAAGCTTTTGTGTGTATATAAAAAGCGGGGACAACTGTAACTTATTTGTTTGCATTTCTGGTCATACTTTTCCTTGCTTTTTTTTTCTCACAAGCTGGCGTAAGATGTGCACATGAATGAAGAAGACGGTGTGATAATCTACGCCCAATATGGTTAAAATTGCCCAGTATGAGAAAAACGTATTAAAAAGCATTTAGGAATTC
Source organism: Liolophura sinensis (assembly GCF_032854445.1). Lineage (NCBI taxonomy): Eukaryota > Metazoa > Mollusca > Polyplacophora > Chitonida > Chitonidae > Liolophura > Liolophura sinensis. The sequence goes on along the minus strand of NC_088298.1, from coordinate 14,634,422 downwards.
AGTTTTGGATCACTCTTTGTTTGAAAACTTCACCTGCACTGTCAGGTCAAGATGTGAAATGTGCGTGGCATGTGCCTTGGAATGTTAGTGTTAAACCGAGAGTTTTAGCTGCCGCTCAGGGTGGGATGTTGACGGGATAATGCATGACGGAGGGGGAGGGAGGCGTCGTGGAGAGGTGGCCATGTAAAAGAGGGGAGTAGGGAGGAGGGACTACAGTTCTTAAAAACTTTCTTCCACGGAGCCAATGTCCCCAATTTGACCCACTTTACTAAACTAATATTTTGACAGAAGGTTTCGCACAGCTCATTTACAGTTAAATTGGTCTCGGGTTTCCTTGTTAGATGTCGACCCAATTTTGTGGACCTTTTGTAGACATATATGCCAATAGGCTTATTCCCATCTACTGTTCGCCTCTATCCCCGTATATAGCCGGTGTACAGTAGAGAGTGAGCGGTCGGCCATTCTATTGAGGAGGGGCATGTTTTATACTAGGAAGAGCACTAGATTGCTGATTCAGTGATGCATTTCCCAGGTTTTTTGACATTTTTGTACATGCACACACAAACACACAAACACACATACAAATATCGAGTTATATATCCTTCGTGTCCACAAAAAGCGAAAACTAATAGTACAAGAAGCACGTGTGCTACAGAAATTGGTCTGCTTTAAATTTATAACTGCGTAAATCCATGTGCGTTTTTGTTTTAGGGCTTTTGGGTTTTTTGTACCGTGGTCAAAATATTGTCTGTTTATGGCGTTCAATCCAGAAAAACATTCTTTACGAGAGTTTCTAGAAACTTACATTTTACCGATTTTTGTGAATGTTGTTTCTGACAGACAACGTTAAATTGACGCCCGCACACCATGCGTCAAAACCGATTTTTTTTTCTCTTTTTAAATTCCGAATGTATGCAAAAGAATTCTGAAAACAGTGAACAAGAACCTAACATAATGCTTGTTTTAGTAAGTAATTGAAAATTTCCAAAACTTTTGCCGTATGTAACCCATGACTATAGACCTCACCAATGACTGTTTCAGCGGAAGAAAATGGGACACTTTTTTGCATAAAAAGGCGATAATTTGTTGCCTTACTAATCGCATTCTCAGAGATTCTGTCATTTTAATACGAGCCATGCAAGAGTACTGTGAATTCTTAAACAAAGAATATGAGACAGATCTAAAAGGATAATAATACCAATCTTTAGAGGGTCAGAGCAGACTGAATCAAAAAAGCAGTATAGCTGATTATGTAAATTAAATACAACATATCTATACAGAGGTATATATATGCAGACGCCGCAATCGACGTCCCCACTAGTGGTAACACGTGGGAAGGTACGAGTTGTGACAGTTTTCTGTGACCTACAAGGAGCATAAACGTAACGTCCCACGTTGATTTGACCGTGATTTGTACACGTATAACTATGACCCCTACGTTCCAACACCCCAACTCCATTCCTCTTCGTTGAAGATTTTAGAGAATCCCATGGGGGACGGGGCTAGAGGTCAACAGCGTGAAACATACACACCATGTTTTTTAGTTGCCTCAATTCAATCATGTTTCTTTTTTCCTCCTTTTTTTACCCTCTCAAGTTTCATTAAAACCACATGACAACTTCATTCATTTTTGTCGTGATTTCGAATTCAAAACGACAGTAATTTCCCAACTTATTCGGCGATGGCAGAAAAAAAATGCTTGGAAGATGTCTTGAAATTGGAGAGATGTTGGAATTCGACGCCATATTGTGATAAATGATTTTTAAGGATATGAACACTCGGTTAGACTCTGTCTGCGGTAACAAGGCGTTTGAAGAAGAACAGATGCGACGTATCAGTCTTGTAAACAGTAACACATTTCTATGTCATGTAGTACACTTGAGGACGGACTCTAGAACTTAACGGATTTCAGATGTGACAACGTCTGTCACAGGCTTCTTTGGCGAGAAAAGTGTCCACGGTTCTTCAGATGCGAAATCTGAGCGATATGAAGATATGACATGTACATTATGGTACAAGCAATACCATTATAATTACCATAAAATACCATATAATTCATACAATATGATTTGCGTAATATATGTAGGGTGTGATATGTAATATATGATTTCCACGCCATGATATGACTGTATCATATGTACATTATCATGTGAACAGTATGACATGATCGTGTGTTGTGTAACAATGGTAAAAGCCTCAACTGTGTTTTGTACAACAATGGTAAAAGCATCAACTGTGTGTTGTACCACAATGGTAAAAGCCTCAACAGTGTGTTGTACAACAATGGTAAAAGCATCAACTGTGTGTTGTACGACAATGGTAAAAGCCTCAACTGTGTGTTGCACAACAATGGTAAAAGCCTCAACTGTGTGTTGTACAACTATGGTAAAAGTCTCAACTGTGCATTGTACAACAATGGTAAAAGTCTCAACTGTGTGTTGTACAACATTGGTAAAAGTCTCAACTGTGTGTTGTACAACAATGGTAAAAGCCTCAACTGTGTGTTGCACAACAATGACAAAAGTATCAACTGTGTGTTGTACAACAATGGTAAAAGCATCAACTGTGTGTTGTACAACAATGACAAAAGCCTCAACTGTGTGTTGTACAACAATGGTAAAAGCCTCAGTGTTGAAGATGTCAACCTATCTCGAAACATTTACATGAACATTTACACGAAACATTTACATATTTCATTGTGAATAACTTGAATCACAAAAAAACATTCATATATTTCCATGACCTGAATGAACAGCAATAACGATATGTCCCAATTCCTATGACCTCCCTGAATAGTAGTAATGACATGTCCCTATTTCCACGACCTGCCTGAATAGCAATAATGACATGGCCATATTCTCATGACCTGCCTGAATAGCAATAATGACATGTCCCTATTCTCATGACCTGCCTGAATAGCAATAATGACATGTCTCTATTCTCATGACCTGCCTGAATAGCAATAATGACATGTCCCTATTCCCAAAACTTACCGTGCGAAAAATAGTAATAACAGAAATGTCTGTATTTCCATGAGTTCCAGCTTGAAACGCAATACTGCCCGTCCATATCATATTCAGAGGTCAGTACCTTTACAAAATACTGTCATATTTTTGCATATTCATCTTTACAAATCATACTGAAGCAGGCACGCCGTATAACTATATTACTAGGTTTTTAAATAGGCAACCCGTCTTCTAGTTCTCTTGTACCCAACTATATTTCACATATTTACTCTCGCCGTAAGGTGATCTTGGCTAATAATGGGGTGGTCCCAGACTGGAATTTCCGAAATCAGGCTAAATCATAAAAGTTGAACTTGTTAAATAAGCGAAAAATAAAAAACCCATCTTTTCCAAACAAGAAAAAGACCGCATATCCACAAGGATGTAAGTGCTATTTGCTCATACCGCGGTGTATATTACAATATTTTTTCTGTGAGATTTAACCGTCTGGGTCATTCTGACCCAGCTACCACATAACCATTCAAAGCCAAAATGCTTGCATTTGTGACGTGGTATTAAATGTAGGGCGTGTCAGACATCAAAGCAGCGAGGTTAGTAACACCTGTTAGGAGGGTTGTCTTTTTGGCTCCTTCTTACTTCGTTTATTTATTAAGCCCTATTTTTATTTGTTAAGGGGTGTAAGTCTAGATTTTTCGAAGAGGACTTCTTGCAGAGTTCAGACCGCACACGTTAATTAACTGAGTGTGTGAGCGATTGATTTGTTGGTTAATTCACTCATGGATGGACTTGCTGATGGATAATTTTGTTCACTTGATTGATTAATTAATAGGGTTGAAGATAAATTGAAGTAGTATGTTTCATTATCTGAATGTCGAGATCCGTGAGTGCCTGGTTAAATTTATTTATTTATTTAATTTCACTTATACGACGGAGGTCAACACAATGGTTAGAATAAACCGGACAGAACCTGGGGGAAATTTACGACCAACCGCAGGTTGCTGGCGGACCTCCCCATTCTGGTAAAATGACTCGTTGATATATGTGTACATGGCGGGTTGAGAGACTTGATATCATTGTATTCCTGTTTATTTTTTTTCTTCGTTATCACTGTCAGAATAAACTGACCCACTGATAGAATGCGTGTATGGATCAGTCAGTCAATCAATACAGTTCAAGCGTGAGCATGTGAGTGAAATTCACATCTTACATGTAATCGTATGCTATTTACAAAATATGTAAAAATGCATGAGCGATTGAATGGAAATCACTGCCGGCAATGCGTGAGTCATTGAACGGACTTCACATACGCTCAGTAAAAGCGTGAATGATTGAGCGGAATTTACAGCCTGCAATTGCGTTAGTCATTGAACGGACTTCACATACTTCACAGTCCAGCTCATGCTGGCTTGCTCACAGGCCGTAAGTCGGAAGGTCGGCCAGCAACCTGCGGATGGTCGTGAATTTCCCTCGGGCTCTGTCCGGTTTCCTCCCATCATAATGCTGGAAGCCGTCATATAAGTGAAAAATTCTTGAGTACGGCGCACAACACCAATCAGTCAATGCGTGAGCGATTGAGTGGAATTTACAGTCGGCATTGCTTTCATCATTAAACGGACAATCAGTAAACGTGTGAGCGATTGAGTAGAATTCACAGTAGGCATTTGCGTGAGTCGGTTAACGGGCTTCACATATACTCGCTTAGTAAATGCGTCAGCGATGAAAATAACACGCAGTGGGGAGGACTGGAACTCACATTGGTGACGAATGTGCGAGTGAATGTGCGAGTGAATGTAAACACGTGTATATAACAACAGCCTAAGCGCTTTTTTTTTTTGAATGAATACAGCGGGACATGTGTTTATGAGTACAGTTTGCCATCGTGTGCTTGTCTAGTAGATGGACATGCTTGCTTTAAGTGTCTAAGAAACATGCCATGGGCGGATCCTGAACAAATTTAAAGCTGTAACAACTCAGCTTTCTTCACTTTATTTCATGTTGGCTCAGTCTTTTCATCTCTGTTACATTCTCCAGTGTGTGGTATATGGTTAAAATGTTTTTGTCGCTAACGTTGAATGCTTAAAGACCAACTGTATGACAAATGATAAATACGCTACACGAAGTCTGCTGAATTGGCCATGCACATAAAAGTCACAACAAATTAGCAACTCAATCATCTCACGACTCACAGATTTTCCGTTATTCTTTGTTCTCTCTAAGTGTGTCATGATCTCCAACAAACACAACTTCATAAGATTTCCAAGCGATTAATAAATTTTATTATTCATAAAGTCGTTGCTGGCATTCAAGAGCGTGTGAATCATTAGTACTAATGAGGAAAACGTTTTGAAATGACAATATATAAACGTTATCCAGACAGAAATCTAAAATTCCACCACACACTTTCTAGTGTTGCGGGGGCGGGCACACATTACATTTTAACTTAACTTAATTTGTATCAGGTAACACCCATGTGCTTCTGATGATAGACTCTAATTGACTCTGATTGCTTACAATATTGTATATAAAGCCTTGTAGATCAGAGATGAATATCTGTCATGGAATGGCGTCTATACATATGTCTCAACATTGATGAAAATATAGCCAAAAAAAGCAGATGAACCGTTAATGAGGCAGCTGTGTTTGAGGAAAGATTGCTTGAGATTTGCATCGTGCCGATTCGGCTGGCACCGATGTTCTGATTTCGTATCCAGAGCTGAGTGATTTGTCAGGACGTTGTAGAAAAAAATGCGTAAATGCGTTACTGTACGTCTTGTTCGTATAGATGAAATAATCTGAATAAATTCCTAAGAACAACTAAAACTATAAAGTTTGATCGACCTCCCCACCACACCCTACCCCACCCCCACCCCCACCCCCACCTACTCACCCGCCCTCACCTTGCTACCTCTCTCCAAACACACAGCATGACATTGGCATAGAGAGTAAAATATAACACAATGCAAGAAGTAACATGTCGAAAATAGCTGATAAGACGTCTCATCCAATCAAAAGGCACTGGGACTTCCCAGGCAAATGTTTGAGCACTCTCTGCAACGTTGAGAGTCGGTTAAAAAACGTCATAAAGAATTTTAAGACGGCCAGAGTCAGGATTGAGCCCTAAACCTTTCGCTTACAGTTCGGGCACTCTTGATATGCACCAGGCATGACAAGTCACGCAGATATTCCCGCATCACGTTTAAAGTGATTTCAAAAGTACAAAGAAGACAAACTCGCTTGAACGATTCAAGTTTTAATCGTCGGTATATTCCGAGACAAATCTGGGTTGAGAAGTGCATACGAACTTCTGAACCCGTTGAAATAATTTTTAGGCATTTCCACGCAGTGAACTGAAAAAAAAAGTAAAATTGTTTTGGTTCGTTCTCCAGATTGTGACCTACACAGACAACACCGGGAGACTTTGTGTACATTTGGAATTTAGGTTTTAGTCTGACATCAAACGAAAATGTAGAGATACTTAACCCTGAGTCAGTAGGGTTAATATTCGGAACTATATATGCGTTTTGATGACATTTTATCCGCAAAGTTTCCCTTTTTAAGCTAACAGCTAAGCTCTTTTAAGTCACCGCATATGGTAACAATTTCTGTATTGTAGCCTTTAGTGGTTGCACCAGCGCAAAGTGTCTTTATACAACATCTGAGACACCCAACCTATGACCAATGACGTCACCGTACATGATGAAGAGATGAATGCCCTGTGCACGTCAACTCTACCGAATCTAGGAACTCCAGTGGACTTGCGCAATACTAACACGTGCTCGGCCATGGTAGAGGAGGTAAATGATGAAATAATATAGACTGAATGTGTGAAAAAAAACATGAATGACAGACTCCGTGATGGACTAAGTATGTGAATGGCAAACTGGATGGCGGGTCCATTAAATCCGTGACTGACTAACTCGATTAACACATTGTATTGCTCACAGGCTGCTTGACTAATTACACATCACATGGCTGACTGGTTCACTGAATGGCTGGTTGACTATCTCACTGAAAGGCCAAGTAGTTGACTGGTTCTCTGAATGGTTGGTGGACTAGCCAATTCACCGCAAGGCCCTCAAGGACTAACTCGCGGGAAAGTCGACTGATTGACTGGTTCACTGAATGGTTGGTGGACTAGCCAATTCACCGCAAGGCTCTCAAGGACTAACTCGCGGGAAAGCCGACTGGTTCTCTGAATGGTTGGTGGACTAGCCAGTTCACTGGAAGGCCGTCAAGGACTAACTCACTGAAAGGCCAAGTGATTGACTGGTTCACTGAATGGTTGGTCGACTAACTAATTGGTGGGTTCACTGCTTCGTGCAATGAATGCATGGTCACCCTATTCAGTAGGTGGCTACACATCATCATTGCTCTTGCAAACATACAATAGGGCGCACTGGTTATAGTGAATGATTAATTATGGTTGAACTACATACCATTTCAGCACTACTGTGGCACTAAAAGGTCAGATCAACGGGCCATTTTGGAGAGTCGTTTCGTCTCTTAACTCATGGCTCAGCCAAGAGCCCGGTAATCTGGTTGTTAAAACAACATGTACATAAAATGATGAGGTGGAAGCAGGGTTTGTCTGCTACGGATCCAGCTTTCTGAGACATTGTTACAAAACTAACAACCGGGTCACCATAGGGTGAGAACAATCTGAGAAGTGCAGATGAATGAGAGCAGGGGTCTGTCAAAAAGATGCGTCTGTGTTTGTTGTTGTTGTCATTCTCCCGCAGCTAGTAACACAAGCGTTATCAGAAACCAGTATGTCATAGATGATCATGGTAGGCCTGTAAGCTGTTCGAGGAATTCGGCTGAGGCATATAGCAGACCTTTGTAGATGCAAAAATGCATCATCAGGATTGTATTTAAAAAAAGGTGGATGGATAAATTTATTTATTTATTTCCTGAGTGTTTTACGCCGTACTCAAGAATATTTCGCCGATGCGACGGCAGCCAGCATTATGGTGGGAAGAAATCGGGCAGACCCCGGGGGGAAACCCACGACCATCTGCAGGCTGCTGCAGACCTTTCCACATACGGCTGGAGAGGAAGCCAGCATGAGCTGAACTCACCACGAGAGCATTGGTGGGTGGCTCCTTGGTCATTGCGCCGCGCTGGTGTGCTAATCCCCTCGGCCCCAGAATGAAAAGAGAACATTGGTTAGGGAATGGATGGAAAAAAGTAATCCGTAACAAGCATAAAAGTGGATGGAACGCTGAACTAGACATGAGTATAGATAAGGTATTGGAAGGCAGACATTCGCTGAGCAATACAGAGAAAATGGATTGAACTTAGATTTATGGAGATATGGGTGAAAGAAGAAAGGAAGGGAATTAACGAGTTATCGGAAAGACGAGAAAAGAAAATACATGCAGTGTTGAAAGGTTGAGGAAAACACAATGAAAGAAGACAAGATAAGAAAACAAAACAAAACCAGGAGAAAGAATCTCAGCTAATGATAGATCGATAAGAGGAAAGCAGCGGATGACTGTAAGGAAAATGCAGACTGAGAAGTAAAGAGATGTAAAGTAGAGATAAGCAAGGGAGAACTGCTAAATAACTGACAGAAAAAGACGGAAGATGAAATGTATACGAATGGAGGGTACATGAGTGTAAAAAACCTAACCTGCTTGATAAAACGGTGAGGAAAGACTGACTGGTGGGGAAAGACTGACTGGTTGTTATGTCACGAGTTATGTCAATGGCATACGAAAGTAACATAAAACAGTGCAAGATAAGGAATGCAGAAGAGACAGGAAAACATGGTTTTCAGCACGGAAGGAGTAAGAGCTTAGGAACTGAAATATACAGTGATAAGACAGAGATCTAAAAGCCAATATCTATTGGGTTAGCTATAACCCGAACCTTTTAAGCGACATTGTTTAGAACTAATGCAATTTCAACACTCTTGCCTAAATGATTTGTAAATTCTAAGCCTTTGGCGGGAAAAAAATCATGTGCTTAGAATATATATATTTATTTATTTATTTGATTGGGTTTTTACGCCGTACTCAGGAATATTTCACTTATACGACGGCGGCAAGCATTATGGAAAGAGGAACCCAGGCAGAGCCCGGGAGAAACCCACGACCACCCGCGGACTGCTGGCCGACCTTCCCACGTACGGCCGGAAAGGAAGCCAGCATGAGCTGGACTTGAACTCACAACGATGCTTAGAATATATGTCCACAGCTGAAATATAATGGCGTCATATTTCGATGTATATCAGAACTCCGTTGTGCGTTGATGGCGTGAATATTTATACCTCCATCATGTTTGATTTTTTTGCTGGTATTTGTTTATCTGTCAATTTGTCAGCAACTTTACGAAAAATGTAACGCATGGATTTCAGTGACATTTTGTGCAGTTTGGCCCTAGGCCAAGGATCAATCCGTTATATTTTGGCGACGATTTGGTTCCAGGAACTTTTTAAGCGATTCTTCAGTACTGCAAGATGAGGGTGGGGGATATATCTGTATTTGGTTGTGGCGGAGGTTTGCGCTCTCGTTGTACCTTCTCTAATTGTTGACGAATGTGACGACGGTCAAATGTTAGGGAGTAGGAAAACAGTTCTTAGACTGCAGCGGACACCACCGCACCACGCCAAGAACTTGACAAACCTCCAAACGCTGTAGCCGAACTATCAGCAGAAATAATATGGTGCAATTTAAATAAACTTCGGCTAATTTTACCGTATTCCTATATGCTTATGCATGCGCGTTCCGTGAACGCTGACGAAGGATGTTACCACGTCCTTACAATCTTCGCCATGTTGAAAATCATTGTTGCTCTTTTTTATTTCTTAGTATGACGCATTTGCTTCAAAATGTATCTGTTTCAACAGGTTTTGTATTGTGTGTGTGTGTGTGTGTGTGTGTGTGTGTGTGTGTGTGTGTGTGTGTGTGTGTGTGTGTGTGTGTGTGTGTGTGTGTGTGTGTGTTTGCGTGTGTGTGTGTGTGTGTGTGCGTTTTTTCTTCTTCTTATTTCAAACGAACAAATTCTCTGAAGGAATGGGAGGGAAGTCGAGACCAAAATAGTGGTGTCCGCATGTGGCTACGGTTGACACAAAAACGGCACCGCATAGTTTCACAACACTACATCTAAAAAACGAAGCCTTCTCAACAGCACATTCCATAGGTCTACTAAAAACGTGTCAAGGGATTGACTAAGTTTGGTTCACGGGCTTAAGTATTTATTTTTAGACCATTCCCTAGAGTGGATTGTTTGGGGATTTTTTTTTATATCGCTATGCAGCTTTGCCCTTTAAAACGTAGCGTCTCAAAAACTTCACCAGTCGTCAAGGATGATCAGATTGTGCATAAATTTTCAGTGCTATTCCAAGGTCAGATTTAAACAGACACAAAAATTTTAATCTTCCAATTAATTAGACCTAAAATTGTTCAAATTTCCTAAACAGGAAAAGAAGACAGTGTTTGTACCGGTTTTAATACGAAAATTTACTTCAACATTTTTTTATCAAGCCTCGGGATTCCGACAGTTGCAGGTGGTATTAACCGCGTTCCATATGTGGGCATTCAGTAAGCCACACACCCAACCCTACGTGGTGAACGCACACACACACGCACACGTGGCAACGCTCCCGCCTTTTCCAAAGTGGTCTGATCACCAACTCGACAACCTATATAGGGCCAATGCATGTGAAACAAGTTAGTCTTAACAAGAAAGCAACCAGCACACTATTTAACTTGTAATCTGACGTTTTAACAACACAGATTTTTCTAAGCACCAACTTCTGAAACACAGTCCACGCCTCCAAACTCAACAGCCTTAAAGGAAACGAACTATTATTGTTTCCCTTATGCTGTTCGGTGCACGATACTTCATCTATTGTGTAGAAGGAAATGATCTTCTGATTCAAAAGGTTTTTCTAAGGACGTTTAATACTTCCTTATTTTATACAACTCTACAATGGTTTCCTTACAGGAGCCAAATGGTGGAAATCTTCAAAGCAGATATACTGGACTGTTTTCTTAGAACACGAAGGCTGGATGGAAGCTTAGTCAGACATATACAGCGAGCTCTGAGAAGAATATGCATAATACCCAAAGTGTTTTCGTAGACTTAGTAATAGGACAATGTATTGTTGACCAAAACTCTATGACAACTTCCATGCTCACCAAAACCCTACGGCAACTTCCTTGCTCACCAAAACTCTATGACAGCTTCCTTCCTCACCAAAATCACTATGTTAACTTCCTTGCTCGTCAAAAGCCAATGACAACTTCCTTGTTCACCAAGACATGGCACAGTAATTACTGTTCAGCTCACAAAGCACTACGGCCACTACTTCGTCCGCTTTGCTCACCTACGTCCTAACACTGTTTTATTTACCAATGCCCTATGACAATCGTCTTGCCTACAAAAGTCCAACGACCCCTGTTTTGCCTACTAAAGGCCAGTCTAATGCGGATTAACATTGGCTTCGCAGTAGTGCATCAGTCAGTAATAACAACTCCCTCGCACCTACCCTACCCCTCTATCCAGCTCACAACTGCGCTACTGTTCACAGGAATTGGGGTAGATTTTTTTCCCCATTGGGACCGAAAGCAGATAAGGCCGTCATTCAGAAAAAGGTAACCGGGCATATCCAATTTAACCCTTGGGATGAGCTGTGTTTAATACAGGAAGCCGTTCACACGTCTCTACAACACGAAATCATTACCAATAGGTCACGAAATATCTACATGCCAAAAAAAATCACACCCACAAAAGCCACCCTGTGGGATATTTATGGCTTCAAAAAAAGGGCTCAGTTTATCATTATGCCATATTTCTTCACAATCCCAAAGCGGAGATATAAAAGGTTTCACAAAGAAGCACCTGTTTTGGTGGGTACGTGGATAAGACTCGAAATACCCCTGTAGGGGTTTTTTTTATAGGACGCCATCGAGTGCACCCGAACCATTCGGGAACAATCTGGACATCATTTTCACCCTGGGTTATGACTGATTCCGCCTTGTTTCTTCGGTAAAATTACACAGTGGGTTCACAAAAACCGGCTTAGGCAGCAATCATCAAAATCGTTTGTATAATCAGTACGTAGGTGATGTGGATATAGCCTTTGACACTTCGGTCGGTTTTAGAACGGCCATTGCTTATGTCCCCGCCAAAAAAACATGCCACAACACTCAGCTTATGTATTAATGTACAAGGCCTGGTTGTGCAGAGGCTTCGTATATTATCACCATATGGTACAGCCTAGCTTTCTGGAGTTATGTTCCAGACTGGGCAGTAAATATTTACTCGGTAATAAGCATGTCAAAGCTGAGCAAACATACACATTAAGTAATTTCTACTTCATATTATAAATTCAGCGGGGGCAGAGATCTGTATGACAAGGACGTCGTGGATCATGGTCAGTTTATAGATATGGGCTATTGACGGGGACAATAACTCGTTACTGGTATGTGTCGGTAATGGAGATGTTGAGAAATCCATTTGGCAATCTGCATTAGTTTTTTCGAAACTGTCATAAATTTCATATAGTATATAGTAAGATTGCTGCCCTTTGTCTTAAAGTGTCACGTGGTGCATTACTTCTATGATATAAAAGGAAAAACTGAAACACAGTATTATTACTACTTTCTTTCTTTTTTTGTTTTTATTTTTTATTATTATTATTGTTCTATATTTTCTGCTCTTTGTTCTTTATTGTTCTACTTTTAGGAGAGAACTATTTTCCATGCACACAAGACCCTGCAAACTACCAATGAAAAGAAAACTGAAAAAAAGAAAACACTTTAAAACACTCCATTCGGGAATCGATAATTGTATTTTGATCCCAAGGGAACCTCATCTCTCGAGTACCCCTATACAATCACACACTTCTACCTATGATCCACTTAAAGGAAGTTTGAAGTGGACTTTTACCCACAAGTGTCGACATATTACGGGAGCGTGTTATCAGCAGATATCGAGGGATTTGATAGATGCTAAATGATCCGTCAACAACCACCAACATTGTTCAGTCGCTGTGGACTAACCGATCTCTGACCGCCTGTCCTAGTTTTCAAGGACGCACTGCTTTCTTCCAACAGTAATCACCGGTAACCGCTTATGTCATTGTCAATAGTCGAAGGAAAGAGAAACATAAAAAAAAAAAACACTTGACCGATTTTTGTTATTTGTTCGTACTTGTGAGTGAGTTTGATATACGACATACTGATTTCTCCGTTGAAATTAAGGACTGACTGGGTGCAGACACTTGCCACGATATGGCTGCAAAATTGCCAATATGGAGTTAATGCCATCATCATTCATTTAACGCATACACTGCTCGTCCGCTTTGTTAAAGAGCTTGTCCCTGTTACAGGCAGATTAACATCAACTCGTCCTCGGTGTCAAAGCATACACTGTTTTTTCACTTCGCTAAAAACCCTGTCCCCCTGTTATAGGTAGGTATACATCAGCTCGTCCGTGCTGTCAACGCATATATTCTTGGATCACTTTGATAAAGAGCCTGTCTGTGTTACAGGTGACTTGACATAAACTGGTACGGTTCGTCAAAGTCGACGAAATATGTCCACATTGCTAAAGAGCTTAGCCATATTACGGCTTGCTCTACATCAGTTCGCCCTTGTTTTCCAAACAGACACTGTTCACAGTCCGTCGACATTGTTAAAAATACGTGTCCGTGTTATAGGTGGCTAAATATCGACTCGACCAGGTCATCATAGTAGTTCCATAATGCCAAAATTATTACCTTTGTAACAAGTGGGTTAAGTTCAACTCGATAATTACAGTTCGACACAATCCATCCATATTGGCAAAAAGCTGGCCGATGCATTGAGTGTAAAGCATACTAGAGAAGCAGTCCAATCGTACCTGAAATGAGATCTAACCACTAAGTTGTCCCCAAATTAGCGTAAAAAAGTAAGTCAATTGAAGGTAAAGTTTAACATGATGATGATGGGCGCGGAAAACGTTTGGTGATATCTCCGGGTGTTGCTCTGAATGCGAGGGAGTGGATAAAAAATCAAAAATAGCTCCAACACCCCGTTGCCATGGTGATCTGATTCGGACATGATTCGAAGGAGAAACTTTCTTATGCCATAATGACTCACGTAAGTGTTTTGAGAGATGGACAAACTGTCATGTTGTGGCAAATGACGGATAAACTGATGACGTCATATCGACTTTCACCATATTCTTTGCCGACCCGAAAAATTCGCCTTTCACACCAGATGTGTTGCTGCTGTTAAATTATTGCTAATACACACAGTATTTTCTATCCCTTTAGTTGAAATCGATCCATCTTAAAACTGAAAAAGGCTCTTCGATATCAACCCACCGCCTCCTCCCGCTCTCCCTCCTCCTTTGCCTAAAAGAGGCAACTTATTTAAAATGACCAGATTTTACATAAAAACGAGGTTTCTGGCCCCAAAACATGCACCCTGCCTAAAATTGAAGCAGGTAACCAACATATGGGTACATCGTACAACACTTGTACCACCCTCTCCCCCCCCACTCCCCCCGCCCCTAAGTGGACATCAAAATGGCTGTTTCTTTCCAGGCCTCATTTTGATGTTTTGCCGTTTTTCCCCCACCCCCAAGGGGGATAACACGTGTTCAGGGTCAAGATAGGCTGTGTGAGTGAGTGGGGGGTGGGAGGGGTGGGGTAGGTTTTATAAATCACCATTTTAACAGTTCCGAACTACTCATATGTGAAAACGACCGAGCATTTGGCAGAAAATCTGCCCACTGCCTTGCGGGTCGGCAGTTTCACATCAATCTACAAGGGCTGCAAAACACGTGGCGTTGCACACACTTCATCCCCTCCCCCATCCTCTCCACCACTTACCGTATCAGTTGTTCTATATCCCCTACCACTACCTCTCCTTCACCCGAACAGAACCTCATATCCTTCGCTGTCCCTTTCCACTCAACAGCAGATACGTGTCAGACGTCAATAAAACGATGGTGCTTGTAGGAAAAGGAAAAGAATCCGAAAGATATCAGTTCTTGCACGCAGGTAATTTGATAGTGGAATCTTCCATCTCTTACAAGAATTTTTTTTTCACAGCTAGAATCGCTTTTAGTTTGTTTGAAGAAGGGAAACGCACTTTGTTTCAGTGGGCATTTCAGTGATTTAACCCCTTTTGGTACAAGGTTGTGCCCGTGAAGGCATCGTTTGTGGAGAATGATGCAGAGGACTGAAAGCGGAATGACACACAGCGCGTCGATTTTGTTTCGAAACTGTGCTAGTACTGTTTTATCAATTAACCAGATGTTTCGGAGACAAAGAAGTCACTCAATTCCTTACTTCAAAATATGTTTGATGTTTAAAGATTATCTCTGATATAAATGCCCATAGAGGAGTGGAGATAGTAACAATGAACAAAGTCAACCGGAATGTTGAAATAGCCTTATTCGTGATGAATTTGGAAACCGTACAATGCCTAAGCTATATAGGTGGTCTTTCCGGATGACGTTGATGTTGTCAGAGAAAAGCAACGCACACATCCCATTACGTTTTGTTCCATGACACAAGTTGCGATAAAAACAAACATGTTGTTTTTTTTTTCACCAAAACCGAAATTCCAGTCTGTGACTTGCTGTACTGTTTTTCACAAGCGAGTCCGTGAACAATCGTTTGGTGAGGTGAAAGGTTAAGTATTTATGTCTATGGAAGTAAGACATCTATGACGGGAATAATAAATCAGGGTAAAAAAACAGATTAACTTGAAAGAGAAGTCAAAAACATTTCTCACGTGATTTCCTTAACCCAGTGTAATAAACATAAATGAGCGTTTTGAGATGTTACGTTTTCAGCAGTACGATAGTTAACATCTTGACCACTGAAGTGTGGTTCGGTTCTAGCTTAAACAAGCGATATACACTTTTGTTCTGCTCTGTAATACGTCACTGTTCCTAAATAGCTGCGCTCCAAAAGTAATGACGTAGTACACAAGAACTGCAGCGTAACAGCAGAGAATCGTGCGTTTGTACAGAGTAAGCTCTGTGTAGGCGGGAAATGTTGAGTGATCACGCTCATCTCACTACAAGAATTCAGTTGAAAAGGCGAATATTTTTAAAACGATATTCAGTTTATTCCAAGGATTCGATTGATTACAAATACGCAGTGATTTACATGTGATACGGGTTTCATATCTGCAAGACATCAGTACGATGCACCGACCCTGATGGCTCAGCTGGTTGAGTGTCCACTTCGATCCAGGGTCAATCCTGGGTCGGGTCACACCTAAAACGTTAAAAGAGGAAGTTGTGGCTTCCTCGCTTGGCGTTCAGCATTAAGGAGATATTGCAACGGCTGGATGAGCCGTATCAGTATAATGGCTCTGGTGGGGCAGCTTACTTGCCTTTGGTAAGTCCGCTCATTGAAGCAGCACTAGATAAAAGAGCGGTGTGACCCGATCCAGGATTGACCGTGGCACACTACACTCTAAGGACTCCTTCGTCGTCATATGACTGAAAAATTGTTAAGTACGACGTTAAACCTTAAGCTTACTCACTCACTCACTCACTCACTCACTCACTCACCCAGTACAGTGCATGTATCAGTCCTATATCAAATCTGGGGAAACAACAACACATATTTAAATAGAACTGCATAGAAAATGACTATGCGTTGTAGTCGTACAAAATGGGAGCTTCAGAGAAGAAGGGGATGTTTAGATATGGGAATTATATTGTCCGATTGATGGATGGGTTTGAGTAATAGATTGATGTAAAAAGAGACCATCATGATTTCGCTCGTAGCCAGATACCCGGTCCGTGTCTTCTAACAACATTCCACTGTCAAATACCAACATTGATCTCTTCTTAACTCGCTCACCTTCAAAAGACTTCTCTGAGCGACTGCAAAATATATAAACGTTCACCAAATTGCCTATCTCCTTCGCATAAAACTAAAACACATGCGAATCACGTAGGTATAACGTGGGTTTGTACACTACATCCTGGTGGTATTTTATCAGATGTCGTTACTTAGCATTGCCATCTGCTCTGACTGCAAATTCAGATAAGGAATTAAGTAAAAGGGGCTTTATATTCCACATCACGCGTAGCTTATATCTGTTTGGTGCGTGGATTTTTACAGTATACTTGTATAGATTGGGCAAACATGCCACTTTCATTACTTTGGTGAGAGTTTATCTGTATGGTGGATTCATAAATTCTGTTATTTAGATTCAACCAACATGAGCGAAAAATAGTTTTATATTCAATTACTGTTGTACATTAGATTATATCCATTCATGAACGAGATATCAGTAGCTCAAGCAGGATTAACTCAGTTATTCCTTGAGTAAGACTATACTCAATATTATTTTACAAATCACGTTTGGTGAACCACACATTAAGCCAGATTAAAAGAATACTTTGTTGACTTCGTCATTTCATCATTTCAACAGAATATGCCTCCAACGTATAAGTGAAATATTCTTGAGTATGGCGTAAACACCAATCAAATAGATAAACAATAGAATACTCTAGTGACTTCAACATTTAAGATCAGAGCAATAACAGAATTCTTTGGTGACCTCAAGATTAAGATCAGTGCAATAACAGAATCCTCCGGTGACCTCAGCGTTAAGATCAATGCAATAAGAGAATACTTCTGACTACAGCTGACTTCAACATTACGAGATGAAATGTGAAATAACAAAACATTCTGGTATAACTCAACATTTTGTTTATTTATTTATTTGTTTATTTGATTGGTGTTTTACTCCGTACTCAAGGATATTCTCAACATTTTAAGAGAGGAGAATCAACACATTATTGAGCTGACTTCCACGTTTTAAGATTAGCTTGTACAAGAAAAGTTCACACAGACAACTCAGGAATTCCAGTTTGCTTGAATGCAGCAAAACACTTCAGTATTCAGTATTGGTGACTTCAGTATTTCAAATTCGGATAACAGAATATTGCTGCAAGCTCAATTTAAGTCGCCGTTGGGGGGGGGGGAGCAGGTACCTTATATGTTTACCTTGAATTTCATTTTGAGGGTAAGGCACATAGTGATACACATATATATCTCTGAAGGTTGACCAGCCCAGGCTAACAGATGTATCATACAGGCGGTTTGGAATGGAACTCGTGTTCCAGGATTATTCATTTGTTCCAGAATATCCGACCTGATATCCGGCAGATCACCTGCCGTTCAGATTGTGGGAATGGAAGAACCCGTACGTGTGATAATACAGACCAATATATCAAGTTTTCCTATAGCAGCTGTAAATATCTGAGAACATCGGCTAATCGGAGTAAAGGAGGTTTCATGGACGAATTCCACCAGACCAGAAGTAGTATTGGATACAGATTGTATCTCTGTCGAAAAGGTCGGCGATCCTAAAACAATACTCTGTTTGTCCAAAGGCGATAATTCCCAGGTCCATCTTCAAAGCAACCCTAACGGGGGGTTCGACAAAAAAACCCATCCAAAATGGCGTCATTCGATCTCGTGGAGTTATAAAGAAAACAGAACTTGACCTGTGACAAAAAATACTTTGGCCGATAAGCGTTAAGTGGAAGCTGTCCCTCCAAAAACCTGACCCACAAGTACTACATTTTCAATTCCAAACCTCCGCGCATTGGCACTGAAAGGAAACCTCTGCCACCCGCGGCACAGTTGTTTCACTGGACAATGTGGTTTTGGCGGTTACACGAGTCTACAGCCAAACACATTTGGTGAGTAATGTTTTATTTCATCTATCATGAAAGGAAAAATTCTCCCTATATATGCAATCTACATGTAATTATATTACGGCGGCCTATTTTGTGAACGAACAGTAGATGTTCGAGGATGTGGCACTCCTTCCATACAAAGTATAATATGCTGGCCCGTATGCTTCTAATTATCTTCCCTGATTGGATACTCTTTTCAAACTAACCATAGCCATTTATTGCCAAAAGAGTCGTTTATACGTTCTAGGTCTCCGTCTATCATAAACGTACCATTTTTTTCTTCCGCCCATCGACGTGCTACGTACATGGGGTCGGCTTTATAATATAAGGCTCGATCGTCCAGACTGTATGAAGACATAACCCCACGCACCTGCCTACCAGCCGCCAGGGGTAGCACTAACCAAATATTTACCCTCCACTACGAGACCTCCGCTGTTCAGAAATAATGTTATGAAGGAAGGACTGGAACTACAGTGTAGCGAACCCCTGTCTGTCCTACAAAACCATTAGGCATTAGATCGTCTGAATAGAAGGACTTTTTTGCCATGGTAATACAATGCAGTATGTTTGTGGTATACCAGTTATATGTGGGCACATGGGTTAAATAAACACACTGAAAAACAGATTTAAGCAGTTTGCATTTAGTTTACAAACCGAGTCCGAGATCAGAGCAATAACAGAATTCTTTGGTGACCTCAAGATTAAGGTCAGTGCAATAACAGAATCCTCCGGTGACATCAGCGTTAAGATCAATGCAATAAGAGAATACTTCTGACTACAGCTGACTTCAACATTATTTAGCTTGCGATATTGTGATACAAACCGAGTCCGAGATCAGAGTCCGGTAAGAATTTTGATAACTAGATCATGAAATTTTGTCAAAGATTGTTTCTTCACTTCAGAACCGAAACTTCCCAAACCTCTTCCCATTATTTCTCAACCGACAATTTGGGCACCCAGATCTCTTACTAATTTCTCAACCGAGACTTTCAGCGCATATACCACATATATAGCCACCATTTACTGACGTCACATGGTCATATACTATATCTGAAATTGGAGCGTCACTGGTTCGGGCAGGGTGTTGGCTTATGACGCATTTTACTAGACAGATCGCGTGTTCGAATCCAGCTCTCGTCATCTGATCTAGGGTTAAAGCAAAAAATGTCGGTTTGGAACCTATATCCAGAAAAGCACCAAAAAAAACTTAATGATTTTTCAGTCATATGACGACGAGGTCTCATTCGATGTGTGTACATACATTGTGTCTTCTTGCCGCAGGGCGAGTGAGTGCCACCAAATTGCTACCGCCACAGAAGTATCATGCCGAAGACACCAGACATGACACCCACCCAGTTACATGATACTGACACCGGGCCAACCAGTCCTCTTTCCTCATTTAAACCCCTGGGCCTGAATGGCACGCGAGACATCAACAAGTACCATTTTGAAAGGTATGACGTGAAACAGCTTTTATCCCGGGTCTCCCGACTTCGAAGCGGACGCTCTTAACGTAAGATCACCGAAGCGGTCCCTGTTGGTTTACTTCATCTATATTACGATGAAAATTATAAGAACTGTAGTTTGTGTGCTGTCTCTAAGATAAATAACAAAGACACATGGACCATGTGGTTGACAAAAAAGGAGTGTACCGGCTTTCTAACGTTCTTTGTCTGCCACAATATCACTAAATTGAGCGATTGTTAAAAAGCAGCTAAATCTGGAGGTTGGTGGATTGGTTCTTTCAGTGGTATAACGTGAACGCAAGCCGATATGTTGTGTTACTAGCGCTAAAGCTCAAGAGCACTGATGTGTTGACGAACTCGAATGTTTATCTTGCGCTGTAAAGCAAATAGTATAGCTTTAACGCCTAATCACGGATTTAGCCAATCACAAAAAGTGTAGCATTCCAACCCAATCGCTAAGCCAGTCAAATCCCTCGTTATGACGTACGTCGTGTGGCCACCTGCCCAACCTATACCTAAGCAATTGACATGACCCACAGCTTCTTATAGCCCATCCGCTGACTTACCGGCTGACAACCGCATGCTGTACGTGGTTACCAAACGCAAAAACATTCAACAGTTGCGCAAAGTTTCCAAATGATAGCAATTGTAAAATAAATACGAAACTACCACACCCGGTAACACTGAAAAACTTAACCTGTACTGATACAGCGAAAGTCTTTTTTTTTCCTGTTTGTTTTCTTTTTTCTTCACACAAACTGTACCAAGAGTCTGGTGTATGGAGGCCCCTTCATGACAAACTGTCAACGTCCGCTGTGCTGCCTCAGGTGGACGTTCATTTTTTATAACATGTCCTTCTGTTATGAAAGTAGCTATAATGTCTTCTTTTTCCTTCTTTTTTTCTATCTTTCGGCAGACTCGCCCATTTTGTGAACCAGAATGTTTCATCACTTTGATTCATTAGTTTATTTCATAGGCGTATGACGCCGTACTGAGGAATTTTTTACTTATATGAGTGGAACAAATTGGTGTAATCTGAATAAACCACCGCCCTTTGGCAAATAACGAACAGTCATCCTGACTTACAGCCGTATGAGAGCTCTCATTACTCCCATGGTTAATTCTTCTTTGGTCCACAAGTTAATGTAATATTAAACTCCTTACCAGGCTTAATGGCGCGATCTCCTACGGTTGTCGTCAGCTAAAAGTTAACTGTTTCAGCGCGAAAAATTTTCGCTACGCATCACCTTGGACTTACAGAGTTGATTTTTTAAGACAAAACTGGAGGTAAACGTCTGCACTCTATTTAAAACCAGATTGTATACCTGTAAAAATTATAAACCAGAAAATCAAATAAAACAGGATTGTTTTTTTGTAATTACATATATATAACTATGACTATGTAAGTATAAAGTCAGCCAGCTTAACTAATTAACTCGTAAGACGTCCTTGGAAATTGGGCTTACATGAGTGTACACAACAGGTTGTAACCTATATGTTTTTCATAGGTTTGTCTTTTACTGTACGGCTGCGAACCGGTGAAATGTGGTTGGTCTGGCTCACCTTACATTCAGTATAACAACGCCCAAATGATTAGGACGAGTACTGTTACATTGTACGAATGTATTCCTGATCACTGTTTTCAATGAGGATTTTAAAACAAACAAAGAAACAAAAAAAACAATAAATAAATAAATAAAATAAATAAATAAACGAAATGACGAAAACCAGCACCATGTGATAACATGCTTCTGCTTTTGTGTTCCACGATCATAAAACTTGACCCTTCAAAACCGGACTAAAACCTCCCGGACTATTTTAAGAAAAGTGCTCAGTTAACTGCGGTGTGAGAAGGTGGCAGTATATCAAACTAGCTTAGCGTGCGGCGGGCTTGATAAGAAGTGTAGACCCTGAGATCTGGTGTAAGGGCCCGGGGTGAGGGTGAGCGGGAGGCGGTGTCTTAAGGGGTCAAGACAAGCTAACTAAGGACAACTCTACTCCCACAGTCCTTCCACCATGCCTCTAGCTACACGCCCCCCCCCCCCCCCCGCCCCCACTATACTCCTACCTAACCGTAGTCACATGTTTCCACACAAGGTCATCATATGTTCCACGTCCGTAGTTTTGCTCATAGAATGGCTGTTCCCTGTCTGGAATGGATACCTGAAGCAGACATTAGGTCGCAAATCTATAGGCCTACAAGGTTCGTGTTGCAAAACATCACCTGCAGGTATAGTAAATACTTCAGTCGGCCATGCTGGAAATCGTGTTGGTTATCCATCATTTGTGCTCCACCATGATGAGCGAAAAAATGCGTCATGCAATCTCAGTATCGCATTTGATCACTCCTCCAATGGACCTTAAAATAATTCCTTTTAACTCTTACTTACATAGTCTTTCAAAGAGCATCGTGTGTGGTCCGTTTTAGCAATCGATCAATCAGCCAATCAAAGAAGCAATCATTCAATTCATTAATTCATTCAATTATTCATTTACAGTGAAATAACCATGGACATGTTATCAGGAGTTTTCATATACAATAAACGTTATGCTGATATTTATTTATAACGAAGACCAACTTTCCAAGAAATGGCCATGTTTAGAACACAGACTTGACCTCAGAACGGATTGGGACGCCTGAAACAGGCCAGCACATTGAACAATGGCTCTTCTAAAATGTTAACTTAGACACTAGAAATGGAACGGCGACGTGTGAAGCATGTTTAAGGAGCTAGATAGCGGCAAAGGCAAACACAGGAGACTCACTCCGAGAGCAGACCAGCATAAATACCTACGGGGAGGTTTCCACACGCGACACAGGTCAACGTTTTCAATGACCTCCGCTGCGCCAGAAACTAGAAACCGAACCAACTGACTTCACACACCGTGTAATGACTGCCAGTAGATCATGTAACGGAGAGCGTCCACTATTGTACATAACACGGTCTCAGACTGGGTAAAAAAAACAACACATCCTTTCCTATCGTGTTGCACGTAGAGATATTCTGAACCAACTTGTTCTTTTACACGCGCAGTGGCGGCACATCTAGAGTTTGTATGATCATCATAAGCGGAGACAAAAAAGGAGACGTTAGCACGAGACTGTATCCCATACAACTCTCAACTTACCGTTTATAAAATTGTGCTGTAAAACTAGACTGAATTGTATTGTCGTAAGTTCTCCCCCACTTAGCGTTCACTCTTCCAATAATCATCAAATGTAACATATAATAAATATAATTACAGGTACGAGTACCAGACATCCGATTACAACTTGGCTTATGTATAGAACCTCGGATTGTTGAAAAAAGCTGAGAAATTTTACTTCGTCTACAAGATCATCATTTCAGAGCAATATAAATTTATCTTGCCAATTTATTTTACAAACGGTGTTATTCTGCGACTGCGCAAGGTAGGCCTAGAGTACTGCCGAGTTGCCAAGTGTCCATATTTGTTGTTTTATGAATATGATAAAAGTAACTATGATGGAAGCATCTTTGAGACTTATACATGTTAGTATGGTGTAAATTAACAACAGCCTTATACATAGTCTGTGACTGAAATAAGTTACAAGTTACAAATATCTCATGATAACCTTCGGTTAGACACCTCAAACGCGCCACTGCCAGCAGTTTAGACAGCTTACACGTATTATTGTCCCGGGTTGAGGCAGTTTACACGTAGGCGCTCAACACGTGTTGTGTCAGACGTAAAGTCATTTTACACCGTGTTAGACAGGTATGGCTTTGCCTAACCGAGGACATGCTTTACACGTGATATTACTTCCCGTTGAGACACGTTTCATTGCCTACCGACAAGACGCTATGTGGCCAACTATATTTTCCACTAGTGAGACAGTTAATGTTTGATTCATCGGGCTTTGTAATAGCGAAAGTGTATCCACAAGTATTAAAGGCGGCATCAGTTGTAGGTTATAGCAAAAAGAAGAAATACTGGTTCAAGTTTGCTACGCAAGCCGGTTAACATGTGTAGGCAGTGAGAACTGACCACGTTTGTGCATACAACATAGATATATATGTACAATAAATTAATCGCAAAAAAAACTTTCACGAGCATGACGAGAGAGTGTGTACAGCGTGAAGGTTTTGATTGTTGCTTGCAAAAGAAAAGAATCTGAATGAATAACTAGAGTGTGGCACCACACTGACAGTGTTTCAGCCATAACGTAGCGAGGAAAGTATATGAGTTTCTTCAGTGACGCTAGTTTGAATACGTGTATTATATACGTCAATGAGAAAACTTTCGAATTATAGGAAAAACTGTGCGATACACCGACACCTACAAGAGAACGGTATATTAGCTTCTGTGTAACGCAGGAATTGCGGAATCATGTGGGTGGAAACAACACACAAATGATATAAATCAGAGAAAAGGCGTCTAGGCATACCTTGTACATTCTCTATACACAGTGTACAACTCAGTACTAATACCCACGTGGACTAAATAGATCGTAGGATATAATAGAATTATGCATTATAATATGATAAATTCTACTCACCCCTTTATGCCCATTATCTTAGGCCTCGGCCCTCGGCCCTCCTAAGTCCTAAGTCCGAAGTCCAGAAATTCACACTTTTACATCCAGTATGAGGACTTAACACACTCACACACTGACTCCGATACAAGCCGTTTTCAGTAAATCCAGCCAGCGAAGAGCGCCGGTGTGCTGACAACGGTCCCTTTTAGTACCGCTCTACAGAGTGTGTCCGCTCACTGGAGTGCACAAACTCGGGCCGCGGTTAGATCTTGGAATACAGGACCGCTAGCTAGCGGAGGAGACGGGGAGCAGGGGTGAAAGTTTAGGCTCGCTTTCAAAAACCCCACCGACACAGGGATCTTAACGCATGATCACGTGACCAAGTTATAGTTTAACCATCGTGGTTCTGTAGGGCTGGTTTACTATATCATTCTACCCCCTTCACCATATACACTCTGTTTTCCTTTGGATGAATGTTAATATTTACAAAATGGTAGCGTGTATCGTATAAACAAGCAGATCTGCAGTGGTGCAAGGTGTCCCATTGAGTCCGGCTTCTTTTCTGAAGATTCCTGGAATTTAAATCACGCTCAGACTATTTAGGTCCATGTGTAGGCCTAGACGTTTATAGGGGGTGTGCATTTTGAATAGGCTGGCTTAGTGGTATACACTGGTGTTGTGTGAAGTGATACAGATTGCGAGTTCGAATCCAGTTCTAACTGATTTGTTCGCTGGTTTTCCTATCTTTATTTGACCATGAGGCCTGATTTGTTTATTTATTTATGTTGTTGTTTAGTGTTTAAGGATTTTCACTTATATCATTTTTGGAAAGATACTGACAAATGTTCCCACAAAGGATGCACAGATATATGCACACCATATTGGTGGAAAACAACTGGTTTTCAAAGAAAGATGAACTGCGCAAACGGCAAAAGGAGGCTCTGCCAAGGCCTCCTTAAGCAGTTGAAAGAGGGGGAATGTTCAAATTCTCTTTCCAAGGCTCGATTTGAACCCGCACATCGCGTGCCCCACAATGATGACAGCCGTAACATGTCTGAAAAATACTTGAATACGGCGTAAAATGGGATTTGTCATGCTCTTAAACCTACCCAGTACTTCTGGTCCTTTTTACCCGGTGATATTTCTTTATTCATTTTATTAGTTTTTAACATGGCACTTAAGAACTGCTCACCCATACCGAAGAGCCCGGTCTAAACCACCGACCTCTGGCATATTACCTGACAAACCTTTTCACTCAATAGATGATCATCTAACACAAAACATATTCATTACTTCACGATGGCACTCCCACCATTGAATGAGAAGAAGTTGTCTTCAAAGAATTCCAGCCTCATTCATTCCGTTTTTTTTTATCTTAAGAGGCAGTTGTTGCATGTATGTCTGATGCATATAGTTTTAAGAAGTTCCGAGCTATAGTTCACGCCACACACTTGTCTCGATTTCCACCTGCAGTGGTCAAATGATGGCGTCCAGGTATACCAGTTTAGAGTTTCATTGCCAATAAAAATCAGTAGGTACATACATGGAGATTTCTGCTTTATAAAGTATTCACTCTGGAGACCAGTAAATAAGGTATCCGTGCAAATCACACAGCTGTGATTCAGAAACTAACGTCACTTTGCGTTGTTGTTTTATGCTGATCTTTTTGACAATTCCACTGCGCAAAACAGTCCGGTAGACGCCATTCATGGCAATCTAGATCCAGGCTTTGTGGGACACCTTATGGGCGTGAACTTGATGACTGCATGCGCATGCGGAGTCAGCAGTATGGTTTTCTCTGACCATCCAGGCAAGCACTCACAAAATTACAACTGACATTCATGCATTCGTTTTATCTATCAGAGTATATAAATCTTATGTCGTTTTTTCTTTGACATCAACGTTAAATCAAGTTAGGTTTTATCCCACGCAAGTATTAGGTGACTCCGTATAAAGCCTTTTTTATTACCCAGTATATATATATATTTTCTCTTTATGTTTTTACAATAGTCTAGCCCCACGTTAGTCAGAATTCGTCCAGAAAGTGCAATAGCGCTTTTAAAGTACTCTTGTACTCAGTTTCTGCAGATATGATAACAGACGCACAGCAAAGAAAACCTCAAAAGTAAAAACAATTGAAAGCGGCACAATGTATTATATTAGAATTCTCACTCAACATACACAGAAGACCACAGTTCATAGGATTACGAAAATTCTAATTCTGTGAAACGACTCTGAAAATCTAATCTCAACTGATGGATATATAGCCTTTTCAGTTTAAGGTGCTTGATTTCAATTTAAGCAGTGCTGGTTCACTAAACCACCATGCAGATGACATACGTCACATGGTGAACTTCACGTAAAAGTGCACCATCCATCGCTTATCGCCGCTAAGGAATATCGCCCTATCGCCCTAAAATGGTGTGAAGCTACACCTCGTGTTACTATTATGCGACTGTTTCACGATGCTGCGCTGAATACATCATTCGCTACCTTACAGACGGATGTTTGAGTTTACAAGGGACGAAAGCGAACCACAGATTCAGCCTTCAAGTTCCGTTCCACTTTGTAACGTCTGATTAACCAGTAAAAGAGTGAATGAGTGGTTCCAATGTCAGAGGTTACCACTTTTATAATTAATCAGAGACGTTACCTGTCACCTTTAAAACGCTTTTAACTCAGTCATTAAAGACAAAAGCACTCAGTCAGGTTTCACCTCATGACGTTGAGACAATGGAGTGACGATCTCGTGTAATCTCGCAGGAATGTGACCTCACGAGAATTAAACTAGAAAACTGTGACTGAAACATTCTTTTCCCACGTCGCAGCCAGGTTGTATATAAGAAAAATTCACTCGAGCCCGATCAAACAAAATGGCCGCCGTATATATCTTATGATTGCAAGAGTTATACCCCTTTCCCAAATATGGCTACAACTGATGCCACAGGCGGTAACTCATGGCATCAACACTATCACTTGAAAAATATGGCACGTATGTAAAAGGGGTTTCAAACAAATTGTTACGTAATCTGTGAGATGAAAGACCTGACCTCCTGCAAAGAACGTCTTGACAAGCTGTCTCGGGACTTTTCTCGTGACGTCTACAAATGCTGATTTATTTCATGCATGGCTCAAAGTCGAATTTCTCGCTAATGAGAGAGCCGAAACATTTTATGCGTATTTATTTATTGCGTAATCCTCACATACCGGTACTTTTAGCTGTCTGTGATGAGAAAATATATTTCTGTAATAATAATGCTAGCAATGACCACCTAAAAACAAATGTATTTATGGCATTGTTCTTAATTATGTCTCTTGGGCTAATCCGAGTTTTTTAGCTTTGTTTTTACCACTTGTATCTCAGTATGTGTGTTATCTGCCTGTTGTTTTCATCTTGATTTGTCAGATGTGTCTCATTTTATCATTCGTATATAAATGCGCCGTGTGTTTTCGGTAAAATGTAAGTATCCTGCGGTTTGTTCCCTTAATTCATTGACTTTATTCAGCTGTCTGTGATACCCAAACACCAAAATTGCCTGTCATCAGTCACACTTAGTATGTATCGATACTCTATGTATCGATATGTTGGACGTCCATTTTGTTGCACAGAAAATGAAGCTAGATTTGAAGTTATTTCTATGTGGTGTTGCCATCTGTTTGGTATATGCGTCTTTGTCAGGCGTTGTCATTTGTGTTTGATGTTGTCATCTGTGTGTTGTATACGTCTTCGCCTGGCGTTGTTATTTGTGCTTGGTGTTGCCATCTGTTTGTTGTATGCATCTTTGTCAGGCGTTGTTATTTCTCTTTGATGTTGTCATCTGTTTGTTGTATGCGTCTTCGTCTGGCGTTGTTATTTAATCTTGGTGTTTGTCATCTGTTTGTTGTATGCGTCATTGTCAGGCGTTCTTATTTCTGTGTGGTGTTGTCATCTGTTTGGTGTATGCATCTTTGTCAGGTGTTGGTATTTCTGTTTGGTGTTGTCATCTGTGTGTTGTCTGCGTCTTTCTCATGCGTTGTTATTTCTGTATGGTGTTGTCATCTGTTTGGTGTATGCGTCTTTGTCAGACGTTGTTATTTCTGCTTGATGTTGCCATCTGTTTGTTGTATGCATCTTTGTCAAGTGTTGTTATTTCTCTTTGATGTTGTCATCTGCTTGGTGTATGCGTCTTTGTCAGGCGTTGTTATTTCTGTGTGGTGTTGTCATCTGTTTGTTGTATGCATCTTTGTCAGGCATTGTTATTTCTGCTTGATGTTGCCATCTATTTGTTGTATGCGTCTTTGTCAGGTGTTGGTATTTCTGTTTGATGTTGCCATCTGTTTGTTGTATGCATCTTTGACAGGTGTTGGTATTTCTGTTTGATGTTGCCATCTGTTTGTTGTATGCATCTTTGCCAGGCGTTGTTATTTCTGTTTGGTGTTGCCATCTGTTTGTTGTATGCGTCTTTGTGAGGCACTATTATTTCTACTTGATATTACCATCTGTTTGTTGTATGCATCTTTGTCAGGCATTGTTATTTGTGCTTGGTGTTGTCATCTGTTTGTTGTATGCATCTTTGTCAGGCGTTGTTATTTCTGCTTGATGTTGCCATCTGTCTGTTGTATGCGTCTTCGTCTGGCGTTTTTATTTCTGTTTGGTGTTGCCCTCTGTTTGTTGTTGTTATCTGTTTGTTGTATGCGTCTTTTGTCTTTTGGCGTTGTTATTTCTGTTATTTCCTGCTAATCACTTCATTAACTGATTGAGTGTACAGAGACGTAAGATAAGCTAAATTAGGTTTAAATACAATCAAAAGTCATAAGATCACTTTTACTCCACCACCATATACAAAACTGTAAAAGTCGAAACATGCCTAAGCGAAGGTTTTTGAGTTAAAATTATCCAGTTTTTCTACGCTTTATGCGTCTTTGTCTGGCAACTGTAACTCAGGATTACACCTGCACTTCCATGCCTTTGTAACAAGAGATTTCAAGGACTCATACGACACTTAATAAATTATCCCAAAACCGGTAGGAGGGGGACGTTGACTATTCCACATTCTCCAGATGATGCTGTCTAAGAACGTGATCACGGAACGCATTATATTGTCATTAATATGAGTGATATACTGGTGATATACAAGTCTACTGACGCGGACCTGTCAGAGAACAAGTCATGTTTCTACCTGTGGTAATTACAAGCGCACCAAAGTGACCTGAGCAGGTTTGGGAAGAGGTCAGTCAAGATTCACTAAAACCTACATTCTGATGGTTCCATTTGCCAGGTAGGATCTCCTGACTTGTACCGCCTCGAGACAGACAAATCTATTTACAACAACAACAGTAATTGCTCTAATAAACTCCTCGGTGTACTTCCTGAATTGTCACTGTTATCTTTGTCTGCAACAGTTTATTTTTTTTAGTGGTATTTAGCCCCAAGCTCAAGATTTTTTCACTTAGACGATGGCGGTCAAGAATATAGATGGAGGAAAACGGAGTTTTAAGGATAAACCACCGTCGCTGAGCAAGTTACCGACCAACTTCCCCACTTGTTAAGTACAAATCTGCATAACGTATTGAGGGAAGACTACGCAGACGGTCACACCAGTGTCGCAGATCGCTTATTGTCACCAAGGTCCCATTAACAATACAGCCATGTATTGTCTCGCCGCGATACGACTGCAGTTCTACCGAAATGGATTTAATTCATCCATTCCTGTCACCGGTCCCCGATAGCACAGTTGGTAGAGCGTCCGCTAAGACCTTAAAAGAGGCAGTTGTAACTTCCTCGCTTGGCGTTTAGCACGATGGGGATAGTGCAACCACTGGTTGACCTGTATCAGTATAATGGCTCGGGTGGGGCGGTTTACTTGCTTTTGGTAAGCCGTCTCAGTGAAGCAGCACTAGATAAAAGAGCGGTGGAAATCCGTCCTGCAACAAGGAGGCACATTTCATGCACCCTGATTCCTTCGTCGTCATATGGCTGAAAAATTGTTAAGTACAACATAAACCCCAAGCACTCACTCACTCACTCACTCCATTCCTGTTAGTACTGTATTTTCAAGATCCATATTGGTCCAGTAAGTTTATGCCATCGGTGGAGCGGCAGTGGAAAGCGCTGGGAGGATAGTCTAGGTGGTCTTCTATGAAGCTTGTGGGAGATCATGTGCCTTCCACCAATATGGCGTACATACGTCCACCAATATGGCGTCTATGGGGTGTACTGTACGTCACACGTGAGAAAGTTCCTCAGCTGTTTACCAAAGTCCGGTGCTTGATGAACACCGAACGTGAATACTTGTCCACAATAAGTGGTCAACATGTTTGCAAGTATGCTTGGGTGTTCACGTCGTACTTAAAATAAAGCTAAAATATGAAGTAAGGTTCATCATACAGACAACTAAAACTTACACGTAAAAATACTTTCATCTATTTTTCAGATTTTTATAGGAGTGTTGAAAGGCATTCAGATATTTGAATTCAATGGTGGACTTTATGAGCCCTACCGATGGTATCTGGGAACTCGTCACAGCACCTTTTCCCTCATGAAGGAAAGAATTTCTGGGAACATTATTTCAGTAGTGTTTTTACTCATAGGTTAAAAGAGTTATTCCAGTATTCAGTGTCGTGATTAGAGTTGGAAGACTTCCTGTGACGTCCGAGTTCCTAACCCCCGACAGTATGGTCAATTAAGCCCATCTTAAAAAATCAAATGTTTGAACGCCCTTTTTTTAGCTCTTTTCACAAAAAAACATGAAAATGAAAGTGTATTTATGCATAGTTTTAAGCGATCTATTAAGTGATGGCTACTTCGATATTTAGAGGTATTTCCTTTAAAGGAGAAGAAACATAAAAATGATGACAAATCAGACGAAAGAGTGTCAAAAACTTACTTGCAAAAATGGTCTTTCTTTCTTTCGATTTTTTTTTTCAGGAAAAAAGAGTATTTCAAAATATTTTTGTATGGTGGGTATTTGGGACCACGTTTTGGTACTTATCGTCGTCGCATAATAATGTTCTAAATAAGGATGTGATGCATGTTTAATAAATTCATTTGAATATAAATTTGTTGTTTATACCTGAAACACATGCATTTAATCTGATAATATTTATGAATATATTAAAAATAGAAATATGATCAAAATCAACCAGGTTCAACACATTTGTCAGCTGAAAAGACCAAATTCTATCGCAAATATATTCATTAAACATGTGTTACATCCTCATTTATACCATTATCACAAGAAGATGATATATTCCAAAAGGTCGTCCCAAATATACCCACCATACAAAAAATATTTTTAAAGGGCTTTTTCTCTTCAAAGAAAAGTCTAAAAGAATATTGAAGACCACATTTGCGACTAACTTTTCGCACTCTTTCACCTTTAACAATTTTTCAGTCATATAACGACGATGCGGTAATCGATAATCTCATGTGTACAAATGGCTTTCTAAAGTTCGTTAAGATCACCTGCTTTGCATGAATGCAGCATGTCACATGAGAGTTCGTTCGTCACAAACGTGTCAAAAGGCGGAGGACTACCCAAGGTTCTTCGGTTTTCGTCTTCCATAAAACCGGACACCATCGTATAACGGAAATATCCTTGGGTAGGCCTCAACGTGAAGTAAATATGAAATCCATAAACAAAATAAATTTAGATCTGAGCGTTATGTGAGAATCTCCTAAAGCAGCTATGTACATTTCACGCAGGTGTCCGATCTTCTGAGTGAGTGAGGGGGTGAGTGCTTGAGGTTTAACGTCGTACTTAACTTATGTCGACGAAGGAATCCTAAGAGGGCATGTAACGCGCCTGGTTGCAGGACGGATTTTCACCACTCTTTTATTTAGTGCCTCTTCACTGGGACACCTTACCGAAGGCAAGTAAACCCGAGCCATTATACTGATACAGATCAACCAGTGGTTGCACTATCCCCTTCATGCTGAACGCCCAAGCGAGGAAGTTACAACTGCCCTTTTTAAGGTCTTAGGTGCGACTCAACCCGGGTTTGATCCTGGATCTAACGCCGCCGAAGCGAACACTCTACCACGATCTTCTGAGTCGATCATGTGTAGTTACAACTCCTACAATATACACGTATTGTGAGAGTTCGGGTATTAATGCCACACTGCTTGTCCTCATTGCCTCTGTTCAAATCTTTATGGATTTTCCCTTAACGGCATTCAAAGAACATGTTTTGAGCCAAAGTACGAATGCAGTACATCAAAATGTTCCTTATGTTCAGTAAAACATATATCTGTAATCATTTTGAATCCAGACACCACCTAATTATGTAAATGACAAGTAAGGAAGCTATATCGCTAATGAAATCAAATTTTCTACATGCAGTTATCAAGAATATTTCAAATTATTGCCTTTTCAGTAAATAGGCTGAAAATGTAGTGTTTAGAATGCTTACATGATTTCGAATGGTAAACTTCAGAAAATTTACACATTTTGAAAGGTAACACGTGCACATCAGACGAGGTTGATGTTTTCAATTACTTCGAATATTCTATAATAATAACAAAAATTCATTTAGGTATGTACTGATAGATTTTCGCCAAAAACCTCCGGTATTTAGCCTCTTTTACCCAATATAGTCTTCAACTCATACTCCTTACAGCGCATGCGCCGCTCTGTACGCCCGCTTTACACCACTGCCAACACTACATATGTTTCACCTTTGCAGCCTGTCCAACACAAGTAAGCTTTCTTAGACTTAGCCTCACCAATGTCGTCCTCATGTGGAACTACATAATCAACATTCATCAATAAAATCGTGTCAGATGTTGACTGGGATCATACTGGGCTTACTTTAGATAAGGAGAATGCTTGGGTATAAGGTATTATTACACACAAAGAGTTGACAGTTTTCGTGCCTCATCCTGCCTCATCACCGTGATCCCAGTGACCTCGGAGTTTTCTGTATAAAATATGCTAGTGGCGTCAGTAATGCAAGACGAACGTAGAGGAAGGCGCACGCGCTGCAAGAAGTATGTCTTTAAGTAACTGTTATATTCACAGCTGACTGTAGGATTGCCAGTATATCAACTAGAGATAACCTAGATTAAACGTTCGAGAATAAGACGTCAAATAATATGCACACTCTCTATTTTTCCTTTCTATCAGATGTGATAATGCGAAACCTTATGTTGTTTCTAGACAGCCGTCCACAATGTTCTTGAGCATCAAAAAACACTAGGCAGGTAATCGTAGAAACTATAAGCTACTCGTATTACAGAAACTAGCTGAATAAACTCATTTTGCACAAAGGACTTTGCCAAAACCTCCATTATCCTTCTGGCACGTAGACAAATGGCTCTCCGATCTCACCCGACGAAATGAAAGATGATCTTTATTCGGATAACGACCAACAACTTTCAGCGTTAATGGCAGAATGGCTGCACTTCCGGCAATGTCTCTCTTTAAGTCCGCTCAGGTATTTGAGCAAAAAATCCTCTCGTTTGGCTCAGGTGCCCTCGTAAATTACCGTCAACGATAGACGAGTCTTTTGAAGCAGAAATCATCGGTGTTGTTCCAGGCTGCAGCATTGTAATTGGCTGACGCATTCTGAGACGCCGATGATTACGTAAGACAGCACGTGTGGCGGCCACATGCCAACAAATCACAGCACCGTGTAAGCAATGTTTCACTAACCAGGGGTATGCGGGAAGCTCTCACAAAAAAGATCTTTTGAAAATCATTAGTTTACTTTGCCTGTGTAGCTGCTGATTTAGCAGAAAGTTTCACATTACTAATGAAGCGGTCAAGGGGCGCGTAAATCGCTTGACGATAACCATTTATATGAACAGTTAGAGTAAACCCTAACTGAGGTAAGAGACCAAATTTAACCGAAGGTATACCGTAAGCCAACTGTTACATGTCGTCACTTGTCTGGTCTTACTTTGTATGTTGCACTTTCTTATATTCATTTAACACCCATTTTATACTCTCTCTTTCTGAACAGCCTAGAGGGGCCTCCGTGGCTCAATTGGTTAGCGCGTTAGCGCAGCGTAATGACCCAGGAGCCTCTCACCTATACGGTCGCAGTGAGTTCAAGTCCAGCTCATGCTGGGTTCCTCTCCAGCCATACGTGGGAAGGTCTGCCGGCAACCTGCGGATGGTCGTGGGTTTCCTCCGGACTCTGCCCTGTTTCCACCCACCATAATGCTGGCCGCCGTCATATAAGTGAAATATTCTTGAGTACGGCGTAAAACACCAATCAAATAAAAAGATAAATAAATCAATAGCCTAGATTTTCAAATCACGCCTTATTTCTCAGTGATGTATCCTCGCCATGAATCATCTGTGACTGGAAGATCATACTGGCTGGACAGCAATATTGCTAGATGACATGCTCATATACGCCTCTTGAAATTCAGACCGTGCAAACGTGTGAGTTACATACACATAGAAACTTTTTGCAAGCCGCTAACTAGTTCACTTAAATTAAACCTTAGTTGCCGGGGTATTGTTGATCTGATATTTTATGGACCTTACTAGGGTGTAATTCATGGATTCACAAGTCTCTTGGCAAAACTCCGGCAAAAAAAACACCCTTCGCAATGCAGATCTTAAAGAAAACTCTCTAAAAATCGAAGTAGACCTCAACAAATAGGCCACTTAAAACTATATATAAACATACTTTCATTTATTTTTTAAAATTTTTATGAAAGGAGTTAAATGCGTTCAAAGATCTAAATTCTAAGGTGGGTTTTATGGGCCATACTCTCAGAGTTTAGGAACTCCGACGTCACAGGAAGTTTTCCAACTCTAATCACGACAATAAGTGTTGGAATAACTCTTTTTACCTATGAGTAAAAGATTATTGAAATAATATTTCGAAAAATTCCTTCCTTCTGGTGAACATCAGGAAAACAGGTGATGTGACGCCAGAGTTCCTAGATACCATCATAAAGCCCACCATGCCTTTCAACACTCTTATTAAACAAATCTGAAAAAATAAATAAAAGTAAATAAGTGAGGTCAGAGTCCCTAGATACCTGATAAAGAAACAGATGAAGTCAATAAAGTGTTTGTTAGATGACAATTCCTACAGGATGTGGATCACACATAAGAGAATCCAGCTTGTATCTATAGACAGATCCTAGATGTCCGCTACAGACTGTTTTCTTAATTCGTGCGAACGGCAATGCTGTCTATATACTTCGCTTTCAGGACATCTGGTGCTCTTAATGATGGCCGTCTCATTTGGACTGGAGACAGCTTTAAACGTGAATTTGATATTGCAGTTTTGAAGCAAAGTGTGCAGAGATTGGCTTCAGACTGGACAAGTTTCTTACGCCCAAGTGGGTACCTTTTGTTGTCCGTTAGCTATGCTCTTGATTAAGTCTGTAATACGTATTTATGGACAAGCCGCATGGCGATGTATAGATAGAGCAGATGAATTAGATCGGAGAAGGTAGCTACAAAAATTCAACCCGAATTCTTTTATCTGTGAAAGAGACTTCCGTATTCTACTTCCCTTTGGGGTGAAACTTACAGGAAGGTGTGAAACACTTGATTCATGAAATATGACCTTGTGGTCAAGAGGTTCGCTGGGGATTCGCCCTGAAGGTGACTGGAAAAGACGGGAACTCCTTATCACGTAGACACACTCAAGAGAAAACGCTGGTAGGGTTTCAAGAAAATGATGTGGTTTCATTTTTCAGTGCCCGGAAATTCAGTAGAACGTGGGATACAACTGTGAATTTGAGACTGTAACATATGAATAAAATTATATTATTTTGATCTTTGCCGAAAACTTGCATGTAACGCGTGCGTGAACAAGTGAATGAAAAAAAAATGTGTGGGAATAATATTGAACTATTCGGGCCCATAAATTACCATGAAACGTCTTTAAAAACATTGGCTGTTGTATACCTGGAAGGGGGAGGGGGAGTTGATACCTACATTTCCGCCATTACCAGGACAGGGCGCAGGACAAAGCAGCGTTCTGAGTATTTTTATAGTTATCATCAATTGTGTACAAAACAATAAAATCAACAACTTTCAAGTCTGTACTGACGCGACGCAGGATTGAACCTGGCTTGATCTCGGATTGATCGCTCTGCCACCAAAATTTGATTATAAGAGCTGTTATGTATATTGGATAGCCAGATACTGTTCAGTGGGAAATTTTTATAGCGTCTCTCTACACTCAAAGAAAACCATTACTTACTTTCCATATGTTATCGACTGAAGAGTTGAAGGGAAAGTAAACTCAACGTTGAGGCAAACTTTACACGATGTACGAGACTGAGTTTCGTGTAACAGACTTAAATATTTGTAAAGTCATAAATGAACTTGATTTATTCAATTCCCAACTTGGTCCAATTTATTAGGACAGCACAAACACTAGCTGGGTTTCTCTTGGATGAGTCAAAAGGTAACATTCCCTCTGATAGAAACAGGGGTGACTTACAATAGTCAGATTGCTTTGTCACACTTGACGACAAAGCGGTAGTTTGATCTACATTTAATTGCGACTGATCAAGCAGAGATCCATCTGGATTTTACACCAAGAAGCAGGAATTCACTGGAAAGTTTTTTGAGGAAACTACGAGCATTTATAGGAATGGAAAGCACAGAAATACCCAGGCAATATAATTATAATATCGTCCACCATCTCTTTTAAACAGTGACACCGGTCTTTTTATTCACACCAAGGTAACAATTATTTGTTTGATTTTATTTGATTGGTGTTTAACGCCGTACACAAGGATATTTCATTTACATTACGGTGGCCAGCAATATGGTGGGAGGAAACCAGACAGAGCACCGGGGAAACCCAAGGTTATCAACAGGTTTCTGGCAGATCTACCCACGTACGGTCGAAGACGAAGCGAACAAGAGCTGGACTAACTCACAGCGGCCACATTGGTAAAAGGCTCTTGGGTCATTGTGGTACGCTAACCACGGAGGCCCTGACGTAAAGATCAAGAACAGAAATGAAGATTTGCTGAACTTCATAAAGACCAGAAGTCTTTTGTTTAGGGGCCATTTCCGATCGACCGCTAAATGATCTCATACCATCTATAGTTGATGATCAAACTCAATTAAAGGATACCTTACTCAGACAATGGAGAATAAACGACAAAGAGTAACATGGATGAAAGGTAACAGGGAATCAACAAACAAAAATGAAATTAATATGGGGTTGTAGACAATGAAGAATAAACGGTAAAGAATGCAACTGGAACGGAGAGACGACAAAGGAGACAATGGAGAATAAACAACAAAGAATGTAATTAACACGGGTGATAGACAAAGTGGAATAAATAACAAAGAATGCAATAGACATGAGGGGATAGACAATGGAGAATAAACAACAAAGAATGCAATGGACATGGGGGTGATAGACAATGAGAATAAACAACAAAGAATGCAATGGACATGGAGGTGATAGATTGTGGAGAACAAACTACAAAGAATGCAATGGACATGGGGTGATAGACTGTGGAGAATAAACATCAAAGATTGCAATGGACAAGGAGTGATAGACTGTGGAGAATAAACAACAAAGATTGCAATGGACAAGGAGTGATAGACTGTGGAGAATAAACATCAAAGAATGCAATGGACATGGGGGTGATAGACAATGAGAATAAACAACAAAGAATGCAATGGACATGGAGGTGATAGATTGTGGAGAACAAACTACAAAGATTGCAATGGACAAGGAGTGATAGACTGTGAAGAATAAACATCAAAGAATGCAATGGACATGGGGTGATAGACTGTGGAGAATAAACTACAAAGAATGCAATGGACATGGGGGTGACAGACTATGGAGAATTAA
This sequence comes from Liolophura sinensis, assembly GCF_032854445.1. Lineage (NCBI taxonomy): Eukaryota > Metazoa > Mollusca > Polyplacophora > Chitonida > Chitonidae > Liolophura > Liolophura sinensis. Next base: position 14,596,041 of record NC_088298.1, on the reverse strand, counting down.
CACCAAAGAATGCAATGGACATGGAGTGACAGACAATGGAGAATAAACAACAAAGGTTGCAATGGACATTGGTGATAGACTATGGTGAATAAATAACACAGAATGCAATGGACATGGGGTGATAGACTGTGGAGAATAAACATTAAAGAATACAATGGACATGGGGGTGATAGACTGTGGAGAATAAACAACACAGAATGCAATGGACATGGGGTGACAGACTGTGGAGAATAAACAACAAAGAATGCAATGGACATGGGGAAGACAGACTTCTTCTTGTCAGGACACACCAGCCCATTGAATTTCCCCATTTTTACGTGGAATTTTCCTCAGTTTTATACTGAAAAAAAGATATGTTAAACTTTCATCATGAAAAGTGCTTGAATTATGGACTCCCTATCACTCTTTTAACAATTTCCCAATTTTGTGTTCCAAAAAAGTAAATACTGACAATCAAAATTTGTGATATACATGGCGTTGTCCTCCTCTTTCTGCTTTCTGGTATTAAAATGTTATGTACGCTATGAGCCCTAACTTCCACTCTCAGTTTTGCACCCAATTGCTTGATTTGTGCATGTGTAACCTATACTTAGGCCCGTTGAACAGAAATCCACTGCCAGCAATGTCTGGACTTTTTTTCACTAAATAACTCGTGGTTAAATAGAACTGAGTAATTCGGTCATTTTCCAGTTGACATATGGCCTAATGAACGGTATGGTGCAAGACGATAGTTGCTGGATTTCTTTATACTGTTGGTTTTTCTAATTCCATTCCGTCCCCAAGAATGTTAGTCGATTTTATCACTGTTTTTAGTTTTTTTCTTGTAAAAATTTGTCCTTGTGCTTATCAAACAGAGAGCTGTCTGTTTCACATGAAGTGTAAAAGAAAAATACTGAAACTGGAGACAAATTGCAAACTGTATACAGTATATTTAAAAATAATTTGTTCACGATGTGTTTGAGGAATTGGGTTTCGTCGCTGTCTTCATAAGACCCCTAAATTTTTTTCGTATTTTAATTGATGAGGCCGGGTCTGATGGCCTATATCTATGGCACCAATCCGGTCGGGTTGCTTATACACGAATGGAGCATATTCCATGAGGTTAGTCCATATATATATATATATATATATATATATATATATATATATATATATATATATATATATATATATATATATATATGTGTGTGTGTGTGATCAATGTCTGACAGCCTACATCTATGAGAACATCCTGGTCTGATAGCCTACATCTGTGAGATCATCCTGGTCTGATAGCCTACATCTGTGAGATCATCCTGGTCTGATAGCCTACATCTGTGAGATCATCCTGGTCTGATAGCCTACATCTGTGAGATCATTCTGGTCTGGTAGCCAATACCTATGAGGTCAATTCAGTCTGATAGTCAATATCTATGAGACCAGTTCGGTCTGGTAGCCAGTACCTATGAGGTCAATCCTGTCTGGTAGCCAATATCTATGAGATCAGTTCGGTCTGGTAGCCTACATCTATTAGATCAATACGGTCTGGTAGCCTACATCTATGAGAACAATTTGGTTTGGTAGCTTTAATCTACGAGGTAAATCCGGTCTTGTAGCCTACAGTGTATATCTACGAATTCAATCCGGACTGATAGCATACATCTTTGGGGTCAGTCCGGTCTGGTAGACAATATATATGAGGCCAATCCGGTCTGATGACCTAGATCTATGAGGTCAATCCTGTCTGGTAACCTATACATCTATGACGCCAATCCTGTCTGGTAGCGTATACATGTATGAGGTCAATCCTGTCTGGTAGCGTATACATGTATGAGGTCAATCATGTCTGGTAGCGTATACATGTATGAGGTCAATCCTGTCTGGTAGCGTATACATCTATGAGGTTAATCCTGTCTGGTAGCGTATACATCTATGAGGTCAATCCTGTCTGGTAGCTTATACATCTACGAGGTCAATCTGGTTCGGTGGCTTATATTTTTGATGTCAGTCCGGCCTGATAGCCTCAATCTATCAGGTAAGTCCTGTTTGATAGCCTATATCTACATATGAGGTCAATCCAGCCTGGCAGAGTCTATCTGTTGAGACAACCTGGTCTTCTGGTTTATATGTCTGAAACCTATAACGTCTAGTATATAATCTCATATTTATTATTTCATTTATTCGACAGTGGTCAGACTATACGTAGAGGAAACAGGTCAACATAACATACTAGGTTTTTTTTTTATAGGGTTTAATTCACTGTGCTCTTAGTAACAGCAAGATAAATAGCAAGGGCTTCGTGACCTAGCTCAGACAGTAAGACGGTGTTGGTTGGGGATGGGTAGAGGGGTAAGGACGTTTTGGGTTGGGAGCATGTCACACTTGAAAGAGGTAAGGACTGTGCTGCGTAGTGTAAATTACAATGACATACTTATTATTTAGCAGATACACTCTCAAACAAATGATCTGTTAAATTTAACCGAGAGTCTGGTGATGTCAGAATGCAATATGTTATTGCAGTGGATTATTCTGTTAAATATAGCTGACAATTATGTTCTATTGTTCAGCATGATTTATTTATTTATTTATTTATTTGGTGTTTTACGCCGTACTCAAGAATATTTAACTTATGCGACGGCGGTCAGTATTATGGTGGGAGGAAACCGGGTAGACCCCGGGGGAAACCCACGACCATCCGCAGGTCGCTGGAAGACCTTCACACGTACGAGTTCAGCATGAACATTGTGCTTGAAATATTGTTGGGTAAGCTGTAAAGCACTAGTCAAATAAATAAATAAATAAATAAATAAATAAATAAATAAATAAATAAATAAATAAATAAATAAATAAATAAATAAATAAATAAATAAATAAATAAATATCAAAAGTATTGTGTTATAATAACAGAATATATTCCAGCATCAAAAGGGAAATCCGGTATTGTTGGTAAAAAATCCATAATCGGTAATCAAATCAAATTTTCTGTATTTACCACGAATAGTCAAATTATTGCATTTCAGTTAGTTTCAAATTTCTACCTGAACTATTTATAGCTTTAAAATGAAAAGTTTTAATATTTTAGAAAATTTGTTACCGATTTTGAATGGTAACGCACGTCCACATCAGAGGCTGATATTTTGTGAAAGTTAATTGTTTGCATCGGCTATACTAAAATAATAGCAAAATTTCCTCTTTAAGCTATACAATATAATGAAACAGTTCAACTCTTTGTCCAATATAAGCTCACGACAAGTAAAAATGCGAAGACATTTTCTGTGGTTTTAAACGTCACCTCATTTGTCCATCCGACAATTAGAATAAACACAGTATTGGCACTGGAGCTACCATCCTGTCATAACAGAACGACTGCCATGAAAATAGCCCGGTCGCTATAAACCACTTTACTGCCATACACGATGGGAAATCTTAAACAAACAAACTTCTGATATATTGTGTTACGACGGTTAAGTCTGGCTTCCATAGAAGCAGGCCACCCAATGAAACTGTGCGCATGGTCCAAACTGCAGAAACAATGGGTACTCAATGTGAAATACTGAAGCTTTTACGTTTAAAAATCCATCGACGCCCGCTCGAGAAATATAAACTGAATTGCCAAATATATTATTCAATTATCTGCATTGATTGCATCTATCAACACCCAACTCAATTACATTATTCGACTTCATGATAGAGTTTACCAAATGGAGACCATGTACGCTAACAACTTGCGGTATAAAGCTATTACTGCTGTACTTTTCGTCAATGTTTCGTCATTTTTTTTTTCATCAAGATTTTAAATCTCTGTTATTGATATATCTCTTACCCAACGACACCAATTAAACCACTGCCAAAACTACCAACAGCTGCTTGAATGTTTATGCTACTGAAACAGGTTTCGTGTAGGTATAGTTCCGATAAGTACTCCAGTATGAGGCCAGACGCTGCGGTGGGAAAAACGAGACAAGATTTCCATGACCGCAAAATGTTGCTTTTCAAGGTCAAATGTCGGTGTGACCTTGACGAAGCATCGATTCCAGCAACGTTACTGCCCGGGGTAACTGACGCTGTATACGTTCCGATTAAGTGCCTCTATAAGATCCAAGCAGCCTTTCTGAAAAAAAAAACAATTGCCCGGGATCAACAAATGCGTTTTGTCGCCTGCATTTTCTTTTGCGTATAGTAGGTCCCCATTCCCGTTTTCAGAATAAAAAACGATTGAAACAGAAACGCACACAGCTGTATCATATTTCATATAGAGATGGGGTGGGGGAGAGGGGGGTCACCACAATGACAAGAACCAACAGCCGGTTTATCTGGAATGTAATATTAGTGAAAAGGACTATAGTTTAATTTAGACATATAAGGAACCCTATATAAGGCGCGGTATAATACCGACATAATACCGGTTGCAATTGTAATTTTTGAATATTACAAACTGGCCAGAATTATTACAACTTGAGTTTGCAGTCCCAGGGTAAAAGGTCTTCACAAATTAACGTGTTTCACGCGATCTTCTGCTATGCAAGACTCAAGGCTATATCTGCTCCAAAAATCATTTAAAGAGTTTTGAACGAACGAATTTTGGGAGCTAAGTCTATATTTATAGTGCGGACAATATCAACATCGGGCGAGCAAGTACTTTGCCTACCAGCTTATGCTCTGAACTATTAAGATGATAAAGAATGAAGATTGTTAATATACTTGTCTTAGACACGGCCCCTCTCCTAGTGCCTCGACACTACCTCTGTGCAGAGGAATAGACCTTGACCACCGAGGTCGAGTGTTCAATCTCAGCTTCCGCGGAGTCGCCTGTATGTGTCAGGTGCTCGTGACGGCGTGCCGTAGTTCTAACTGCTGTCTGAGCCATGCTTGTTCCGCTTTTAAGTCTTACTCCACAATCGTGTATCTGAGGCATTTGTTTGAGCACGGCGAGAAATATACATCAATACTGATCCTATAGGCCAATAGAGGAAAAGACCAAGTTCTGGTGACCCGAACGACACCACAACGCGACTTGTTTGCATTGGCGTCTTCAGCATGGCGTTCCAGTGAGGCAGCTCTGTAAATATGGCGGCATTGGGTCCGGGCTGTTAAAGGCAACGTCGTGATATGATCGAATTATTGCTGAAAGTGACTTTATATAACCAAACAAACAAACGCTATTGCAAGTCATGTGCCAACACAGCATAACAGTCATTATCTAGACACTGAATGATAAGCGACCAAATTAATTCTACCAAAGGATTAGAGCTGGCATTCAATTTTGTAACTTCAAATAACTATAAACTAATAAAACGATTTTCTTTTGCATGTCTACAAGGTCGTCTCTTTGACAGTTTCCAAAATCTAAAGTTTCTAGCATAAACTGGAACGACTAGCTGTTTTTTTTTTATTGTGTCCTGCCTAAAAGTTGTGTCCTGTGATAATTGGAGCATCTGTCGGAGTTCCACATCTCTCAGACATATGTGTGTGTTTGTGTTTACTGTCCAGAGACAGGAAACAAAAGTAGAGATCCGCCCAAGGCCTACAGCAACATGGTGTGTCTTATAGACAAGTGGCAACGCGCCATCTGCAGCACTTTCCGAAACAAAGACTGTGCCCACAAAAAAGTTCACGAAGGAAGTCATAAATAAGAGCAGGAAGTTGTTACCTTTTGCTATGATTAAGGATAACTTGCACCAAACATGCCAAATGTTCCCGTCTTTTTGTCCTTGAAAAATAACAAATCTACGGTGCGCCTTTGGTACCATGCTGTACTGCGCATGCACCAAGTTCAAAGGTTTACCAATGCTGAGAAGAAAGATCTTTGTTCACAGTTGGAATTGCCGTTTGGTTGACTTGCTTAAAATGCACTGGGTATCAAATGTCACATTTCTGAGTTCTAAATTAACGGGCTTCTGTCTTCCGCTTACATCAGTCTTCAACGACTGTTGGGAGATAAGGATCATACTGTAAGCAAAGGTTTATCAGATTCATTTTTCTAAGTCTTTATGTTTCCGTATCTTATCGTAAGTTTCAAGCGGGGCATCTTAATATTAACCGATATATTAGCTCAGAAATCTTATACAAAACTAATTCATACTCAGGCTTGTTTTTTTTTTTTCATCTTACCAGCTTTTTTTAGTATTTATACATTATTTCTTACATATTCCTTAGGAAACTGGTGTTTTACGCTGTTATGAATAGGCTACACATGCGCAATTTAGGCAATGGGGTCCAAGATTTGCTTCTGAACTGAGGAGCACTGACTGGTTAATACTGCCACACAGATATTTTAGGTTGTTGATGCGCTATAAATTTCTGCACTGTTAGTTTGCACCTGGTTAAAATGTATCAGAATTTTATCTGTTTGGGATAGAACTGAAAACTTTTTTACCAGTGTAACTTCTCACCCTTCTGGAGGTTACCAAGGTAACAAAATGCTATGACGTCACTTCCAGCAACCACAGCTCAAAAATGGTGGTCATGCTAGGTTGATTTTTTTATATGTTGTTGAAAAAAGTGTAAGTTGCATGTGCTTGTATGGCATTGTACCACGCGAAAGTTAGAGCATATATATTTTGAGGTTGAAGTTGACAAATTTACTACATAAATAGTAAGGAAAATCAATGCGCTCGTGTAATCTGAAAATGGGTTTTGTAAGTATCAGCTTGGAATCTTTCTGGGTATAGTTTACATTTACAAATGTCGGACTACTCACTTAGATTCTGATTTCAGTCTGATCTATGACTTTGACACATCTATCGATAAGAACATTGTTTTTGTTTTTCCTGACAACGCACGACCGGCATCTCTTTTTTGTGTACTTACCAGGGCACGTTTCACTGCGACCTTTAACCCTTATTATTTCTAGTTGAGTCGTCTCGACTTACGCAGTTATTCGGACGAGGGTCCTATAGACTGCCGGACGTAAAACTAAATCAGAATTGTTTACTTCAGAGAATCTACGAATCTCGACGACTGGGGAAGAGAAGTGAAGGGCCATTGTTTCGGATGAACTTGACGTTGACAGAGCACAATCTGTAACAATCTCCTATTTGTGTCTATCCTGATTTAAGTTCCATGCACCAGCGTCCGTACGTTATAAACATCCGGGTACTTTGTTTTAATTTACTGGGTGTAATATTTACACAGGCACCCGGATGTATGTAGCCTCTGACCTTGTAATAACCAGCTACCGTCATCTTGTGTTTACATAATCTTTTCATGTATAGACCGATGCCAGGTGCATGAAGATATGGTAAACTGGCTTTGGCTATAAAGAAGACTATCCCTGGTTAACAATAAATATATGGTTTGTTTAATGTATTTAGATAACCGAAAGAAACGAAGCAAACAGGATTTATGTGTGTACCTGGTTAACTCACAGCTGAATGTAAGTCTTCTCTTTTTTTTAATCGAATGTTCATCCAGTAAATACTGATAAACTTTCCCTCTCCAGAACATTCATATCACAGGTTTCTTAAACAGTGTAGTACCCTCGCTAACGTTTCACTTACAATGGCCTACATGACTGACGTCATACGCACTAATCCAGTTCTCCCTGGTTTTTCTACTTCTCGGAGACGCGAGATAGTCGGGCGGTGGTGCTCAGACGACGACCGGTGGTTTTCGGGCTCTGCTTAATACCCTTCACCCATAAATACATCGAATCGTCGTATTAATGAATTATTCTTCAGTTTGCAAACAGCTGCGAAATCTCGCAACAAGTCCCTGTCGTACTGCACCGAGGAACCTCGTTTTTTACCGAGGGCCCTCGATCGTTATAAATGAATGTGCTGGATATCGTCTTCATATCTCTCTTGTTACATAATTTGGCATAACTTTATAGCAAAAAAAAAAATACCCTTTTTCTCTCAACAAAAAGTTAAATTGTGTTTTCACACCAGAGTGAAGAATTGTTGGCTTTATAATAAGGTTTACCTTAGAAACAGTTCTTTTCTTGCGAAAAGCAGTTCTAGAACCTGTCTTCCACATCGTTCGTCCTTGATATCCAATGCCACTCCTTCGTCTGATGATGGAAATCTGACTGAAGTTGTCGCTTTCATTCAGGTAATACATTCTGATAGGAAGTAAACGCAAGAGAGTAATCCGACAAACGACGCTTAAACTAAAGCTAGTAATTCTAGTATGATTGAATTCTATTTGTGTGCCGTAACGGTTATTGGTGTTCATTTTGTACCAACGTTTTCTGTATTTCTTTGTGACGGTTCAGGTTTCAACGACTGCTATTTTCGGCCATATTTCCATGTTCTTCACAGTCCATGGTTTACCTACTGCAACTTTCGACCACACTTTCATGTTAATCACAGTAGATACAGGAGTTTCAGCGGCTGCAATTTTCGGCCACACTTCCATACTCTACACAGTAGGTGTTTCAACGACTGCAATTTTGGGCTGCATTTCAATACTCTTGACGTTAATGTCGAATGTTACTTGTGCATCGCAGCTATTTATGACAGGGTTTTGGTTCTTTACACTGACACAGTTATGAAACTATATCCTGTTCATGCATGCGAGGATAAATCTGAGAAGTAGGGTCGAATCCAAAAGAACGAATGATCATAGCTTAACGCGATATCGGCAATATTTCAGCCATATCATGGCGAAGGCATGCAAAAGAGACCTGCTACCACTCCGGAATAAAAAGACACCAAAAAATTGAAGTTTGTTTTGAATTAGTTACTTTTTATACTTTCTTCCCACGGAACACATGAAAATCGATATATATAAGTTCTACGGCTTGAGTACATAGCATGTAGGACAAACAAGAAAAACAAATTGATAGACAAAAAATCAGAAATAACTCTACTTTTTAAGGTTAAATCTTAACATTTTAACAATATTAATAGTTCTCAATAAACGCAGATGATGTGTGTTGTGTTGTTTAGTTTTGAAAAAAATAACTATGTTTGAATAGATATGAATGACAAAACACGCTGAATATAAGATTCTAAATGACAAGGAAAAAAGACGAAGTGAATTATCAATATTCACTCCATTCTTGATAAGGTGATCCTGTCTGGTCAAATGTGCAAAACAAAGTCAGGGCTCGAGTATTCAAAAAGCATAATTCATAGGCGTACTTAACCAAGGAACAATAAAAACGTTCTTATCCCAATCCTAAACAAGACGTTTAACTTCTGGCCAAAATGCTAGATCAACTAGATAATAAACATTCCATAAACAGTGCCGGATATTTTCACGTTTCTAGCAAAACACATCTCGCATGATAATAGAGCCAAACGCCCGGCAACAAGACGTTGACGTCAGATGTTCCTTTCCCAGATCATCATGATGACGTCACATTAAAGACAGTATGACTTTACAATAGAAACTGATACATTGTAACCGTGTAGACGTTACGTTTCAATCTATTCTTGGCGTAACAGCGACTCGAGGTCCTGCTTCACACTAGCGCCACCTCATGGGATTACAAAATATTCCGCCTCCCCATTATACATATATTTGTCAAGACAGTCTACACAGCATTAGCAGCCTTGGCAAGTGACCACATGACCACCATATAATAATGCCTTCATTACAAAGACAAAAAAGGAATGGCAGAAGCTCTAAATTTCTCGGACCAGCCGTATTAAGTAAACTTTGTTCATCACAAGTTGATATGAAACACAATGACAACATGAAATGGGCATATGCCATCCAATTACCATTTCTGTCTTTATATTAAATTTGATCTTAACTTACAGCTATATTTGCCAACTGATTAATTAAAGGACAACATAAGTATTTGTTGTTGCTCACCACCGGTTGAGTACAATGACAGTAGAAAGAATAAGAGACATTCGGCTTTGCAATACACCCTTTCGGGGAGGGGGGAATGGAGAAGTTCAAGTCTAGGTACGGAAAGGGTTTCAAGCTGTTTACACTTCTAAAATCAGCAAAGTCTTTCTCACAAAGAATATACAGGTTGGAACAAAAGTCTGCAACCATAGGCAATTTACTATAGAATTTATTTTCCTTTATTTTTAACATAATTTTGATCATTTAAGTATCATGTATAATTTTATTTATTATCTTTCAGATTGTTACCCATGGCAGAGAACAGTTTCTCAAAACAAAATTTTGTTCCAAAGGACGCCACCTTATCTCAAAATGGTGTATACTAAACAGAACAATATCTAAGCAAGTAGTTTAACTAGGTGGTGAATGTGTTGAACAGTGTGGGTCAAACTGAAGTTTTGGCGTCACATTTTGCCTGAGGTTTGGTAAACAATGCAAATGATCTTATCTTCTCAGCCATAAACCACAGGGCCCTCTGAATAGGGCCTCATTCCCCTCCATGGTACCATTAGTTAAGATGACAACTACCAAACCTTTATCTTTACTTTCCCTGAAATTTTATCATTCACACAGCTTTTTCATTTGAAAAAAAGATTCTCGTATAATTACTGTAAATATAAAGTGAGGCAAGATTACTTTATTTCACTTGAAGTTTGGTAAGTCAAAATGCACTTCCAGAAGCACATAAATGCCTTAAAATGATACTTTTCACACCATCACAGTTTTTCTGGTAAATTAATCAAACTTCACAAAAACCTTAATATGGAGGAATCAATCAGATGGACAAAGCAAAATGTGAACTCTGAAAAATGCTTAAGGTTAGGTGAAATACAGTACTTCATATCTTACATGAAAAAATAATTTAATTTAATTTTTACATTTAATGTAATTCCAAAAACGTGTTGAAATAGGTTGACATCTCCAGGCTCATCCCTTCTTGCTCCACACCAAAAGAAAAAACATTTGAAAGTTTTATATATGAAACATATATAAGTTTTGGGACAACTTAACAAGCAAATGTGCAGCTTAAGTACAAATTATACATGCTTTTTCCAGAAAACAAGGTTAGGGTCGGTGAACCCAAACAGTATATACATACTATTTTCACTCAAGTATCATACTTATGGTTCTTGCCTCTACACAAAATTTCCACACTCACATATATCCTTTCCTGAATTCAGCGTACATTCTATACAACACTCTACGAACCCGTCAACTTGGCTACAAATAGCTGATTTTTGTACACAAAGTTCTCATTACTATCTACATATTTTACGACTAGCTAGAAACTATATTTACCCAGATGCAATCACTACTGTTCACAGACATCCCTGTACATGTAGCTAATTTATGCTTTTTACAAACATTGGAACATGTAAATAGCCCTTCATTCAAAGAGTCTTTTATATTTTGCAAATAATTGTCACATAATTTCTGCAGCCGGTGTTACCAATACAAAGCAAATGAAACAGTCCACTAGAAAGTTCTTCTCTAATGAGCTTCAGAAATACAAAACATAGAACATACTACATGTACCTCTTTAATTCTTACTTTCAATTATTCCCCAATCTTATCTTGGAATGCCATGCCCCAAAGACTTGACTTTGTCATCAAATCTTGTAAATACAGAAATACATGTCCATAGACTCTCAATATGAATAATTAACATGTTAAACGGTTGATAAATTATCCACATGAAAGCAATATTATTCCAATAATAAAACTTAAGAGGTATAAATATTAAAACATGTAAAATATCATGGTTTCCATGGTTTTTGTTACTATACATAATCCATTCATGAAATAAATATAAACAAATTACATCAACACGAGAATACAAGTTCTGGATTACATCAGACATTCTTGGTGTAGATAAAGCCTCTAAATGGAAACAAGTATAGTGAATGCAAAACAGGGCTTTTCAATTCAAATAAAAGCTTTGGAAAACGAAAACTCTGAATGTCAAAAAACGGGTTTGGTACAAACAAATACAAAATCACAATTACAGCTGTGATATCCTACAAAAAGTCTATGTCAGCTTACACAAAGGCTCCTTGTTTAAGTGAACAGACCACGTTAAAAAAATAGGAAATCAAAACTAATCTAACCACCAGATTACGGAATTTTCTGAGTTCAATGAAAGATAATAACAAAAACTTTTGAGTGCAAAATTCTGGAAGCCCCAGAGTGGAAATAACACAAAAAAAATCTGCAATATCATGGTTTTACACAATCTCTAAACATGCAGAGAAATAGTAATATTCTAAAACTGAAATATGAATTGTTTAACTGTACATCAACAAGTTGCATTAGAGCTAATAAATGTATCTGTAAATGAAACCTCATTAGAATAGCTTGGAAATGCTTTATACATGCTGTAAGTGGCTTCAACAAAACACTTTTACAATAATGTTCTAAGCCAGGGAACACCAACAACTGAAAACTCTTTCTAATCATGGGTTTAGTTATGTATACATACATCTTATCATTCCTAGAGAGGCGAAATGGATGAAAATATGTTGATAACTGTCTTTCTAATTAATACACATGACTTTATTTTCATTTTCTTATTGACTTCAGAGCTTAATATATATATATATATATATATATATATATACACACACACACACTAATATATATTATGTATGTATATATGTGTGTGATTGTGTTTATATGTATTTATATGTGTGCGTGTGTACACTATGATTAGAATAATTATACCTGTCATTATGCCTGTAATTATATACCTCGCTGCTTTTGAGAATTTTTGTCGTGTTGTTCTTCAGCATACCTGAAGCCAATACTTACGGTTTTCTAACATCTGTAAAATCTGCTAATTTTAACCTAATTGTAAATATTTACACAAGAAAACCAAAGCCCGAATACACCTCCTCAGACCACGGAATTCCCAGGGATGAAATCAGAATTTTACACCTATATGAGAGGAGTCAATATATGCTTTTTCATCTGTGCACTGCAAAGAAGTGTCTCAATCCAACATGATGGCGTGCCTCGACCAATCAGGAGTGCAGCCTTCACTATACCTACAAGTTTACATAATTAAAAATGTCCTGTACTATAATGTGCCCAGAGTGTACATGTTTTTTAACTGTAACAATTCAAGTAATAACCTTTAATATTAGTTTCTACTGATCAGTCTCAAATGGTTTTAATTTCATCCATTTAATTTCAAATGGAATTAGGCCACCTCTGTTATTTTATCTACACCTCAGTTTTACAGGGTTTAACACAAGAGCCAGACAGCCTCTTAGATGACCTACACCCCGCTGTCCTATGACTTCACTGAACAGGCACATAACCTGTTGGCTGACTAGGCCTTGAAACTTACACATGATGTAACAAAGGAGCTTCTTAGCTAATCCTCAGTTCTGGACGATTAACCATAGCATCCAGATAGTCTGTTTTGGTAAATCTACAGAGACTCAAGAACCAAGGAGTTCAATAGAGGAGGCAGTCAGCCTCTTGGCTCACCTACACCTCAGTCCCAAAAGACTTTACAGAGGATCCAGAGAGCCTGTTGGCTGCTGTTGAAGATGCTCCAGGATCCTTTGTTCGACTAATTGCTATATGGTTGGAGCTGGAACTATGTCGTGGTTTTCCTAAGGCAGAATCCTCTGTGTCACTTAAACTTGCTAACGGAGCAGTCAAACTATCATTTCGATGTTTGTTGGTCAGCGATGACACACTTTTTTTCGACATGCTGTCCATAGAGCCTGAGGATTCCATCTTCCTGGCGATGACACTGGAAGCAGACTGGTTTTGGTTATCGGGTCGCTTGATGATGCCTCCTGGTGGCAGAGACTGTAACTCGATGGCATCCACGATTGTATGACCCTGCTGTCGAATAACAGCCACTCTGACCCCTGTGTTACTGCCCGTCTCTGAGCAGTCACTGTTGATGGAATTGGACGTGGGGATGTTGCCCCCGCTGGAGATGCTTCTTGGGTCTTCCTTGTCTTTTGCTCTGGGTGTTCTTGATTTCTCTCCCTTTTTTCCTGATTTGGACTGTTTACCGGAGCCTCGTGAGGGTCCTGGGCTGCGACCAACCCCCGACGACTCTGAGCTTTCCTCAATACTGGGTAGGTGTTTATTCAGTGTTATGTCCGCTTCATCCGGAACAGTGATGTCCTCTACAAGAAAAGACAAACATATCTTGTAGAGCAAAAGAGTTACAGGTAACTGGTAATTCTGGATGATTTGGTATATTGTATCTTTTTCACAATGAGGTAACTATTCTAGTCTAAGTCATAGCTTTTAACAAAACCCTATTCTAAATACACCCCTGCTCCCACCATAAACCTGGCTGCCATCGTGAAAAGATTGACATCAGTGAAATTAATCATTCCCCACAAAAACAGTTTACAGGTAGCAACCATTAGGATCTGTTTTTAATAGATGTCCGTTTTGAATGACATCATTTATGATATCCCAGTGCAAAATGATGTTGCAGCTTTACAGAACTGCTGGACCACTTTTCTATCTTATTCCTAGCAGTATACATGATCAGATAAAACTAGAAGCAAAACCCATAGTTTTTGCAATATTTTACACCCAATCCAAGTTAAGAACACAATTAAAAAGATTACAATCTAATCTTGTGTAATTTACTATATGTATTCTTTTCATACATGAATTATCCCATGTTTCACTTGGCTGATTGACCCTGCTATGCCGTAAAGGGATGTCATATTGCAAAAAAGTGTCACCAGATGTATGTTGTTGTAGCATTGTAAAGGTATCTTTAGACATGGATTACTCATGCTGGCTTCCTCTCCGGTCGTAAGTGGGAAGGTCTTCCAGCAACCTGCGGATGGTTGTGGGTTTCCCCCAGGCTGTGCCCGGTTTCCTCCCATCATAATGCTGGCCTCCGTCATATAAGTGAAATATTCTTGAGTACGGCGTAAAACACCAATCAAATAAATAAATAAATTAGACATGTATTATACAACTGCTTTATGTCTTTATCGTACCTGGTAGCTTTTTGGCCCTGAAAGAGGCGTTGGTGATGGCTGACTTAGACAGGGTGGTGGTGGAAGCGGTTGGGGATAGAGCCACTGCAATGCCCATAGGCCCATCTCCAGGCTGACCTGAGGGGTTATACTGTAGGGAGTTCCTTATGGCATTGCTCACCTGAAAACAACAGAAAAAAACATTTAGATAATGTATATCTTCAAGCCAATTATGCAAAACGTACGCATGAATAAACCTGAATTTCACTCTTAATCTGAGGAACCACAAATCGCATTTTTTAGTACACAAAATTTTATGAAAATCGGACAATGATTAAAGTAGTTTATTCCAAAAAAAACCCCCAAAAAACCATCACCAATTCCTAATCATAGAAATCCAAAGACTTATACATGTATCCTGCTGGTTTTCCAACTTGATCTGAGGTTAAACAAAAAAAAAAATTGATCAAAACTGGACAAGCATGACAGGCAGACAGATCCAAACAATTTCCTTGTTCTTGCTAAAGCTTGGGAGAAAGAAAAAATTCAGTCAAAGCAATACTGAACTTAAACTCCTGACACTGCCAACTATTTGCTAAATATCATCTCATCAAACCCCAACTTGGTTCACCTGTACTAAAACTTGGTTAATTTAATAACGTCTCACAATGTTAATTACACTTGTATCTTTAAAAAGCAGACCACCTAGGAGGGAAAAGAACTGACAAAATTTTGTGGAAGCCAGCATTAGAGGCTGATTTCAACACTTAATTCTCCTAGCACCCATCAACTAAACATTAGGGAAGCATTCTGGCACTTATCCAGTCCACTTTTATATGTGTCTGGCCCAGGCTACGGGTCTGAGTACCAAAAGCGCCTTAACTTCATTACAGAGCATGGTATCTCCAAGGAGAAACTTTCCTGGGCATGCTGCCTCCTCTTTTATAGTTCACCTCTCATGTGTGTGTCCCAGATCGAAAGTTTATAATCTCAGGGGACCATCCTGACACTGGACAATAGGAAACATTCTAGCACCCATTCAGTCCACCTCAAGTGTCTGTCCCAGATCAGAAGTCTATAATCTCAGGGGACCATCCTGACACTGGACAATAGGAAACATTCTAGCACCCATTCAGTCCACCTCATGTGTATGTCCCAGATCAGAAGTCTATAATCTCAGGGGACCATCCTGACACTGGACAATAGGAAACATTCTAGCACTCATTCAGTCCACCTCATGTGTATGTCCCAGATCAGAAGTTTATAATCTCAGGGGACCATCCTGACACTGGACAATAGGAAACATTCCAGCACCCATTCAGCCCACCTCAAGTGTCTGTCCCAGATCAAAAGTTTATAATCTCACGGGACCATCCTGACACTGGACAACAGGGAAACATTCCAGCACCCATTCAGCCCACCTCAAGTGTCTGTCCCAGATCAAAAGTTTATAATCTCAGGGGACCATCCTGACACTGGACAATAGGAAACATTCTAGCACCCATTCAGTCCACCTCATGTGTATGTCCCAGATCAGAAGTTTATAATCTCAGGGGACCATCCTGACACTGGACAATAGGAAACATTCTAGCACCCATTCAGTCCACCTCATGTGTATGTCCCAGATCAGAAGTTTATAATCTCAGGGGACCATCCTGACACTGGACAATAGGAAACATTCTAGCACCCATTCAGCCCACCTCATGTGTATGTCCCAGATCAGAAGTTTATAATCTCAGGGGACCATCCTGACACTGGACAATAGGAAACATTCTAGCACCCATTCAGCCCACCTCATGTGTATGTCCCAGATCAGAAGTTTATAATCTCAGGGGACCATCCTGACACTGGACAATAGGAAACATTCTAGCACCCATTCAGCCCACCTCATGTGTATGTCCCAGATCAGAAGTTTATAATCTCAGGGGACCATCCTGACACTGGACAATAGGAAACATTCTAGCACCCATTCAGCCCACCTCATGTGTATGTCCCAGATCAGAAGTTTATAATCTCAGGGGACCATCCTGACACTGGACAATAGGAAACATTCTAGCACCCATTCAGCCCACCTCATGTGTCTGTCCCAGATCAGAAGTTTATAATCTCAGGGGACCATCCTGACACTGGACAATAGGAAACATTCCAGCACCCATTCAGCCCACCTCAAGTGTCTGTCCCAGATCAAAAGTTTATAATCTCTGGGGACCATCCTGACACTGGACAACAGGGAAACATTCTAGCATTCATTCAGCCCACCTTATGTGTGTGTCCCAGATCAGAAGTTTATAATCTCTGGGGACCATCCTGACACTGGACAATAGGAAACATTCTAGCACCCATTCAGTCCACCTCAAGCATGTGTTCCAGATCAGAAGTTTATAATCTCTGGGAACCATCCTGATACTGGACATCTGGGAAGCATTCTAGCACCCATTCAGTCCACTTCAAGTGTCTGTCCCAGATCAGAAGTTTTTAATTTCTGGGGACATCCTGACACTAGACAATAGGGAAACATTCTAGAACCCATTCAGACCATCTTATGTATCTGTCCCAGATCAGAAGTTTATCATATCAGTGGACCATCCTGATACTGGACATAGGGAAACATTCTAGGACCCATTATGTGTCTGTCCCAGATCAAAATTTTTAATTCCAGGGGTCAATCCTGATACTGGACATTCAGGAAGCATTGTAGCACCCATTCAGTCCATTTAATGTGTCTGTCTCAGATGGGTCTGTGTCTCAAAAGTATCTTTGCTTTTATGATGGACTAACTTTGGTATTTGCATTGGTATTCTAGCACCTGTGTAGTCCAACACACTTGTGTCCCAAACCACAGGTTTATAACCTCAGGAGGCCACTCTGACACTGGACATTAAGGAAGCATTCCAAAGATGTTCCTTCCAACAGCATGCCTTATCTTGGGGGACTGACATCCTCCCCAGCAGTAAAAACAAACAGGAATGATGGGGACCAAATAGATGGCAGCCCCAACAGCTGTGATTCATTGGCCCTTTGGGAGATCACTGTGGCCAGCATCAGCTATGTTGATTGACCTGGTGGGGCAGACATCAGGTCAGGTTCAGTCATTAGGGCAAACTGGACAGTGATACCCCATATATTCTGTCAAAGGGCAGCAGGGTAGCTGTTCAAATTCACCAGAATCATTTCACAGTTTACCAGCTCTGATTAGATAGATATCATGGTGTTCACAGGGTCACATGTTCAATGTACAGCTTGGGTGGGCAGCTATGTTGAATACTGGGCACTGGGCAGGCAAGGGAGGGTATTAAAGTGGCAATCAGAGGGTAACCAGATTTCAAGGCAGATCCCCCCCCCCCCCCAAGACAGATACAGGCTTAAGGAGGACATTGGAAGTGAACCAAAACACAAACATGATATGCTATGATAAGTGTCTTCAAGACAAATATGTGGCAGCCCTCCATATATGGCGAATATTGAGAAATGCATCCACACATATCAAGCACAGTAGTTCAGACCTGGTCAGTGGGTAAGAAGAAAACTCATTTACAACTACTTAAATATGGTCACATTCTACAAAAAAATTAATCAGATTATGACAACGGTGGTAAGAAAGCGTGCATCAAATCTGCAGTGTTCCTGTGTTAGCTAATCACATTCAAGCTGTTCATAAGATTTTGCCACACACCCAACATACTTATTATTGCACTCACAAGCAGATAATTATTTCCCTAATACGAAGGGAATAGGGAAAAGGCCAGTGAAATCTATCTCTTTATTGCCTTACAATTTTTCACTGACAAAAAGCCAGTCAATTGTTTGAATTCTAGGGTAGGTTTAACAGATCATTTTGGGTGTCAATGACTTTTTATAATTGTCTTTTTAATTCCAAGTACAAAAAAAAAGAAAAACGAAAAGTTGGAATTAGAACAACTCGTTTATGTGAATGAGGAAACATTACAAAGGTGAATACCTAGGAATCTAGGCATCAAGACATTCATGTAACAGCTATAAATAGATACGGGCAATCCAAGAAACAGTTTCTCAACACCGACTTCCATATTATTAATTAATTGCGGTTCGTACTGCCCACCACAGAATTCAAGTATTTGGCCAAATTTAACACAAGCTCAGGTAAACATAAATTATGCCCCAACAAATGCATTTGCTTGAAATGTATAAAAGAATACCAGCAGCATTGTGGTGAGTTCATGATAGGTATGTGGTTACCATGACAACTGCCTAAGTGGACAAATGTGTCCACTAAAATGAAAACTTCATGCTGAAAACAGTTGGAGTTGTAGCCCGGTGATGAGATCATTTTTATCTATATAGTGTATGTAGGGAAACTGGCGATCTCATAATCAGGACAACCATGGAAATGAACAAATGTGAGTTGCGACACACTGTCATCTGTGTATCTATGTATCCACCAAAAATTGAAATTCTGCGTGGAAAACAGTTGGAGCTATAGCCCGGACACAAAATTGTATCTATTTATATAGTATAATGTGGCTAACCACATTCTGGTAACCACGACAACCACAGAAATGGACAAATGTAAGTCGTGACACATCGTCATCTGTGTATGCAAGTATCCACCAAAAATGAAAACTGTATGTAAAGAACAGAGTTACAGCCCGGACACGAACATGGATGAGCAGACGGACAAAACTGCTGTAACATAATACTCTCCACCTTAAGGCTGGGCCGTATAAAAATCTAACAAAAAAAACATTGCTTATGATTCACAGAGGTGTTTCTGCTGACACTCCAGCCCTTATTTTATTTTTGTTGACTTTTGCTGATCTGACACTTACCAGACATTTTCAGTGTAGACATATATTTCACATTTACTACAACTATCTCCTTTCCAGTATCTTTTTTTCTTTACGTACATAAGCTCACTTTGAAAAGATGGTTGACACAAAATTAAAAATCAAATTTTCATGAACATCAAAGTGATTCTCAGTCCATCACAAGGTCAAACATCAGATACTGTTACTAACAACAGATCTATGTCAACATCAAGATGTGTGGAAGTGAGTGCATCACAAACAAACTGTTTGAACAATGCCTGTGTCATTGGTCAGGATTAGGTGGGAGTTAAGAAGAGACAGGCCTTGTGCTGTTCAACAGTAGGTGATGTCATTTCTGACAGTCACAGTATAATGTAAACAGGAAAACTATGGGTGTGGATCCTGTTCCAGATAAGGGAGATAACTTTGTGGTGTTACACTAAATCCATTCGGAAATCAGATCCCACCAATCTTCAACTGTTTCCCCTGCAATACATTGCATATTTTCCAACTACTCAATTATGAAAGCAGTAGATAAACTTTATCAACCTAGAGATAATTGCTACTTGCACTGATCTTGCATGTCAATCTGTAAGCTGTCATTACCAGACAGACATGGAAGAAAATGCTGAAAATATCCTACACCTACTCTATAAATACACGAGTAATGTAACTCCCAAAAAAGACTTCACTGTGACTCAATATTTCGGCATTTTATTTAGCCATCATCAGGAGAGTGTTCCAAATGGAAAAGGCAATGACATATATACATATATGCAGTGATATGGGTTGTTATAGTAATTAAGCAGAACTCAGAGCCAGTGATTTTAAAGGACTTATAAACAGAAATGACACAGAATCAACTTATCATAAACCATACAGGTTAGATAACCTAGTGACTAACAAACAAACAAAAGGAAACGCACCAGTAAAAACACCCCTATAGTTATGAATGGAAGTAATAAGAGAAAATCGGAGGGGGGTGGGGGGGGGGGGGGAAGAGGAGGGAAAGGGCAATAGATAGGGTATCATAGACCATATGAACATATCTACCTTACTGGTAGTGCTCATTATAATTATTATACCACAAACACAGCAAATCTAGTGGTATCATAAATAGGAATCATACATGATGTGAACAACATGTCTTTCTGCTAACATTAATTGATCACCAGATGCCCAACTATACAATGAAAATGAGTCTATAAGTGCCTATTACTGAATATACACATATAGAGTACTATAAAACCAAATCATGTCTTCAACCACAGAGCATTGTTTTTTACAACCCTCAGCAGGATTTTCGGGGTATTTATCAGAAACAATATATATAAAGTCATTCACATAAAAATCCTTATTTTTCTCAAAATATAACCTGGAAATTCTCCTTCAAATTCTTCAATTTCAAAATTTTCTTCAAAGTCTCATAAAACTGATAGTTTTTTAAGTAAGAATTCCCTCTTTTAAAACATATAACAATAACATGAAATTTACAGAGTTATACAGTTTTTTCGGGTGATCTCACATAAACAGCAATGCCAACTCCAAAAAATTTTCCCTAGAATAAACACCCAGGCATCTGGTAAGAAGTGTTACTGCCTAAGTGGGAAGTTTTGTTTTGATATAGACGTAGGTACATATGCACTGACACATGTATCAACAACAGGCTATTGTGGAAGCGTTCAGCCCCCCTTTACATACAGCATGACACTACTTATCCTGTCTAACAACATCAACACCAGCCGTGAGAGTGATATCATACTGCAGTCCTGGGAGTGCCCATCAGGATACAATACAGAATGGTGGGAAAGACACATTTAAACCAGGATATAACAAGGATATTTGCTGTGCATGTTTCCCATGTGTGATCTGTAGGCCATATTAGTGAAAAGCAAGCAGACTGCAAAGAACTTTGTGCATGACCACACAAGGGAGCACTCAGTCAAATCAGACTATGCAGGCCTTTAGAACAATTTCCTGCCTGAGAATGTATGTTTGTATGCTTGGGGTTTAACATCATGCTTGGGGTTTAACATCATGCTTGGGGTTTAACATTATGTTTGGGGTTTAAGATCATGCTTTGGGTTTAACATCATGCTTTGGGTTTAACATCATGCTTGGGGTTTAACATCATGTATAAATTTTGCATCATATGATTACAAGGATTCATTTAAAGTGTGTGTACATACACTGTGTCTTCTTATAGAAGGCGAGTCAGTGCTGAAGACACCAAATATGACACCCCACCCAGTCACATTACACTGATACCGGGGTAACCTGGCCCTGTTTCCTTGCTCTAACCTCTCAGTGCTGAATGACAAGCGAGGCAACAGCAAGTACCATATTCAAAGTCTTTGGTATGACCCGCCCTGGGTTTTATCTCAGATCTGCTGATCTGGAGGCAGGGTTTTATCTCAGAACTCCTGATTTGGAGGCGGGGTTTTATCTCAGATCTCCTGATTTGGAGGCGGGGTTTTATCTCAGATCTCCTGATTTGGAGGCAGAGGCCACCAAAGCGGTTGCCCGAGAATGGGACTGAACGGTCATCTCCTGTGACCTAGTCACTAAAAGGCAAGGATCTTTAATCACATGAGCATAGCCTGTTTCCTCATCACATTACAACTGAATAATGGTAGCATGCATAAATTATCCATTGTTTAGATTGTCACAAACATAACAGTCTGCTACATACAAACACAATACTTGGCTATAACATTGCTCATGTACAGAAAGTTGAGACCTGAAATGCACGTCTGTATTTGTAGCATAAATTTGTAAAGATAACCGCCCCCTTCCCCCCCATCACCATACATAGTTTATTTTTAAGTGTTACGAGGAAAGGGTTACAGAGTTACAGGGTTAGTCCCGGGGGGTGAATTATAAATGAAAGAGGAGCTTTCAGTGCATTTCATATATGCTTTAAGTTTGTTTTGTGCAGACTACATTACCCTGGTAGGGTTGCACAAGTCCAGGGTTTCAATGAAAGTATTGAACGTATATAGAATTTGTCCATCTATAATCACATAGAATAATATCCATCAATAAACATCTTGCATGTCAACAGTTTGGAGAATTACAATAACAGATATTGTACATGTATTATATTTACATTTGAGAACACAGATAATGATGCCTTAAGCTTTGAAACAAAATCAACTGTTTAGACCGCATAAGCCCAAGTGCCAGGCTGTTGTAAATAATTAGGGGAAACTACTTTAGTATAAAGTATACTTACTGCGTGGCATTTCATTTCACATCTTTATCTTTTTGGGGTTGGCCATAGACACAGTTAACATGTTATAGTTTGTGTAACTGCTCCTGTGAGTTTCTGAATTCAGTCCATGTAGCAACAGTGTGAAACACTTGATCTAGGGGTCAAACAGGGTTTTAAACTCAGATTTCCACACAGGATGAGATCACCTGTCATCTACTACAAAATCCCACTAACTATTGCCATTAGCTCCTAAGCATATGGGATGTTTTAGTCTAATATACAGACAAGGGCACTATTATTTAGATTACAGAGCAGTTTTCCACATACAAGATGTAAGGTTCATTGACATTGAGTCATTATCTACATATTTCACTTTTTATCTACTATAATGATCGGGGATATCAAAGTTACATGTCAGAGAGTACAGTAGGCAATGCCTTGTATCTCTATGCTTGTCTATTTGATTGGTATTTCTTAAGGTATTTTCAACAGCTTTTCTCTTCAATAAATGAGTGATGGGGTTTATGTGTGGCACAAATTTGCCCACTTTAAAATTCATATTCGATTCAGTTTGTTGAAAACTTAAGGTATATGCCACAAACTCTGGAACTGAACTCTCAACATCATCAGCTTGGGGCTTTTAGTATAAAATACAGAACTGCAGTTTTCTATGCATTTAGAAAAAAATCAAATGAGCAATTTCAGTATAAGGTTTTTGACTGCTAAGAAATGCTGAAATTCCTTTTTTCTATAACAACCAATCTTTACCAAAATAAAATTGAAATCATCATAATGTTCTCTGGTGAAAAATGGCTGTCAGCCAGGTCTGCATACTAAGCTATATACACTCACTGCTGCACAAGACTGCATATGTGCAGAGTCTGGGGTCTGCAAGTTCCACGTCATATCATTGCAATTTCCTCTCATTTTTTATCTCTGCACACCAAGATAAATGTCTGAGTAAGTACACAACTGCCGTGCACTGATTTTCATATCCAGAGGGCTTACCACAATGTGCCCACAACCTGGCAGTAAAGAAGTGAACTGTAAGCTAAAGTGGTTTGTGGCTGTGCCAGTGGTATTTTCAGTGTGATAGGCCACACTGAACTAGTTTAGTGGTTAACTAATGGCAAGCTGGGTGAATATAATAATAATAATACAATAAAATAAAACAAAAAATAATTCAACCCTAAAGCTAAAGGACCACAAACATTTTGTTCTGCAGTGCAACACTGCCTTATCATGTTGGTAAATCTTTTAACCTGAAATTCTTCCATTGCCATGAGCTGAATTGGAGAAACCTTTTATCCAGTGCTAATATGGCTAAAAGGCGAACCAGGACTTGGCTGAGGTCAGCAGAAACTGCTGCATTCTTGGCTTCTAGAAATAACTTGTGCCTGATTGGTCAAAATTTATAGCATGGTGTCGCGTTCAATTTCCTCAATTTTCACGATGTTACCTTGAACTGCTATATCTTGGTATGCAATATTAAAAAAGTAAGAAAGTATGCCTTATACTTGCTTGATGCATATATATATAAACATTTGTATCTCTATTAGTACAGGCATAAAAAGCCATTGCACACTTGCATATGTTACAACGAAATACGGCAATAAATCTAACTGATAATGCAAGTTTTGATGGAAACAAATACTGAGTACTCCTTCCAAATATAAAAATGCACTTGTACGAATTGAACCAAAAAGTTTGTCACTTTTGTCATCCACCGTCATATTGTTAAGTTACAGTACAGACCAATCCTAAGCTTACAGTCCTTCTCCCAGTGTGACGGTTGGCGCATGATAACAAAATAAAACACAGTCTCAAAGCCTGTTAAGGGTGATAATCATGATGCAATTGTGTACATGTGTCAAAATGCCATGGCAGTGTACTTTCTCTCACAGCCTAGCTCGAACCGACGTAGTTTTGCAATTGGGAGGTCTGTGAGGTCACATTAGTATCTCCATCACACAGCTTCATGGATTGGGTATAGCGTTCTTTGAAAATAGGACACTGTGGCCTTTCGATGCATGCTAGCCGAGCTCGAATTGGCACAGCTTTGAGGTCTGTAAGGTCACACCGGTATGCTTATCACTAAGCTCCATACATTTGGTACACACCTGTCGAAAACAGGACTCAATGACCTTTCGATTCTTGCTACTCATGTTCAAAATGGTGAGTATGGAGTGAAATAGAGAAAAAACTAAGATGGGTAAAGTATATACATGTAGGTATGTCGCTTGGGGGCTTACCATAGCCTGGCCATGTATAAAACTCCATAAGATGAAGAGCTGATAAATTTATCAACAATATGACTGGAGTCGTCTACAACTGAATGACCGTGTGTGCCTGAAATGGTATCTTATACTGACAACGAATTCTGATCAAGATACGTGGACCATCCACGGACCAGCAGCTTGCGATGGCTGGAGGATCACTTCACCTCCACGTAGGATCGGCGTACAGTCTACGTATCATACTGCAGATAGTTACAGTTATGTCTGATATATTTATATCTTCCCTGTTGTACATTTATTTACTTATTTATTTATCTGATTGGTGTTTTATGCTGTACTCAAGAATATTTCACTTATACGACTGGGGCCAACATTAAGATGGAGGAAACTGGCCAGAACCCGGTGGAAACCCACAACCATCAGCAGGTTTGTGGATTTATGTTACAATGTTACATACTACTGTACATCTTGCACATTTCTGGACGCTTAACTCCAAAGCTGATTAAGTGATGTGTAGAGCTAGGGCCACCAAATTAATTTTGGATGACAATTTTGCCACTTGGCCAGTTCCTTTGCATTGTTTTAATATCAAATTCGATGACAACACAGCTTTTTTTCACCAGCTAAGTGTGACCACTTGCTAACAATCATGCTGTCATCTCTGCTCTGAGTTTACTCTCTATGCTGTAAGTCTTTTATATAAATTGGCCAGAAGTTACCATTTACTCATGTACTACAGTGACAAGCTGAAATACTTTCTCATGTGTGACTCACAGACTTGCACCTCATCTTAGTGGAAAATAAAGGGTTTTACCAAACATGAGACTGATTATTGTAACTAAATACCCCACAAACTATATACATATAAATCTATATACAAATCTGGATATTTAAAAATCACAACTAAATCTGCGAACACCTGCAATAACGATATGGCTTCCTGGCAGGTAGAAAGTATGATGAGAACTTCTGAACACATTCTCTGGAGTTATTCTTTGCTAAAATAATAACACATCTGTCATATCTGACAAACTAGACAAAGACAGATAGATAGATAGATAGATATATAAAGACACTGATAGGCCAAAAACCCAAAAAGCGCTTACTGAGAGAAAATATGATGAAAAAAGTCATGAAAACGTGAGGAAATTTACAGTGAGATTCTTGCTTTTAGATAAACATGTATCTTTGCCAGAAATGCTTATGTTAAAAACATAACCAGAACATAAGGTATTAATTATTACAATAAATTTTGTCATAGACTGTGATCTAATTTTATGTACATGTACATATTTTTAGGTGACAACCCCCGAATGGTAGCAGGTGTTCCCCACTCTCTGCCGGGTTTCATTCCCCGATAATGCTGGCCGCCATCGTGTAACTGAAACTTTCTTGAGCATAGTGTAAAACACCAATCAAACAAATAAATAATTATTTCTAGTAGAATCTGGTCACACATAAGGAAATGTGGTAAATCTTTTTTTTTTTTGTAACTGATTAAATATATTATAAAGATATAAATATATATCTATATATCTATCTATCTATCTATCTATCTATATATGTATATATATATATATATATATATATATATATATATATATATATATATATATGTATAAACTTCTATAGTATATAATTTTACCATGCACAAAGACAGTTTTACTGTAGACTTTATCCTTATATATATATATATATACAAATATCACTATAAAAAGGCAACATTTTAACAAGAAAATGTTACAACACCATGATTTAGTAGGTTTTACAATGGTTGGCATTAGTGGTGTGGTCTGGTTACTGACAAATATCAAGGTATTAAGACAATCCTGCAGCATGCATGCACAAAGGCAGGTAACTCTCTCTGATTATACATTTACTTTTAAAGGTGAAGGATGCAGTGAAGTGTGAACTCACAGAAGTGTGTTCAGATGGCGTTATCAAGTGTTGAAGCAGCGGTGTAGCAGGCGGAAAGAAGAGTGCAGATTACTCTTGGGCGGGGCGCTTGTAAAACACAGAAACCCTTCTACTATAACGGTAAGTGTGAGCCCATGCCCAGAAAAAACAAACTTGACGCAAGAATTTGGCAAGACATAGCACTGCAGCTTCATCCTGTGGTCTTTTACTTCTCGCTGGCCTAAAATTCTGACTGAGCAGATAATGAACTGCATGTACTCTCACAGGTAACAGAAAAAAAACAAGCAGGCAAAAACCAAAAAAAAAAAAAAAAAAAAAGAGAAACAAAATTGTGATGTTTGGCAGCACTTTAAGTACCCAAAAATACCTGTTCTTGCAGTACATGCAGTGCACTTTCTGTGAGAGTTTTTCACTCTCTGCTAATATAGGATCACCAAGACAAAATTACATAGCAAGTGAGGGGAAACATCTAGTTATAAAGAGTGCTTCAAATCATGATGGGTTTACACAATTCAAGGTCCGGTACAACACATTTAGATATTGTTCCCTCACTTGTCACTCCCCCAAAGCTTTAAAATAACGTTAACAACATCTACTGCATGGCAAAACTGCCAGTGAACGTGACATCTTTAAGCCGATCTCTTTCCTATATATGTCTTTATCAGATCTCAAATAGATCAGTTAAAATTGATTATAAATGCCTTTTTAGAGCTACGTGCATTGCCATAGTTATAATTTTTTCCCCCCAAAAATAAATACATAAATAAATAAAAAAATAAATTGTGATTTTTTTGCAATTCTCACAAGGCTCTCACAACTTGTTTACTGTCATGACAGTCTTGTAGGTTTCCAACAAGTAATTTTGGACAGCTTCCTAAACAGAACAGTGCAGGGTGTTCAAAATGGGCAAGTAGCAGGCTGCAGACAGCTGTCTACTGCTGTCCCCGTAGCAGGCTACAGACAGTTGTCTACTGCCATCCCCATAGCACGCTGCACACAGCTATCTACTGGCCGTCACCATAGCAGGCTGCACACAGCTGTCTACTGCCATCCCTGTAGCAGGCTGCAGACAGCTGTCTACTGCCGTCCCAGTAGCAGGCTGGCAGACAGCTGTCTACTGCCATCCCTGTAGCATGCTGCACACAGCTGTCTACTGTCGTCCCCGTAGCAGGCTGCAGACAGCTGTCTACTGCCATCCCTGTAGCATGCTGCACACAGCTGTCTACTGCCATCCCCGTAGCAGGCTGCACACAGCTGTCTACTGCCATCCCCATAGCAGGCTGCACACAGCTGTCTACTGCCGTCCCATAGCAGGTTGCAGACAGCTGTTCTACTGCCGTCACCATAGCAGGCTGCAGACAGCTGTCTACTGCCATCCCCGTAGCAGGCTGCAGACAGCTGTCTACTGCCACCACCGTAGCAGGCTGCCAGACAGCTGTTTACTGCCGTCCCAGTAGCAAGCTGCAGACAGCTGTCTACTGCCATCCCCGTAGCAGGCTGCACACAGCTGTCTACTGCCATCCCCATAGCAGGCTGCACACAGCTGTCTACCGCCGTCACCATAGCAGGCTGCAGACAGCTGTCTACTGCCATCCCGTAGCAGGCTGCACACAGCTGTCTACTGCCGTCCCATAGCAGGTTGCAGACAGCTGTCTACCGCCGTCACCATAGCAGGCTGCAGACAGCTGTCTACTGCCATCCCCGTAGCAGGCTGCAGACAGCTGTCTACTACCATCCCCGTAGCATGCTGCAGACAGCTGTCTACTGCCATCCCCATAGCATGCTGCACACAGCTGTCTACTGCCATCCCTGTAGGCAGGCTGCAGACAGCTGTCTACTGCTGTCCCCGTAGCAGGCTGCAGACAGTTGTCTATTGCCATCCCTGTAGCAGGCTGCAGACAGCTGTCCTACTGCCATCCCCGTAGCATGCTGCAGACAGCTGTCTACTGCCATCCCCATAGCAGGCTGCACACAGCTGTCTACTGCCGTCCCAGTAGCAGGCTGCACACAGCTGTCTACTGCCCAGCACCGTAGCAGGCTGCAGACAGCTGTTTACTGCCATCCCCGCAGCAGGCTGCAGACAGCTGTCTACTGCCATCCCCGTAGCATGCTGCAGACAGCTGTCTACTGCCATCCCCGTAGCATGCTGCACACAGCTCTCTACTGCCGTTCCCATAGCAGGCTGCACACAGCTGGCCTACTGCCGTTCCATAGCAGGCTGCACACAGCTGCCTACTGCCGTCCCCGTAGCAGGCTGCAGACAGCTGTCTACTGCCATCCCCATAGCATGCTGCACACAGCTGCCTACTGCCGTTCCCATAGCAGGCTGCACACAGCTGCCTACTGCCGTCCCCGTAGCAGGCTGCAGACAGCTGTCTGCCTTCCGTCCCAGTAGCCGCCTACTTTGAATATTCTTATTATTTAAATCAATAGTAATTGTGGCATAATTACTTTCAATTCAGCCGCCTACTTTTGAACTCCTCCAATTCTAAATGAAAACCCTGATAGTGGGAATTTTCCCTTTAACTTAACTGGTAGACTGGTGCTGGATCTTTGATGTGGAGAACCGAGTTCAATCCTAGAAAGGTAATTATATTGATCAACCATGACATAATGTAAGCTATTATGACAATCCTCACATACTCACCATTTGGACATCCGGGAAAAGCTCATAGCACGCTCTGTTGTGTACATCATTGACAGTCTGAATACCAAGCTTGGGTAATCCATTAAACCTACAAATTTAAACACCAATATGATATGAATGGCTTATATATGTAGAGAGAAATGTGTCAAAAGTTATTCCCCTGGATCTCCTTCATTCAGTGTTTTTTCAAAACAAGGGAAGCAAATTTACATATTCTCAGCTATAGACTATGCATGCATAATGTTTGATGATTAATGTTCAACTTGAAGTCTGATAAGGAATATTTCACGTATGGTAATATGCGTCAGTATCATCAGTGTAGGAAAGCTGAGTGCTGGGAATAAACCACTGGCATTCAGCAAATGTCTGATAAATTTCCCACGGGTTGCGATTCCTTACCTGAGACTGGGATTAGACCAACACTTAATGTAAGACAAAGAATCTTAATCATGCGTCTACAGCTCGTCTACATTTGGATCTTCGAGAGATTTATTTATTTGATTGGTGTTTTATGACGTACTCAGGAATATTTCACTTATACGACGGTGGCCAGCATTATGGTGGGTGGAAACCGGGCTGAGCCCAGGGGAAACCCACAACCATCCGCAGGTTGCTGGAAGACCTTCCCACATATGGCCGGAGAGGAAGCAGCATGAGCTGGACTTGAACTCACAGTGACCGCATTGGTAAGAGACTACTGGGTCTATCACGCTGCGGGATCTTCAAGAGAGGTGTAACATAAACATGTTCATTAAACAGTACCACAGGTGACTGTGTCTACTTCCTGACGTTCAGGCTTTTTGAAGGGAGTGAAACGAGTGAAAGTTGAGTGTAATTTCTCAGACCAGTTAGGCAGCACTTCCAAACAACTTGCTGAATTTTGCATACGGCGGGTCTGCTATCAACAGTGGCTGTCGTGACCTCCTCATACATCATAATTCATAAGAGATTCAAACAACGATACAGCGGTAAATTTCGTCTCAAAAGGGGCATACTAAATATCACTTTTTTCTTGGCAGATCTCATTTTTTCCAGTGAGAATCTCATCCTTCCTTCCAACAAAACCTTGACATATCTTTCTAAGATGAATACAACTATCAGAAAGAGGCATAATGAGTAATTTAGTCATAGATAATAGTTTCAGGTGAACCCCAGGGATTAAAGCAGACTTACATGACAAAGTACAAGCTGGCCAACATCTCTATGAGCAGACTGGGACTGACGACCAGGCGTGGAGATGTGACTAGTCCGTTTAACGAGTAATGCGACCCTGACCCCAAGGAGCCGTTTTCACCAGATGTTGGTAAGGCGTCCGGGGGGGTAACAAAGGCTGTGGAAACCAGACAACGGCTATCCTGGAAAATGCAAGGCACACAAGACATTAGTGTCGGTTTTTTACCTGTCCAGTTAAAGAGTATTCGTTGTGTGGCTGGGGTGACATGCATGAATATACTTATTTGATGGGTGTTTTACCTACATGATGGCGGCCAGGATCATGGTAGGAGAAAACCAGACAGACTTGAGTGTAAACCCACAGCCATCTACCAGGTTGCTGGCACAACTTCTCATGTATGACCGATGAGGAAGCCAGTTGACTGAGCCATTTAGGAGTTTGACTGTAGAACACAAGCCTTTTAGCCATCATGCTGACCATTCAAATCCCAAGTTTACCACGTAAATGTATAACAAAAATTAGTATGTTCACTATCACCGGTTGAAAGAACTAATACATAATCAAGCCTCCGTGCTAAAAAAAACCAAACAAAAACCCCCTAAACCCCCCCCCCCCCCAAAAACAAAATACACGTGCAGCCTGAGTGCTTTCTTCTAAGTAATACTTGAAGTTCCACTCATGTTTAATAGTCCAAGGCCTGCCTGAATGCAACTTGGGCATCTGGCTGCATTGAAGTCTTCCATCAGTCTGTCGATTGCAGGGGAGATAACTCTTGCAGGACTAATTGACAGAAAGAGTGGCTCCTTTAAAACGCTGTAGTATGTGCTCAAGTGCAAGGTAAGAAACATGCATGAAGAAAATTTTGCTAGTAATACTATCAATTACCTGTCACTGAACATGAACTTGAAACAGGCTTCTTGTTTGTTTTTTTTTCTTCTGGTTCATTTTTAGCAAAAGGAAATGAATGGCCAAAATCAATTTACCAAATACTGTATAGGAGTACTACAATGAAGAGTTTAACATTGTGTTGCTGAGCAACATCCTTGCTTATAATGACTTGGGATCAAAGGTCAAACAGGGTGTGGCTCATCAATAAGGCTCTTATTCCTGCTGTCAGATGAACTACACAAAGCGTCAGTAGTAGCTGAATAATCCTATCTATATGCTCTGGTAAAGTAGGTCTCAATGCCCAAACATGAACATAGATTGTTCATCCGTTCTTTAATACATTCAAGAAATGCAATCTGAATCAATTACGATCGCTGTCACCAGTTATATGAAGCCCTCCTGTTTTGTCAAACTGGAGATTTTTCAATTTACTGCATTTGTCACACTAGTTAGATTTTTCTGATAGTTAGTTGACAGGTTTTCTTGGACATTCCACATTTTAGTGTTCTCATCAAAATTTTTCATAATTGGATTTTCCTCAACATAGCAGAACACAGACACAAGTCTTGATGTTGGCACTGCCCATAACAAATATCTGTGAATGATACTGAATGACAAGGTACACTAGATCATAATAAATGATAATTTAAATGAAACATTTGTCAAATTTAAAGTTTAATATTTCAGATTATCAAAACTGTTAGAGTTAAAGTCATCCAGTTACAAAATGTTGAAGGCTTTATAAGTATAAAAATATGTAGACCTGGAACTGAGTAGCGTCAAACTGTAAGCTACCCAAGCAGTGTCACACTGTAAGCTACCAGAGCAGTGTCACACTGTAAGCTACCCGAGCAGTGTCACACTGAATGCAATCTCGGCTGTGTCAAATTGAATGCTACCTAAGTAACACCAAACTGAATGCTACCTCAGCAGTGTCAACTGAATAATACCTCACTAGTGTCAAACTGAATTTTAACTCAGTAGTGTCAAATTGAATGCTACCTGACCAGTGTCAAACTGAACGCTACCTGACCAGTGCCAAACTGAATGCTACCTGACCAGTGCCAAACTGAATACTACCTGACCAGTGCCAAACGGAATGCTACCTGACCAGTGTCAAACTGAATGCTGCCTGGCCAGTGTCAAACTGAATGCTACCTGACCAGTGCCAAACTGAATACTACCTGACCAGTGCCAAACGGAATGCTACCTGACCAGTGTCAAACTGAATGCTGCTGGCCAGTGTCAAACTGAATGCTACCTGACCAGTATCAAACTGAAAGCTACCTGACCAGTGCCAAACTGAATACTACCTGACCAGTGTCAAACTGAATGCTGCCTGACCAGTGCCAAACTGAATACTACCTGACCAAGTGCCAAACGGAATGCTACCTGGAGAAGTGTCAAACGGAATGCTGCCTGGCCAGTGTCAAACTGAATACTACCTGCCCAGTGTCACACTGAATGCTACCTGGCCAGTGTCAAACTCAATGATGCCTGAGCAGTGTTAACTGAATATTACACAGCTCTTAGCACACTCTGTGAGACTGAATACCGCTCTACTGGCGTGACAAACCCCCTGCTGAGTTCAGTGTCGGAGACCTGCTCAGGTGAGTAGGATTATCGTTAAAAGGTGTGAATATCATTCTGTCTACGTACATTCCTAGTTTGCAAGCGAAAGTGCAGTCCCCATGTATTCAGCCTTGTGAACAGATACATGTATGTACTTGTAAACATATACTAGGTCTGAAAAGCAGAAAGTTTATCTCCCAATACATGTAACCTACAGGTACCTCAGCACAACAAAATCCGTTCATCAACTTGATTAAGAGAGTAAATATATGGTCTTTATAAGTTTTTGATTAGTGTCAACGTTCAGAGTATTCATTTTCATACACATTTATATTATGCCATACAGAACCTCGCCAAATCTTCGCGTAAATTTCGCACAAACCAACGCAACTTTCTTTTTAAATAAAGCATCTGCAATAGCGTGTGTTTCCTGCCTAGCACATCGCCCCCAAGACAGGTAGACAGCAGTATTGTGTGACTGGACCATTGCGTGATCCTTCACGGTCATGTCTTATCATTTGCTGCGTTTGTATAAAGGTACTATCTAAACAACATCATGTAGTTATATTACTGTAAGGATCGTGTAAGTCTGATGTCAAAACAACTATAAAGAACCCCCAAAACACATACTTTCAGAATAGAATCGGCCATGGTCAGGCAACAGACCTTCCACTGTAGGCTACTTCATCTAACCAACATGCACACTGTAGGCTACTTCATCTAACCAACATGCACACTGTAAGCCTAGCCACAGCTATTGGTGTTTTCAACCAGCAACCTGAAATGACTGGTGTATTCTTTTGGTTTTAATTTAACTGGTGTGGTTATGAAGCCTTCAAGATTAACCTATATCTTTGATTGTCTACAGACTTGCTCACCGAATTGCAACCCTGGAAGCTGTACAGAAGACAGATTTACACAGGAACAGTCTGAAAACACTGCCCTAGCAGTTTTGATAGATTACCTTATTCCTACTATTTAAGATTGACAAAACCATACAGTGTGTGTTAGTTAATGAAGTTTGACACTTGTGAGTATTATTTACTTACTCCAATCCAACATGCCTATTGTTCTTCAATTTTGGTAGAATGTCACTGCAAGACACTAAGACTGAGTTCTTCTTCCAGGTCTCTGCATGACACTTCTGAGTATTTTAATTAAGCCTACAATAATCCACTTTCCTATTGCTGCCTAACAACCATGATATTTCTCACACAAAGAACTTGTATAGTAAATATCAAAACATTATGGTCAACATCGAAAAAAAAAATCATAAACATGTTTACTGATAAAAGTATAAGCTATTCGCATACATTTTTCTCCCACTTTTATTCATGTCCACCAATAAAATTTGATTTCTGAATTCATTTGGGTGTTCAAATCAAATAATGTTAAACATAAATTAAAACAGTGGAATGAATTCCATGAAGGCAGTTTGTAGTCAAACAGAGTCAGAAAAAGAAAATATTTCAGGTACATGCCAAAAATCCCAATAAAGTATGTTGGTGCAAATGGGAAATTATTATTTCTTTTTCTCTCGAACGAATCATTTTTTTTTTCTTACATGCATGGTTTTGTACAAACTCCAAATTCTCCATAACGCCATACAGACAAAATCTTCCTTTACTGTGTTTTCACTTTTTACCACTTTTATACTTGAAATTCCTATTGTAAGGTGGTTGTTGCATGGTGTGTCATCATCAAAGTGTCCATTTGGTTTTTTGAATTACTAAATGGCAGATACTTTTTCCCTGGCAAATGACTTCCACTAAAAGGATAACCTTTTACAGAAAAAAAAAAGGAAATTTGTCCACTTTTTATGGGAGACGAAGAGTATGCTAGTTTTAGCAGTGCTAGCAATCCATTACAAGTCTTGCACGGACTCACTCGTAAATAACTACGTGAAATCCACTTTGCGACCACAAACACACACATCACATATTTTACTTTGGTTTCATGTATTAATTGTGTTAGTCTTTCAAAAATCTTTTAAATCATTCTAACGAAGAACTGGATTTTCCATTGTTAGGGAAGTGAGGTAGCGCATAGGCCTAACAACGCTCAACCAGGTGAGTGCAATCTGTCACTGTGTCACTGAATCACTGATTCTGCAGGTGGCTGTCTGTCCCAGAGATCTCTACAGGTGCTCTACAAACTGTCGAATTGAAAGACCTCCAGGAGCGCGCTAATCTCCTGCCTGCTTTTGACTTTCAACCAAGCTGGGCTTCACTGTATGTGAGCAATGTTATTGTCAAACTGAATGCTGCCTGTGCAGTGACAATGAAAAACTGCCTTGATCTTTTACTTTGAAGCCCCTGTTTCCATATACCTAGATATACATTTCTGAGTACCGGTATATTTATTTATTTATTTATTTGATTGGTGTTTTACGCCGTACTCAAGAATATTTGACTTATACGATGGCGGCCAGCATTATGGTTGAAGGAAACCCCAAGCCCAAGGGAAACCCACAACCATCCGCAGGTTGCTGACAGATCTTCCCACGTACGGTATGCAGTATAAGCTTATTCATTATGTAAGTGTAACAGGGAGAGCTTTTCTCTGACTGCCATCATTCTACATGTAGCTATTAGTGTGTGTTTCCCATTGGCACATATGGCTTGGTGATGAACGTTGGATGTTGAGATGTAAGTTCACATAACAAATATTCAAATATTCGCCATTTATGCATTACCTATATACACGCAAATACACACTTTCACTGTTAATACTGACACCATACTGATGGAAGGCAAGAGGTCTTCAACAAATGTTTTAACTGCCCAAATGATTAAACAAACATCATCAACCAATTACCATCATCAAAGCCCCATTAGCCTGGAGGGCAGGAAAATCTACAAATTCCCTGTCCAAGGCCAGGTTTGAACCCAGACCTTGTGTCTCCTAGCGATCAAAAGGTATAAACTGTTTTTAACCAATAGACCTCCGCAACACTGTTCATTTAGCTTTGACTAGGAGCCCAAGTTTGTGGAGACATTGGATACTTGAGTAAAGTTGTCGTTGATGCATGACATCAAAAAACTTTTTTTTTGTCTGGCTTTCACGTCCACATATAATTCTTCCTCTCTTGTCCACAGGCAGCTAGGCTATGATATAATGTCATAATGATGATACCATATTCATAACAATTAAGAATGATTTGCAATGACGTTATCGGATATTACAGTTACATCTCTGATTATTCCCATAAGGGCCTGATCAATTTCTCTTCATCTAATTAACAAGTTATCAAATTTACCTGCCTGGTAACAATGCAGCATTTATGTTCCTACATGCACTCAATCATGCGCTACTTTGGGCTGCTATGATCTGATTGATTGCCTTCTGTCATGTGACTGCCATTTTGACGACCTGCCATATATGTTCACGTCGTGACCCCCAGGACCTTCAGAAGGAACATGACAAAGGCAACTGTCCTGGATATTACTCAGCATCATGTTATTTGCTCTTACATCACTTACAGATAATAGGCTTTATCCAATCAACAACAGGCATGGGTAAACTTCATTGGGCAATAAAGTGCAATCTCCTCATGTTTTCCTTGACACAGGATACATAAATACATGTACCTTGTTCTTGTTCACTGCAATTATACTCTACCTTAATTAAATAAAGTTTTATTATTATCTTATTATTCTTACTGATACAAGTGAGGAATCAAACATATAACAGTATACATATATGTTAAAAAAAAAACTCTTTTCAGTTTTGTTATCAAGAAAATTTGAAAATAAGTTTCTTAGTACTCACCTAGATATATTTGAATAAATTATACTCTTATAGTAAAGTGTTTTCATTAGTTCTGTTCAAATATATTTTTGTGGTCAGTGTTTTATAAAGATGTTACTCCTTTCATAAAGATCTTATTACTTTCACAAAGATCTTAATCCTTTCATAAAGATCTTATTCTTTTCACAAAGATCTTATTCATTTCACAAAGATCTTATTCCTTTCACAAAGACCTTATTCTTTTCATAAAAATCTCATAAAGATCTTATTTCTTATAACAAAAATCTCATTCTTTTCACAAAGATCTTACATGCATTCATTTTTAAAAATGCAATGTAAAGTGTCCAATTTGCAACTGAAATTGCACTTTGTCAGATTCTTCTAGAATTAGATGTACTCACAGATGGAATCATCCACAACAATCTTGTCACAGTTCTTACTCACCTTGACCATGCCTTACACATCGCTTGCCGCGACCTGGGGGAGAGGTTGGCAATGTCCTTATTGTAACACTGGACTAGGTATGTAATGACTGCCTGCCTGTGGAAAGAGAACGCAAACATGTACAAAACAGTCTGATTATCTCAGTAAATAACACAAAAATGTCCACCAGTAGTAACTTAAATTTGATTTATTTATTTGATTGGTGTTTCAGGACATACTCAAGAAAATTTTCACTCATACAACGGTGGCCAGAAATATGGTGGAAAGATTAAACCAGGCAGAGCCGGGGGGGGGGGGGGGGAGGGAACCACAACAATTTAGAGGTTGCTGAGAGGTCAGGCCTTCCCATGTACAGCCAGAGAAAAGGCCAGCATGATTAGTAACTTACAAGGTGGACTGACTAACAACTGGTTAACATAGCTTTATAGGAGTGGGTGTGATGAGCTGCTTGTCTTCATTGTCAGGACACTAGTCCAGGTAAAAATTCAATCTGGCCACACGATCACAAAGCTGTTTTGAGCTTAAGTCAAACTTAGTCTAAGCTTGTGACATTATTCCTGATTTTAATATTCAACTTGACTGATAAAGCTTGAATTTTGTTACGTCTATGACCAATGTACTGCGGAGTATTTATGACGTTGGAACAGACAGGATTTGGTTTCAAAGTGGCATTCTGTTTATCATTTATACAGCACTCAAATATTAGTTTTTAAAATAAATAAATAAAATAAAAACCATTCTCTTTTTGTTTCTATGGCTTGAAATTTCCAATTTAGTCCAGTGTACATTTCTTTAAATAAACTTTAAAATGTCACTTCTCACACAACTGATAATATTTTCTCACTTATAAACATACCTATATCAATGCATGCTGGGGGAAAATGAAGACCTAGAAACTTTCAGGATAATGCATATCAGCCTTTCTCATTCTCAAACATTTATAAATTTGGCATCTAGGGATAAATCTCTTTCTTTATCCTGTGCAATTGAGCAGCTGGAAATGATACTCTACAGGAACCAATCAAATTGCCATTTACTATTTTCTGCGAGGCAGTATGTCCTTCTGGAATGACATGCAGCCATCTTATTCTTCAATTTATCATTCAAGAGTTCAGAATAAATAAACGCTTCACATCCTATTATACGGAGAAAATCTAGTGAGTATCTTCACAGGACACTCAAAACACAAAGCCCACCATAGATCTGACAGACATGTACAAAGCCTCCTGACATTCAACCATGACTTCATCCAAAGTCTCTTTGCAAGATTGTGTAAAACAGCAACAGAAATGAAATTACATTCAGAATGAAGTACTTAATTACACTGAAGTAAGTTGTGAAGCATAAATATTTTTCAAGTTTTCAATTTTAGCTGCCACATATTTATTATCATCGTATTAGGGCAAAAAATGAGCAGAGAGACAATCAGTATGACAGAATATAAAATGTACCACCGAAGTTGCTTCCTCGATTGATTTATTGATTGATTGATGTTTAATTGTTGTATTCAAGATCATTCACACATGCTGCGATGATCAGTTTGCGGGAGGAAGAAGTAAGAATGCACCTCTGTTTAGGGCCTTAAATGGCGAATAAAACTGACGGACTTCAGAGTGAGCTCAAGGTGTGGGTCCTATTGATAGAAGGCATGCTAGTATTCTCTCGCCTTATGGGCACTCCAAACAGTTCAACCCCACCAAGGTCCCAAGAAAAGAGGGTAGACAATTCCTTGACCAAGGTTGGGTTTGAACCAACTCCTTGTGTATCAGACGATTTGAAATCAAGCAGGTTGACCAAATCACCACAAGCCTGCCCTGGCAAAGCAACACGACAGAAAAGCCCAAGGTTACAGCTGATGTACTTGTATGCAATCACCCAAGTTTTAGAACCCTAACATTAACCATTAATACCTACATACTGCAATCAGAACACTGCCATACAAGCCTTTCCTCTGGATGAGGAGAGCTTATTACAGGAGAGAGGACAGGGGCATAAATATCTCTCACAACATATGCTTGATTGAAAACGAATCTTCTTCTTCAAAAGAGTCCATTTTCTGTCGACGGAAACAAGAGAATGTTATCGGAAGGCTGTATAGCTTAACTACTCAACATGAAAAGAAGGGCTCACAGTGTAATCAAAGTGACAAATGGTGCATTGAGACAGCTTTCCAGATTTACCTCATGGTCTTCTTCAAAGGTAGGCCTCCATCTAAAGAAACCTAAGGGAAGACTTGTCCCAGCTATTCCGTTATTTATTGTCTGAACTGAAGAACTTGGATTCAACAGAAGTTTTGGACATCTGTCCACATAAAACTGCAGTTAATAAAGGTTAAGTGAAATGATAGCAAAAATAGATTTGCCATACCCACAAAGAAGGCTAATGTATGTTAGTGTATTTTCCAACAAGGCTACCGCAGAGGTCACCTGAAGCATAGCATGAATGCAAAAATTGAGCTCATTACATCACGGACTTTTTGTGATACCACCCTTTTCATTTACCTTGGCCTTAATTCATAAATGAAGTCGGTTAGCATGCTAGCGCAGCATAATGACCCAGGAGTCTCTCACCAATGCGGTAGCTGTGAGTTCAAGTCCAGCTCATGCTGGGTTCCTCTCCGGGCTCTGCCCGGTTTCCTCCCACCTTAATGCTGGCTGCCGTCGTATCAGTGAAATATTCCTGAGTACGGCGTAAAACACCAATCAAATAAATAAATAAATAAAATAATTCTTAAATGATAGATGACAGATTAAATCATGTGAATTAATTGTAATTAAATCATTGTAATTAACAGTAACTAATATGAATACAGAGCATCGATGATAGAAGGAGCATCCTTCCAGAGTTATTGTGATACATGTGTGTGGAACCAGAGCTCAGTACAGGCCGTTTTTGAAATACCATGCACCGACTCTTAACGAGGTTATACCAAGATACTGGAGATATTTAGCAAAAATCCATATTCGCTAATCAAATCAAACTGCATGGCTGAAAATAGTTGAACACTCCAGTAGGGTGAAGTTATATGGGGAAGTTATTGGAACTGTACTTGTAGACTTCAAGAAGGCATTCGATACAGTTAATCATGATATATTACTTAAAAAACTTAAAGTATATAAATTTCACTCAACTGCTCTTACTTTTTTTCCAGTTCTATATAACAGACAACACAAGGTTATTGTTGGAGGAGAAAGGTCTGATGCTATGGATTTTAAGGCCGGAGTTCTGCAATGCTCCATATTGGGACCTTTACTATTTATTCCATACATAAATGACTTTCCATTATTCCTAAAAGACAGTGGCAATTCTACTGACAACTTTGCTGACGACACAACTACATACTGCTCCTCAGGCAGTGTGTTTGACATTGAGCACCATATAAACAGCTGTATGGATTGCATTGAAGACTGGTGCGACAAAAACCTCATGTTTATTAATCTCAAAAATCTAAACACATGATCCTGGGCACCAGACAACACATCCCTTTCTCTGTTATGCTTGATGGAAATAAACTTGAATGAGTCATCAATGCTAAACTGCTTCGTATTTATACTGATGAACATATTTCCTGGAAGGCACAAATCAAAAATGTGTGTAAAAAGCTTTCTAAATTGTTTGGGATTCTATGAAGAAAGAGAGGTCTTCTATTTATTTATTTATTTATTTGTTTGATTGGTGTTTCATGCCGTACTCAAGAATATTTCACTTATACGACAGCGGCCATTAACAGGTTGCTGTCGGACCTTCCCACGTACAGCGGGAGAGGAAGCCAGCATGAGCTGGACTTGAACTCACAGAGACTGCATTGGTGAGAGACTCCTGGGTCATTACGCTGCGCTAGGGC
The DNA here is from genome assembly GCF_032854445.1 of Liolophura sinensis. NCBI lineage: Eukaryota > Metazoa > Mollusca > Polyplacophora > Chitonida > Chitonidae > Liolophura > Liolophura sinensis. The sequence goes on along the minus strand of NC_088298.1, from coordinate 14,554,817 downwards.
GCTAACCAACTGAGCCACGGAGGCGCCCTGAGGTCTTCTAACATGTCACTGTAGTGATATCCCCTTTAAGTCTTATGCTCTTCCTCACTTTGATTATTGCTGGTCAGTATGGGGAAACTGTTCATTTTAAAAATAGAGAAAAGATAATCAAGTTACGGAAAAGAGCTGCTTGTTTAGTTCTACAAGAAAGCGTAAACACATCTGGAAGAATTTTACTATCAAGCTAAAATGGATGCATTTTAATAAAAGGGTGAGCTACCAAATTCTTTGTATTATCTATAAAGTATTACATAATCTTTGTCCAAACTATTTTAAACAGCTTTCCCCCCAAACCAACAGCTGCACAATATTGTTCTCAGATCAACACAACATGATATCTATATCTCTAAAGCAAGGACAAATTACATGACGGACAGATTTCCATATATAAGCATCAACATCAACATAGGCATCAAACAATGGAACCATGTAAAGGAAGCCCTTTCTCTGTCTGGCTTTCAATCATGCTCCTTGAAATCACAGTTATAGTCAGATAATGAATGAAATGTACATACATGTATGTATATGTATATATGCTTTCACTGTATCAATTATATTTAGGTGTATTATTATTATTATAGAAAATCTTTTCATAAGGCTACGTCCCTGTAATGCTCATGCACACATGAGTAAACCAAACACGGGATGAGAAAGGGGCCATCTCCCACTCACTTGGTTTGTTTCTCTGTACATGTGTGTAGGGGGTTCCAGCCAGCAGGGGGGCAGGAGGGGGTCGGTAGTGGGCCGTCTCCCACTACCTTACTTCTCCTGCTGGTTGGGACAGTTGCAGGGAAAGCACTATTGGTTGTGTTGTTGCTTTTTGTATGTATGAGTGTATATAGCTTCTCTTTTCAAACTACATGGTGCTTTACCTTGTTTTGTATATATTGATGTATTTTTTGATTGGAATACATGTTTCCTTTATATTTGTTTTCTCTGTGACGGCTTTGGGGGAAGAACAGTTTCATTGTAAATTGACTGAACTACCTTCGATAAATAAGATATTATTATTATTATTAATATATATTGTTTATAGAAGAAAAAATGATTCTTACGTTTAAAAAGTTTTAAAGCAACCCACTTTTTATGAACTTTTATAAATATCTCTTTCACTTCGCTTCACACATGTTAAAATCACGATCTGGATGAAGCCTTATTACCGAAGTGGTGCTATGCCATTATTATTTGTTCATGTAGCACTAAAATTTCCAGTATATTATGAGGTAAAGTTCTCAAGGTACATTGTAAAATAAAATGAAATGATATTTTTATTTAACAAAAGAGTGCTTGATCAATATTACAAAGAAACCGCTCTTCTCCCAAAGCCTTCAGAATACATGTCATAATAATAATTCGTCATAATTAATATGATAAAGACATATTAATACCAATGACAAATTAATTAATAACTGGAATCAAATGAATCATACAGTTAAATCTATCGTACCAAATTCAATATTGTTGTTCTTTTAATCCCTATACCTTCCAAAATGTTACCTTTCCCCTTTTCCTCTGCTCGCCACTGCTGAAGGCAACTGAAGTGCCCTAAGGTGCATGAGAAGGCGTCTGTCAGCATGGGTATACTTTCCCAATAGCTACTTGTACATGTTAAGAACTTACCTGTTCTGAGAGTTGATGGACTCATACTGGGGGTGGGGTCCACTAGTCCAGACTTCTTCTTCATTCTTGGAATACCTGGACAGTATGCCCTCTGTCAGAGCCATACAGCTCAAGGTCACAGGCTGTAAAGACAGGAATACAGGCATATATGTATACAATAGTTAGCCACATACACTTGTATATATAGAAAATTAAAGGGCAAGGCATATTTTACAGACTCAAAATCAAATGTATAGGTGAGTTTAGTTTAAACTCCCTGAAGTTAAAAGATGTCCTACTGTACAATGTGAAATGTTAGGCAACTATGATTTTTTAATTATGTTACATTTACTTTAACAAGGTCAACTGAAAACAAGGGCATCTCAAGAACACAGCGATGGGTAAATTAATGTCAACCAAAGTTGCTCTTCATTTCTTCGATGTCCTTTTGTATTTTTTTTTCCTTCACCTTCAGCAACAAAAGAGTTTGATATCAGGACTCCCTTACAATGGAGTTTTGTCTCCAAAATCAAATTAAAAATGTGCATAAACTACACTAAAAATTGCTCTTTCATATGCAAAAAGGTTGAGGAATTAGGGTATTGAATGGGGTTATTCGAGTCAACACAGTAATCAACTGTACAATATCCCGGAGTGTATGACCACCACCTTTTGTGGCAAGAACAATGCTTTCTAAATCAGAGCACTGAGCTATAGCCACTGCCATGACCTGAACTGAGGACTTGTTCAACATAACTGTAATACACCAACATAACATACAATATATCCATTATAAATTGCTTGGGGAGAATAATTATGGTAAAATTCAAATACAGACAACTTGTATTCATAATCTAGGACAAGAGGAAACCACACTTTATAAATATAAATAAATATATATATATATATATATATATATATATATATATATATATATATATTATATATATATATATTAGTAACCCTTTCATGTAGAAATAAACATGAAAGGGTTGAAGAAACATTGTCTTATTTCACTTCAATTTACTCATTATTCATAGAAGAACATATTGCATTAAACTTCAAATACATATACCGAAAATTCAAAGGCTTTTTTGCCTCAGCATATATGAACAATACTAAAGATGCTACATCTGAATGCTTCTATAGTATTGTGTGCACGCACACGATTTATTTGAACAATACTAAAGATGCTACATCTGAATGCTTCTATAGTACTGTGTGCATGCACACGATTTATTTGAACAATACTAAAGATGCTACATCTGAATGCTTCTATAGTACTGTGTGCACGCACACGATTTATTTGAACAATACTAAAGATTGCTACATCTGAATGCTTCTATAGTACTGTGTGCACGCACACGATTTATTTGAACAATACTAAAGATGTTACATCTGAATGCTTCTATAGTACTGTGTGCACGCACACGATTTATTTGAACAATGCTAAAGATGTTACATCTGAATGCTTCTATAGTACTGTGTGCACGCACACGATTTATTTGAACAATACTAAAGATGTTACATCTGAATGCTTCTATAGTACTGTGTGCACGCACACGATTTATTTGAACAATACTAAAGATGCTACATCTGAATGCTTCTATAGTACTGTGTGCACGCACACGATTTATTTGAACAATACTAAAGATGCTACATCTGAATGCTTCTATAATATTGCGTGCATGAACATGATTTATTTGAAGAATGTGTTCTGACATAAAATTTAGACCTTCATCAAAACGTTTTTTTTTTTTTGTAGAAAAGAAAACGTTGAGTTCTTGGCCATTTTACTGTGCACAAATCACAGGTTAAAAGTTATTAAAACAGTTAAATAACAATAACTGTAAATACTGTATCTGAATGCTTCCATAGTACTGTGTGCACGCACACGATTTATTTGAACAATACTAAAGATGCTACATCTGAATGCTTCTATAATATTGTGTGCATGCACATGATTTATTTGAAGAATGTGTTCTGACATAAAATTTAGACCTTCATCAAAACATTTTTTTTTTTTTTTGTAGAAAAGAAAACGTTTGAGTTGTTGGCCATTTTACTGTGCACAAATCACAGGTTAAAAGTTATTAAAACAGTTAAATAACAATAACATAATAACAGTCATAAGAGTTCAACAATTTTACATCAGACAAACAGCTAGCATATGCAAAATAATTCACCATAAAATATGAAATGTATCCTACGTAAAGAAACTGTCTGCTGGCTTCCTCTCCAGACATACATGGGAAGGTCTGTCGGCAATCCGCAGATGGTTGTGGGTTTACGTGAGTTCTATGCGGTTTTCTCCCACCATAATGCTAGCCACCGTCGTATAAGTGAAATATTCTTGAGTATGGCGTAAAACACCAATCAATCAACTAAATAAAGTGTCTGAGCAAAAGCTATATGCTGCAGAGACCCGGAACAGCACTGTAGTCAGCGCCATTTCAGTCTCTCTCAATCCCTTTCCTGTGTCTAACCCGACTCCATGCTCATTTGTCTGCCAACTGATACCTGCGGTTGTTAATTATTAGTGCTCCTGATGGAAAATCAAAGACGGATGTGGAGTTCATTAGTGTACTCAGATCGTATTCAACCAGAACAGACAGATTTGATCTGCATTTATGAGCAACTACATGCACAGTATACACATTTAGCTTTGAACAATCAATAAGAGAAAAAGAAAACAATAAAACCTAGAGCATGGAACAAATTGTTGGAACAAATACTATTACAGCATAGTTTACTGTGACTGAGAGACAACTAGCATGACTTATATGTGCTTGCCTTTGTTCAAAGAAAAGTTTATACTTGATGCAATGTAAAGTTGCAATGAAAATTAATATGTAGGCTGGTCTCATGAGTACCAGAGTGCCTAGAATAAACCAGCCTTTACTGGCAAGTGACTGACAAACTTTACTACAGGTAAGCAGAGATCCCCAATCCCACACTAGATAAATATGTATGCCATCTAATGGAATTAATTTATGTATTTAACTAAAATCAACTTGCATTTGGCACCCCCTCCAAAAAAAAAGAAAGAAAAACGCCTTCAATATATTCAGCAATCTGACATATCTGGAAAAACCAAGAACCTTTACTCCTCAATCACAAAACACATTGGTTGGTCGACTGGCCAATTCCAGGGATTCACAAATTAAAAGTATAATTTTATAAGTCTTCAAAGAATAATGCCATCAAAACAGGCTTGAATAAATATCATGAAAAAAGTTGAAGAATATTTCTGAAAACATTGTAAAATACCAGACGGAAGTATAGCAGTGAACTGAAAAAATTACTGTCTTGAATATTTAGTGATCTGTTGGTACCAGGAACTGCCCCAGGGAGGAGTGTATATTTTATTTACATTCCGTCTGCCAGTGACATGAAAATCATTACCAGTGTTCTGCATTGGCATGACGCTACACCAGCTGTTGTCATGGAAACTTGCATGACACAGATTGATGACAATGATGCACCGAAAAAAATCATGGGAAAAAAAAAAAATTAAAAGTAAAAAAAAATCTGAAAAAAAGAAAAAAAATGGAGAGGAAGAAAACCAAAGGGCGAAAAATTAATATTTTCCACATGGCAATTCCTTTCATCCGTGGAGCGCTCAACACTAGTGATAACAGAATCAATTCTTCACCAAAAAAAAAAAAAGAGAGACAAAGGCCGCATAATTTCTATTGTGTGCTCGTGCGCTATACCAAATGTATTTCTGCCATGCAAGTGGACAGCCGAAACAAGAGGCTCCTAAAGAGCCCAATGAGAGCGTGTAGGTGTTCCTCATAACGATGCCCCCCAGGTGATTACCGCAGCAAGAATGAACCACAGTCAATGTTAATCCACTCTCCTTTTCATTAATTCCTCCTTACCACAAATACTCACATCAGAGTCTACATTAGTCGCCATGGTAACGAGTAAATCGTCTTCACGCAAGCGCCCCACGCGCCAATATGTGTACGCTTGTCTTAGGAAACCTAGGCGTTTGACTCCTCTATCTAGTCCACAACTTTATTTACCTGAATGTGTGCTAAATCAGTGGTGTAGGCTCAAAATTATAGCAGCGATGACATGTCGTCCCGTTAGAATGCTGATACAATCAAGGTAAGGCTGATGAACTGGGAAGTCATGTTATATACATCCCTGAATGTAATGACTTTACAGTGGTGTCTAATACAACATCACTGAATGTAATGACTTTACAGTGGTGTCTAATACAACATCACAACAATTACATTTAGTCAAAGTATACAGTAGCTAGGAAATATGCTTCATTTTAATAAAAGGGCAATAAAGTATTTATTTATTGTTGTTTAAAGGAGAAGAAAACATAAAAATGATGCCAAAATCATATGAAAGAGCATCAAAATTTATTTGCAAATATAATCTTTAACATTTTTTGGGATTTTTTTTCAAGAGAAAAGGGTATTTGAAAATATTTTTGTATGGTGGGTATTTGGGGCCAACTTTTGGTATTTATCGTTGTTGAATAATAATGTTCTAAATACGGCTGTGATGCTTGTCTAATAAATTTATTTGAATGTAAAATTGATGTTTATATCGAAACATATGCATTTAACCTAAATTATGATAATATTTATGAACATATTAAAAATATAAATATGATCCAAATTGAGGTTTAATACATGTGCTAGCTGAAAAGAACAAATTCTAGTGCAAAAATATTTATTTACCCTGTGTTACATTCTCATATATGACATTAAACAAAGATGATAAATACCAAAAGGTGGTCCCCAATACCCATCATACAAAAATTATTTTCAAGTGTCTTTTTCTCCTTAAGAAAAAATCGGAAAAAATATTGAAGGCCACATGTAACAATAACTTTTTGCACTGTTTCGTCTGAGCTTTATGTCATTTTTATGTCTTTTCTACCTTTAATGCTACACTTAAGAATTTTTCCCTTACCTGATGGCAGTCAGTACCACATGTATGGGCATTGAAAACCAGGACACCCTGGGCAAACCTCCCACAACTTACTGACAACCACTTGTGACATACAGATTAGCATGCTATTTATAGGCAGAAGACAAAGTAGCCTATAATTAACAAAGCATTCCCTAAAATGCCTCCAAATGGTGTCAACTGCTTAGTTACTGTCACCGAGTTAAAACGAACAGTGAAAGCGGAGGAATCTAGAAATTCTCGGTCAAGGCTGGTATTGAACCGAAAACCTGCGTGCTCTAACTGTGGCTAGCCGCATGTGCACCTTACTGAATGAAGAAAAGATACATCTACATTTCATATAACTTAAATTATATGTGCAGCATGTTTCCAGTGATACTTCAGCTTAATGCAAAGCCGGGTGAATTATGGAGGACTGGTTAGTGTGCAACAGATCTGTGTTGTGTGGAGAGGGTAGGTTACCCAAGCATGGACATCCCAAATTTTGCAGTAAAACATTAATTTAATCATATTAAAAATTACATGTATCACCAACTTTTCCAAACTGATATATTCACATTTATATGAATTTGCTTGAAAAGGTCTTACTATAAGATGTTTACTTTAAATACTTCTGTATGATTTTAGCTGCGACAATTAAGCATTCGTATCGGTTGCTTGCGACAGGTCTGTGCGTCTTTCGATCAGTCAGTCAGCTGGTTGGTCTGTTATTCGGTAACATTTTTGACATCTATTATATGGGTCACTCAATCAATGTTTGACTTAGCATAAAGCAATGATTTAACGAGAGGCCTGCCTGAGTGGAGGATGACATAAAACTTTTGTGGGATGTCTCAACTACTGCTAGTTTGCTTTTTTTTCAGATTTCAGTCAAGTTATATAAGAACCTAACATACTAAATCATGAATTTTGTAATTTAAGCTATTTAATATGCCCACTGCGAATCAATGAGCGAACACCTCCTCCCTGTTATTATGCTGTACACGTGTATAAAACCGGAGCTCAATTAACCCAATACTTTTTGAGATTCCCTGTTATTGGATGCCTACAACCGGGGTATGGCATAAGCTACTAATGAAGCCAAAAAAAAACAAGGTACAGCACACTAGAAACAAGTGCAATAATTTATAGATGGAAGACCACAATAATTTCCGACAACGTACCTAAATTACTTAACAAAAATACCAAAAACATACAGGAAAAGAAAATGTAAAAATTAGGTGTCATTTTTCAAAGCAAGAGACCCGATCGAGCCATTCTTCAGCATATATAGTTACTAAAAGAATAGCAGACATGCAGCTTTGGTCTGAACAGAAATAACTGATTGATTGACTGAGTGATCAAATGTTTGGAGTCTTTCATTGACAGGAGTCAGGTTGATTCTAACACTGTAACAACCAACTGACCTTAAACAAATCATAACATCAGAAAGTGAGCTTCCACAATGCCACATTGATTGACTTAAAGTGAAAGACTTCTAAAATAAGGAAACTACTTAAGTATCAGTTGAAAAGCTATTGAAAACTTGTGTGCTAATTCCAAAATTGAGCTTCATGTTTTTCGTTGTTTTCAATTTTTAAAAATTGTATTGAATAAAATACAGTTTTGCTGAGTCTTTAAAATCCTGATATAGCTTGCCTTACTGACAAGTCTTAGAATTCTTTCCAAAAGGTGAAAATTAAATAAGATAATTCTTGTTTTACATCAATGGCATCCTATACTCTCATACTGAGTGGACATGCATTGAATCATGTGAGCAGATACGTTCTCCAGGGTGATAAAAATCAAGCCTGACAACCACATGTTCTCACATTGAATCAGTTGGTAAACATCAACACTTCTCAAGCGTAACAGACATCAGGCTTGATGAAAATGTGTTCTCAGACTGAAAGGATATGGGATCATGAGACAACATAGCAGATCTCCAGGGTAATCAACATCAAAACTGAAAACCAAATGTTCTCATATTCAATCATGGTAGATGAAAATAATTAATAATGTTCACAATGATGATGAGCATTGCAAAACTTGACCACCAGTCATGTTCTCATACTGATTCATGGAGAATACAACAGTTCTCAAGGGTGATCAGAACGTCCAACTTTGAGCACCAACCATGTTCTAATACCGAATCATGGCAGCTGAATATTAAGTTCTCATGACTGATCAACACTGGGAAGCTTGACCACCAGTTATGTTCTCATACTGATTCATGTAGAATACAACAGTTCTATAAAGGGTGATAAACATCAACCTAATGGCCACCAGTTGTATCATATATTGACTGAACGATGCTGGAAGACAACACATGATCTTAAGGGTGATCGCCGATCAAGCATGGCCAACATGTGTTCTCATGCATGAATGCATAAAGAATCATGCTAAAAGACATCAGTTCTCAAGGGCAATCAATGTTATTAAAGTTTCAGTGACCAGATCCTGTCCTCCAATATTGCCCATCTGCAGTTATATAGCTCTCCTACTTGACCCAAGGTCTTATTTCTCCCTCTGGCTAATACTTGTCAGTTCTTAATATGTGTACCAGGCTAATTTGATCAAAGAGCTTATATGTGTTTGGTAACTTCAAAGTGAATAGGCACTGATATCAGCTAATTAAGGACAGGTGTGTTATGTTTAAATGAATCTGCCAGTTGTAATCAGGACTACTTAAGGGCTAAACCACTGTAACCAACACTTTATTAGAAACAAGAATAAAAGAGTTCAAATGTTATATACCTGTGATCACAAGGCACACAGAATGAATATTACATAAAAATTCATTTACATTTTGTAAAACTGAATTGTCACAGTCATGTAGGTCAAAATGTCTTTTGGGTCACATTTTGTAAGTATGGGTTAAAATATCACATGGTTTTTATATTGTTAGTGTAGATTAGAATATCATAGGGTTTTGGCATGTCACATTTACTTAGTCTAGGTTAAAATATCACAGAGTTTCAGCATGTCAATTATCTTGTCACAGTCTAGGTTAAAATATTACAGTGTATTAATGTGTCACATTTTGTCAGTCTAGGTTAGAATATCACAGAGTTTTAGCGTGTCACATTTTGTCTGTCTAGGTTATGACAGGGTTTCAGCATGTCACAACTTGTCACAGTCCAAGTTAAAATATCACCAAGTTTTAGCGTGTCACATTTTGTCAGTCTAGATTATCACAGGGTTCAGCATGTCACAACTTGTCACAGTCTAGGTTAATATATCACAGAGTTTTAGCATGTCACATTTTGTCAGTCTAGGTTAAAATATCACAGAGTTTTAACGTGTTACATTTTGTCAGTCTAGGTTATCACAGGGCTTCAGCATGTCAATTATCTTGTCACAGTCTAGGTTAAAATATCATAGAGCTTTAGTGTGTCACATTTTGTCAGTCTAGGTTATCACAGGGTTTCACCATGTCACAACCTGTCACAGTCTAGGTTAAAATATCACAGAGTTTTAGCGTGTCACATTTTGTCAGTCTAGGTTAAAATATCACCGAGTTTTAGCGTGTCACATTTTGTCAGTCTAGGTTATCACAGGGTTTCAGCATGTCACAACTTGTCACAGTCTAGGTTAAAATATCACAGAGTTTTAGCGTGCCACATTTTGTCAGTCTAGATTATCACAGGGTTTCAGCATATCACAACTTGTCACAGTCTAGGTTAAAATATCACAGAGTTTTAGTGTGTCACATTTTGTCAGTCTAGGTTATCACAGGGTTTCACCATGTCACAACTTGTCACAGTCTAGGTTAAAATATCACCGAGTTTTAGCCTGTTACATTTTGTCAGCCTAGGTTATCACAGGGTTTCAGCATGTCACAACTTGTCACAGTCTAGGTTAAAATATCATAAAGTTTTAGCATGCCACATTTTGTCAGAATTAAGGCATAACTACAATGTATGAGTATCACGCGTTTTTTTAGCTCAAAATACCACAAACTTTGTCACCTTTTGTTAATATGTGTCACAGGCACTTCATATGGATGCCTGTAATGTATCGGCAGCACCAAGTCAGACCTGTGGAAGCTCAAGGCCATCACACTCACATGTAATAGCTACAAGGTAAGTACATCTATATACACTGAGACTTGTAATGACAATCCAACCCCAAGTGAGTTGGTTCCCTTCCCCACTAACAGCTCCTGGCACCCACCCTTTATCATCACACCAAAATCTGCCCTCTAACCATAAGCTCCACCACACTTTAAATATACGTTGGATTTCTCCATGCCAAGCTGTTTCCATCTGGTTAATGATGTTACTGGTAGCCCGAGGCAAATAAAGATCGCAGCTATATATGTCCAAATTCTGTAGGAGCACATATGGTTACAAAAAGCAGACATCCACATCTTTCCATTTATGATAATAGCATTAAAACTCTTGTCTGGCATGTTCTTTCTTTTCTTCTATTATTATGCAATATTTATCAATGATCATTTTTACTATTTTAAATTTTCAGAAAAACTTTAAAAATCAGATCTCAAAGTACATTTAAAAGATAATAATAATAATATAATAATTAAGCTTTGCCACTGATATTAGGAGGGAGAGTTTGTGACATTTTTGGAGAAGCGACCTCGGGTACGTCTATACTGTATAAATCTTATTCTAACCCATTGTTAGCTGCAGGTCGTGTGCAAATATACATGTACAGATCACCTTGAATTCAAACAACATTGAGTGCTTCACGCAACGCACTGGCTGGTATGTTTACCTCTTCAAAAAATATCATTCTGTGCTGTTTATTTCTACAAATAAAAGCAGTTTGAGTTTGTTTACTCCTTGGACTGGCTTTTATGGTTTATATGAAGGCTAAATATCAGAATTTCCTTCCTTTACAAAAGAGCTTTATAGATGTCGCTTTTTTTTTTTGATTTTTGATATTTTACACCCCGATGCCATGACTTGGAAAAATAAACATTTGTTTCATGACTTTCCCATCTCAGCTCAGCAGTATTACGTCAGATTATACATTCGGATCAGCAAACTTTTACAGTCCTATGTCACACAACAAGACACAACATCATACATTTTACATACATGTACGCAGCTTTGAAATATCTAGGTCAACTGCAATAGCCTATAGAAGCTTCCCATTAAAATATGCCGTTTTTGCCACGTTTTCTTTATGTCTGAAGGTAGAATACACTTTAACACCCTTGTCTTGGTGTGTAATTTGACAGTGCTGAACCTTCTTTCGTACCTCGTCAAATCCCTCGAGTGCTGTGCTAAAGCAGTGCAAAACCTTAAAATTTACAGATGTAAGACACACACACATGCTTTCTCGCTTTGTTCACAAATATACACAGACAAATACACTGTCAATACGACCGCAAGAATAGCAAGAGAAAGCAGTTTTAATGGCAGCCACTTATATTAACCAAGCCTGTATCCATGGATACACTGAAAACAACAAAATCTAGGAAACCAACTTTAACTGCTGTGCATAACTATGGCTTATTATGCACATGCATTCCTGTACAAGTATTGGCTCAGCAACTAGTGAAATTTAATGGCATTTCACTAGTGCAACAATTTTAAAACCAAATGAAAACCAAAGCAGCCAGAGGTGGATCTGAACAATGTTGAACAGGTCACAGACTTCAGTAAGGATACAAGATGAACCGATGAGGGCCCCAAAACGCATAAGGGGTTGGCACACCTTAAAAGTTTCTACATTTCAGGCTTTTTCCTGGCTTTTTCGGTTCCAAAACTCAGAATTTCTCATCTTATCTGAACTTATCTGAAACACTGTATTAAGCAAATTTCAGGTTCAAGCTGCTTCTATAGTCTCTTCAATGATCAGCCCTCAAGATATTTCAAGTATTTTCCACGCCTATATAATGCAATTAGAGGATTATAATAAGGGGGAAAACTCAGTTTGGCCTACTATCGTCTGCTGGTGATGTTTGTCGCTAAAAATGGAGGATAACGTTGATATGTCTAAAGGCAGCAATAAACAATTTGCATCTCATACCAGCGAAGAACTGCCAGGAAAAAAAGCCAAAGTCTACAAAAAAGTGTAATTGAACCGCGGCGAGAATATTTCGTGAATACCTCCTTGAAAAAAAAAAAAACAAGATCTGTATTTCGATGCATATGACCTCATGAGTCTTAATGAACCTTTATCACACTTTTACAATGACTTTCGCAAAGAAGACGGTACTCACTACAAAACAAATTCCCTAGAAAGTTTCCGGTATGGATTAAATCGTTATCTGAAAGAAACACTTTAAGAAATCTGACATCATCAGAGGCCTGAAATTTACTGATGCAAATGAAATTCAAGACAGCCATTAATGAATTGAAACAACTTGGCCATGGTACAACAACCCATTACCCTGTCATTTTTGGATCTAACAGGAAGAAGATGTATTCCTCCATTCACCTCATTCCCAAAAACCCTTTATGGGTTATTAAATAAAGTTCTGTTTGAGGCGACACTGTACTTTTGTCAACGAGGACTTGAAAACATGAAACAGATGACTAAGGCCACATATGCAGTTAAAGTGGACAGTACCACTGGACTGAAATACGTATATAAGGCTGTGGACGAACTGACAAAAATCATAGAGATTGCGACAAAGATAATGTTTCTTGTTGCATGCCAGAAGAACCAGACTCACCCATGTACCCGGTGGCTTCATTTCAAACATATATCGCTAAACTGCATCCTGATCTGGACAGGCTCTGGCAGTATCCAAAGGATTTGTTCCTGGATGAAGGGAGTGTCTGGTTAACCAGAAAACCACTAGGGAAGGACACAATATCACGCTTCATATCCAAACTGAGTGAACATAGCAATCTGTCCTCAATATATACCAATCACAGCATCCTTGACACAGGGGCCATGGTTTCACAGTTCAACTTCAGCGTGTCACAAATTATGGTGGTCAAGGGTCACAAAAGTGTCGAGCCTTGCTATGTGTCAGTGAGTATCCGAGGGTGAAAAGTGGTAATGGGGAAATCCATGACTGTTGGTATGCCATTGACAAAACCTAGTGTGCCTATCTATGGAATATAACCTCCTGGAATACATCTTGCTACTGTAACTGCCAGTTCATCATCAACAAAGGCTAGACAACCTAGTTCTGTCATGTCACCTCCAGTCATACTTCCCGCTACTGTAACTACCAGTTCATCATCAACAAAGCCTAGACTATCTAGCTCTTTCATGTCACCTCCAGTCATACTTCCCACTCCTGTCACTACCAGTTCACCATCAACAAAGCCTAGACTATCTAGCTCATTCATGTCACCTCCAGTCATACTTCCCGCTCCTGTAACTACCAGTTCCTCAACATCCAATCTACAATCAGCATTAACTAGGACAGGTGACATTGTCATGGTGATGCACTAATTCACACCTCACCACCTCTATCAATGGTGAAGATATGTATAAAGATTTTTATTTTGATTTTGACCAGGACAGCATGCTGTGCGATTGTGAAGACCTGGGTGAAATGCAATTGCAGAACAATAGAGTTCTAAACTTAGCTAACAATTGCCTTTTTTCTGGTCCAGTTAATTTTATCATTAAGAAATAGACATAATTATAGATTCGACCAGCAGTTTGTTTTCTAGACGAAGGCCCAAGATAAAGGCTACTTGTATATAGGTCCCCACACATATATGTTGTCTGCTATGTAGACATAATTATAAATTCAACTTACTAGAGTTTGATTTCTAGACAAAGGCCCAAGATAAGGGCTACTTGGAGGTCTATATAGGCCCCCTAATTATATGTTGTCTGCTGTGTCGAAAGTTACTACGTTCATCCTTGTCTGCTAAGCAAAAGGCCTACATAAATACCTACATGTACATTTCTGAGTACCGGTATATTTATTTGTTTATTTGATTGGTGTTTTACGCCGTACTCAAGAATATTTCACTTATACGACGGCAGCCAATATTATGGTGGGTGGAAACCGGGCAGAGCCCGGATGAAACCCACGACCATCCCCAGGTTGCTGGCAGGCCTTCCCACATACGGCCAGAGAGGAAGGCAGCATGAGCTGGACTTGAACTCACAGTGGCCGCATTGCTGAGAGGCTTCTGGGTCACTATGCTGCGCTAGCGTGCTAACCAGATGAGCCACCGAGGTCCCCGAGTACCAGTATACAAAGTGAACATAAATGTTTACAAACATGAATAGATCTCAGAGTTTCTTATTAAATTTATTTCCACGGTTCACCATCTGATTGAGTTTTTGCTTTACCATTTTTCACTCATTAAATTTCTAGTTGACTTCACATGTGTTATAAATTGATTGCCAGATTAAATTTGATTTGATTCGTTAACAGAATGATATATGGAGGTGTCTTAGCACAGTATGACGAGTTTGGTGGACATCAATTTTCTTTGTGTCGCTTGATTCCATGGCACGTCATTGTGGCGTAAATGGGCGTGACAAGTTCAACTGAAGTCATTTTTCCTTGTGACGCTGCATTCCATGGCGCGTAAATGTGACGGCACGCCACCAACAGCGCTGTCTGCACGCGATACAGCTTGCATATTTCTTACCTCAGCTTTACATATGCTCAAGAATGGCTTTCTATTTGATAAATGTTGTAAGGACAAAATCGTTATCAACATGTTGAGAAGGGTAATGGGGGTTTAAACCCTTCGCAATACGCGGATGAATTATAATGTCCACTTGTTAAAGATGGCAGGTTTGAACAGAAATGTTCTGTCAGTCTGCATATCTGTGTCTCATTAAATTCATTTCAATTTTATAACTTTCATCATGGAAATCCAGACTAATTCCTGTAGTTTTTGGCGTACGTCAGACAATCCAAAATATTACCATCAAAACTGATGCTTTTGAAAACTACCCGCCACATTTGGCAAACAATCCCTATGACTGGCTTGGCCTTCAAGCTGTGGATCCAGCCAATCAGACTGCACTCAACTCGACAATGTTTGTAGGAGTATATTCCGTCCTAGAACAACCCTGCAGGCTAAAACAGCCATACTAACATATGTGTGACAAGGTCACTTATCTTCGAGTTTCAATCCAGAGCTGGGCAGATTTCACAGCTCACTGCATCCTTTGAAATTATATTATTTATTAACAAACCTGCCTGTTTTGCTGGTGTTATCAAAGCTTAACATCACAGAGTTTTATCTATCTCTAGTTTTGATCAGACAACTCAAGAAATCCCAGTTGAATTAACATAATCATCCCGCAGCTGTTATTAAAAACTTCAAGTAAACATTTACCATTTTTCCCCATCTTGTTAAATGATCGCTTAACTGAAGAGGCTTTGATGTCACTTTCAACGTGAGTCTTCAACTGTTTATTGTTAAAGCCATAAGTCTTTCCAATACAGTCACATCCATAGATATATATATATATACAGTATTGACTCTTTCTGCCATTCTGTCAGACATTAGACGTACCACTGCCGTATCTGTCATTATTGCTTTTGTTGTCACAGTGAAGACTCATGACTTTAATTGATGATGCAATGTTGTGTTAATGGTGCTATTCTGACCAACCAAGACACTAGTCATTATGAGGCTTCATGCTTCAGATACTGTTCATGTGAGACTCCATGCACCCGACTCTAGTCATATGAGACTCCATGCCCCAGATACTACTGTTACATAACACTCCAGACACTAGTCATTATGAGGCTCCATGCTTCAGATACTGTTCATATGAGACTCCATGCACCAGACTCTTAGTCATATGAGACTCCATGCTTCAGATGCTGTTCATATGAGACTCCATGGACTATATTGTGCAAGTGACCTAACAATATAAACCACTCTATACTTAAAGGATACTTGAAAATTTAGGGACTTGAAAACAAAGATTATGACCCAAAGGGAGACAAAGAAAGTTTAGACAAGAAAGAGTTTATACTGCACTACATTTCTCGTAAATAATCGGAAATGACATCAACAATGAACTTAAATCAGAGCTTACAGTGAAGATTCTCTCCCCTACAGGCTTGTTTTGGTAGCTATCACTGCTGACGTCATGACTGCAGGCAGTGCAACTTAATTTCTGGACCGACCACTGAGGCCTTAGGAAAGCTGTAGCTTAAAGCCATGGGAAATCATGACAGTCAAAAGACTAACCACCCACTGTCAGCATGCAGAACAGAGATCACAGAGTGTTTTCAGTGCTATTCAAAATGTGACTCAACACTGCTTCTGCTCTGATGGTAAAATACAGAAATGTCAACAATTTTAATAACTATATTTAAAAGTAAAGTGGTTCCACACAGAGTGTTTAATGCAAAAAAAGTTTGCAGACAAACACATGAACACCAGAGTAATACAACTGATTTATTTATTTATCTGATTGGTGTTTTACGAAGTACTCAAGAATATTTCGCTCATATGAAGGCGTCAAGGAAATCTGGGACCCAGGCTTCTCAACATGTCAGGAACCCGTGATTCCTTCAAAGCTATAATTATTCTGTCTGTTAGATAATTACTTCACAATAACTACATGTAAGACAGTCAATAATCAGTCAGCAAAAGTGGTGGACCTTCTCTCTGTACCAAGGAGAGCACTGTTCAACTGCCTGACATTTTATGTTAGCCACAAACCCAAACATAACCATCATCTCCTCAGGACTGACTGTATATTTTTAGACTGAATGCCTAATTCTGCATTCCTTTTGAAAGCCGGGGTGGGGCAGTCATGTTGTATCTGAAAGGCAAACCCTTACCATTCTCTTTCAGGAAACTTTACACATCATCTGCCTATTAAAGCTAAATAATTGAACACAAAGAGATATTACCTCTACATACACCTCATGCAAAATTAAAAGGTGAAAAGAAAGCTTCTGTGATTTACCTGGCATTCCGTCTCAGGGCAAAGTCAATGCACCTGAGGCTAAATTCACCGATCACAAATGACCTAAACAATTATTCATGCTGCCGGAATTCCGTAAACTTTCTTTCCTGTCTCATTGGCTACACTGAGAGGGCTGCCATCTGAAAATTCATAGATTTCATTCACAGCTTTAGGTTTATCCCTACTTTATCCAGCAAGGGATCCAATGTCCATGGGTCGTTGGCTGTTGGTGTCCCATAAAGAGGTTGACGATGCTCGACTGGCCGTTTGTGCACATCAAAATTTGTTGAAGACCACTTGTCTTCCATAAATATGGTGTGCACATATGTATGTCAAAAAAGGGAAAAGTTTTTCACTAATTTGCCAAAGGTCGGTGCTTTACTTCAGGCACTCAGACACTGACGTCACCCTGAAAACTTAAGTATGGCGTTTAACAACACGGTATTCTGAGAATTACGTTACATTGCCTGACCGAGCAGTTTGTAAAACTGCATAAATGCTCCAGTCCTGTGATACGTCATTTAAATATTGACCTCTGAACCTAAAAAAAAGGAGAATGACTGACACTGTCATATACAAATATTATCCTCTAATTATATAGTTCTAAGATCTTGCCAAAGATCAAAATTATTATACTGTCACAACTATCACTGTTTATGGTATGCGTAAGGAGCAATAACTTCACGTGTTATGGAGTTGTAAATCATTGTGTTGGAGTTAGTGCATAACTTTACCACAGAAGTCTTTTGATATGCAAATCGTGAACGGGATTTGGCAATTCATGTACCATGGGAGGCAACTGCAACCCTGTGAATAGCTGAGCAAAATGTTGAGCTATGAGGTAAAAGTTTTTGATTTGCAAATCGCTACTGATGATTGGTTATCTATGTACTATGAGTGGCCACTGCAACTCTATGATTGGCCAAAAACTTTAACCAAACTGGACACCGAGACTGACTCTATCTGATCCCCTTCTCACAAGATCTCCTTAATTCTTCATAAGAAGAACTAATAATCAAACAAAAAAAATATTCAAAATGGTTCCTTGACAAAGGCCCACTTTTACACATATCAAATAAAATTTGTAAACATAAATAGCATTTAGTATTATAAAAGTACAACATTTTTGACTTCTGTTTATGTACATATATTTGAAGTTCATTACAATAAGTTCTTCAATAAATAACTAATAGCTAAGTAAGATACAGATTTCTTCAACTCTTACAGATCCATATAGCAGAGGAGTTCAGAAGTTAGAACAGAAAGCTGTCTGATCTGGAATTGCTGGTGGTGTTTCAGTGGATATGTCTCTGTGAGCACATGGATAAGCCTGATGAGTGAGTGAGTGAGTGAGTAAGTGCTTGGAGGTTTAAGGTCGTACTTAACAATTTTTCAGTCATATGATGATGATGAAGGATTCCTTAGAGTACATGTAATGTGCCTACTTGTTGCAGGATGGATTTCCACTGCTCTTTTATCTGGTGCTGCTTCACTGGCATTGTGAGATGCCTTACCAGAGATATGCCTGATAAGTTGTACATCTGGTGCCATAATTATCTAGTGTCTTAAAGTCTTACCTCAAACACAGCTACAGGTACAATTAATATGTTTTGTGATACAAAGTTCAAAATTTGTACACTGTGTTTAATTTACTGCAGATCAATGTACCAACCACAACTTGAGTTTTTTTCTTGTTCTTTGTTTTTTTAAGCACTTGCAATTTATGTCATAAGTGCTAACTTACTTGATGTACCCAAATGAGCATAAACTTTGTCACTGACTGACTTGCCCATTTTTCGTGACTGAGAATTCTATTGATTTTCAAAACGTCACCATGAAGCATGACATGATCTTCCACAGGAAAATTGTAAGTTCAGCACCAAAAATAATATTTTGTGATGTTTATTTGTCTTTAAAAGTGCACTTTTATGGGCGAAAAAAAAATCTTGAGTTATTTTGAAAGAAGGGTGGAAACAGATCTGAATGTCTGCAGATATTCTCTTCTGATGTGCTAAGCAACTGCATAAATCAACTTTAAATCAGGAATTCTTGCTAGGCAATGGAATTGCACCATGTAGGAGAAACAGGAAAAACACTATGTCGTCACTTGTATTTAACGCACATAAGATTAAAATGCAAAAATGGGTTCAAATGACGTAAGCTGAAACAAATGTGTCCGTGAGTTATAGAAATAACTCGCGTCTGATTGATTAAAACCGATGACACTTCCTATTGTCTCAATGTGCAGGATTTTGCCTACTTTGAACTGTGATATCTTGCTTGTACTATATCATAAACACAAACAGTTTTAAACTTCCTGTGGGATATTTTATCTCCGTATATAGTGGGTCTCATCCAGCAGATTCAGGTTTATGTTTTAGTCACAAATGCATGCTTTAATTATAAATGAATGCCAGAAGACTGTGAGACAGTGGAGAGTGTATGGAAGTGGGGAATAAACACAGAAAATGCATTTAACATTGGTGTGACAGGCACTGGAGAGTAAACAACAAATATGCAATAACACAGGGTGATAGAGAATGGGGAATAAAAAAAACCAATCCAATGGACACAGGATAAAAGGCAATGGACATTGGGTGATAAACAATGAAGAATAAACAACAATGAATACAATGAACACCTGGTGATAGATGATAGGGAATAAAAACAAAGAATGCAATGGACATGGGACAACAGGCAATGGACATGGAGTGATAGACAAAGAAGAATAAACAACTATGAATGCAATCTAAGCAATAGAAAATGCAATTAACAGTGTGATTGACTATCATAACCAACAACAAAGAATGCAATGTGCAGAGTGCGTGATTGAGAACGGAGACAAAGAATGAACTGAGTGAGTGAGTGAGTGCTTGGGGTTTAACGTTGTACTCAACAATTTTTCAGTTATATGACGACGAAGGAATCATTAGGGTGCATGTACGTGTAATGTGCCTCCTTGTTGCAGGACGGATTTCCACCGCTCTTTTATTTAGTGCTGCTTCACTGAGACAGCTTACCGAAGGCAAGTAAGCCGCACCGCCCGAGCCATTATACTGATACGCGTCAACCAGTTGTTACACTATCCCCTTCATGCTGAACACCAAGCGAGGAAGTTACAACTTCCTCTTTTAAAGTCTTAAGTGTGACTCGATCAAGGATTGATCCTGGATCTACCGGTCCCAAAGCGGACGCTCTACCAACTGTCCTATCCAGGCCGGCACGAATGAATTGAAGGATGAATGAAAAATGAATGCACTAAAGACAGTTTGATAGACAATGGAGACTAAGTCACAATTTGTCACAATTAAGAATACAATGGACACCGTGTGATAGACGATAAAAAGTAAACATCACTGAATGCAATAAACACTGTGTGATAGACAATGTAGGAATAAATAGAGAAGAATTAATGCAATAAACACTGTGTGATAGACAATGTAGGAATAAATAGAAAAGAATTAAGGCACTAAATACGGTGTGATAGAGAATGAAGTATTACCAGCAAAGAATTATGCAATGTACATGGGGTGATAGACAATTAAGAGCAAACAACAAAGAAAACAATGTACATGGGGTGGTAGACAATTAAGAGGAAACAACAAAGAAAACAATGTACATAGGGTGACAGACAATAAAAAGCAAACAACAAAGAGACACAGGGTTATAAGGGGAGTCGAGAACTGAGAAAGCAACCAACAAAGTGTGACAGACAATGGATATTTAAAAATCAAAAGATGGACAAGAGGTGACAGACAAGAAAGAATATAAAATACTTTAAATGACACCTGGAGATATATTTAAAACAAACTTTTGAACTTCTCGCTTCCTTCCATATGCATGTATGTACATATTTGGTGATTTTTTTTGCCTTGGAGAATTAATACAACTATAAAACAGAGCCATAATGCAAACAGAAGCAAACATGTCGGAATAATAGACTACATGTAACTCCAAATATGACTGCAGTCGAACACAAAGTGTGTGCATCGAGATGTCACTATGTAACAGTATAAAACAGGAGGATGCCGGGCCTAGAACAGATGCAGGGCAATCCCGAATGAATGGACCTCTCTTACGTATAGCCAGATCGCATGTGGAACACCAGTGGTTCCAGATGACACAGCTGTTC